>NW_004444042.1:6320931-6401456 GCF_000243295.1 Trichechus manatus latirostris
TGGGTTTCATGCAGTAGTGTTTTGTAGTTTTCTTTGTATAGGTCTGTTACATCCCTGGTCAGATTTATTCCTAAGTATTTTATCTTTTTAGGGGCTATTATAAATGGTACTGTTTTCCTGATTTCCTTTTCATCCCTCTCCTTATTGGTGTATAGCAATCCAACTGATTACAAAAGACACTTTTTGCTGTCACTTGCTAAACAGCAGACTCTTTAGACTTGGTGTTTCCCCACTCAGCAGTAGCCAGCAAGATGGGCAATTGGAACTCAGTCCACATAAAAAGTGATTAACATGGAAAATGTCTGACTCACATGCTTAATCAGCAGCACGATGATGGAAATGAGAGAGGAAGTGAGAGTAGGGAGAGAGGTTTAACTTTTGATACAACAGCATAATCCTAGTTCATCCTAAAATACTTTTAGCTTGAAAAATTTACATGCCCCTATATAATTTACTGTGACATCTTTCCATAAGGGTCTCTGTTTCAGCACCTGAATTTCTCCTTCTGCGCAATGACGTAAGCAGTTACTCTGTCTATGTTAGCACAGAAATATGCAATTTAAAAAAGAGAGGCTGTATACAAGTTCAGCACAGTTGCATCTTACTTTATCTTAACTGAGGGTTAGGTTTTAAAACCATCTTTTAAACATTGTGCAGTCAAAATTACCATTAAGAAGCCCTAAATCACCATACTCAGACCTCTGGAAGTTCACAGACCAAATCTTAACTTATTTTGTTTCTCTTCACATTTGTGCTGGAGCCTCCCTTTCTCTGGGACACTGAAGGCCAAGGTGTACTTTAAAAGAGGCAGGTAAGAACACTGGGTAAATAAGGCAATTTATCTCTTTTTAGAAATAGCTGAATTAGCGTAAGTTAAACATTCAGTTGAGACTACACAAGGGAGCTGGCAGGCCCATTATTTTGTTACCATTAACAAAAAACCTTCAAAACTCTGGATGAGCAATTTGGGGAAGTCTCTTGCTTTATTACTTTCATTATATACCTACTACCTGACAACACTCATTTCACTTCTGATTCTGGATAAAAGGTGCTGCCTTCGAGAAAAAGAGTACTAATTCCAATCATAAGTAAACATTATAGGGCACACAATTTCTCAACTTGGGAGCAACCTACCTGCGTCTGAGAAGGGCCAACTTTGGATATCTGATCATGCCATTAATGAAGTTCTGTCCGAAGGCATGATATACAGGCACCGACGCACGTGGGCACGTCCCACTCCCTCAGGCCCTGGGCCCCTCCGAGGGGAAAAGGCAGCAACATTTTTTCATGAAAAATCCACTACACACAAGAAAGCTTCAAACGCTGGAATCTGGGCAGGGTCACCTCAGCGGAGTGGCTAATAACAGGGCACCGCCATATGCTACAGATTCAAAAACTTCTGAGGAAACGAGAAATGACCAAATGAAAAGTGCGAGGAGAACCACCAACAGAAGAGGGGTCGGGGGCAAGGGGAGGCTCCAGACCACTCAAGAGAAGAAGCGACAGTTCTCAGGCGATCAGGAGACTAATATCCAGCAGGGAAGCAGTTTAGGCAGCCGCCCTCTCTCATTACCTGATGGACGTCATGACTTCACCTTCCTGCCTCAAGGAACAGCGCCCGCGTCCGACGCTCCGCGTCTGCAGTAGCAGCAGGTACCACCGCAAACGCTCCTCTGCTCAGGCACTCCGCGACAAGAGAGCGTCCTCACACACTCGGAGCACGGGCGGCCCCCGCCGGGCCGGGCCGGCGCGCTGATTGGCCGCGGCCCGAGTGAAGGCGGAGCTCCGCCCCCGGCCGACCGCCAGAGATCAACCCGGGGCACAGCCGGCCAAAGCGAGCCGCCAGTCGGTCTCGTGTCGGTTCGCTGGGGCGCGGGCAAGCGGACTGGCTAGCGGGCACGGTGGCCATCTTGAGTCCTGGTAACACCGTTCCCCCATCCCGGCTTACAGGGCATGAGGTCGGATGCCCGCCTCAAAAATGGCCGCGCCGATTGGCAACTGGTTTACTAGTCACATGGCCGCGTGTACCGCGGCAAGCTCAGGTCGCTTTAACAGGACTTGGGGAAGGGACGCTGGCCAGGAAAACTAGAAACTGGAGGATGGAGCTTAACAGACTGCAGAACCCATCTGCAGAAAAAAAGCAATTGCCTGGGAAACATTCGATTGGAGAAATTCAAACGCGTGGCAACTGCAACAGAATATGCTAAATTCGAATTCGAAACCTTTACGAGTCAATTATTTATTCTCTTCACCCCTAGACGTTCTTGGACATCAGAAACACCTAAAACAACTTATTTAATATGGAAGTGTCTGGGCTGCCTTTAAACCTAGTGAATCAAAATCTAGAAGGGTGAGGCCGGGCATCGGTATTTTTAACAAGTTTACAGGTGATCCAGGTACACGTTTGAAAGTTTTAAAATCAGGGACCTGCCTGCCTCTGGGCTAAAACTAGCCTAACTTGGACTGTTTGTCACACTTAATTGTCAGATTACTTCACTTTCCTGGATGGTATGCACTGCTATAACTCCTAGCCTAACTCCTAGCCCTAACCTTGTAATTTATTGTTGTTGGTGTTGTCATCGAGTCGAATTTAGCCGGGTTAAGAAGCAGACTGTGAACCACTAATATAAATGCAAGCAAATTAATTCCAACTGGGGGAGAGGGGGAGTCTGTAAACGCTTGCTAAATAGCTTTTCTTTCTTCCTTTTTTATTCCCTGAACAATAACATTTATGATATTAACAGACTGCAACCTCCAGTGGCATTCATTTACTGACCGTACACAGTGGTGATCAATTTCACAGGTCTGAAATCAGTTAGATCAAAAACACAGCCCAGCATCAGCAGGCTGTGATATGTATAAATTCTTAACATCTGTTGATTAGAAATAATGGGCATTCTCACTTTTCTAGGCCTTTAAACTCAACATTAAATATTAGAATATTTTAGATTTCATGCTGATTTCCAAAGTTCTTCCTAGAGCTGTGCTATCCAATATGGTAGCCACTAGCCACACGTGGCCACTGAGCACTTGAAATTTGGCTAATGTGATGAAGAAATGGATGTTTAACTTTATTTAATTTTAATTAGTTTAAAAGTTAAAACTGGAAAAAAAAAGTTAAAACTGGAGCAATGTAAAATATTTTTCCATTAAACAAAATTTTATTGTTTGGGTTGGACTACACATGTCACTTTAACCACTGAAAATTTAGCATCCAAATTAAGATGCTGTACTTGTAAAACACACACCAGATTTTTCAAGACTTACCCCTTGAACCTGTTGCTGATGAGTAGATTCCAACTCATAGCACCCCACAGACGGAGCAGAATTGCCCCATAGAGCTTCCAAGGAACGGCTAATGGATTTGAACTGCCGACCTTTTAGTTAGTAGCCAAGCTTTTGACCGCTATGCCACCTGAGCTCCTTTCAAGACTTAGTATAAGAAAAAAAATATATAAAAACCTCAACAGTAATTTTTGTATTGATTACATGTTGAAATGATAATATTCTGGACATACTGGGTTAAATAACATACATTATTAAAATTAATTTCAGTTGTTTCTTTTTACTTTATTGCGGCTACTAGAAAATTTTAAATTAAATGTGTCTCACATTATACTTCTAAAGGGCAGTGCTGTTCTAGAGTCTAAGAAATTAGCCTTCTGAGACCAGAAGAACTAGATGATGCCTGGCTACCACCAATGACTGCCCTGACAGCGAACACAACAGAGAGTCCCGATGGAGCAGGAGAAAAGCCGGGAGCAGAACTCAAATTCTAGTAAAAAGACCAGACTTAATGGTCTGAGACTGGAGAAACCCCAGAAAGCATGGCCCCCAGACTCTCTGTTAACCCAGAACTAAAACCATTCCCGAGGCCAACTCTTCAGACAAAGTTTAGACTGGACTATGGGACATAAAATGATACTCATGAAGAGTGTGCTTCTTAGCTCAAGTAGATACCTGAGACTAAACGGGCAGTTCCTGTCCCGAGGTGAGATGAGAAGGCAGAGAGGGTCAATTGCTGGTTGAATGGACACGGGAAATAAGGGGTGGAAAGGAGGAATGTGCTCTCATAGTATAGGAAGAACAATTAGGGTTACATAACAATGTATGTATAAATTTTTGTATGAGAGACTAACTTGAATTGTAAACTTACACTTAAAGTACAATAAAATAAAAATAAAAGAAGTTAGCCTTGCTTCTTTTCCCACCCATCAATGCCCTGTGACAGAATAATTATGTCCACAAAATGAAATTCATAGGGAAATCAGTTTATACAGAGCAGTGGTTCCTTGCTAACCATCTAAGACATCAAGTTCTCCAAAAAATTTCAAGTTTCCTTAGAAATGCTATTTTTAGCATTTTTCTCTTTCATTTGGGAAATGTCTATCCAGAATGAAGCCACAAACTATAAATCTGATGCGTCTGATCCATCAGTAGAGGCTGTTAAAACACTGAGCTATACTTGCATGGTGAGACTTTGACCAAATGTCCACAAACCAAATTGGTCGATTGTTCCTCTGGATTAAAACAGGATCTGAATCAAAGTAGCAGCTGGCGAGCAATTTGAAGCAGCAGAAAACTCATTGCCATTGAGTTGATTCCGACTCACAGCAACCCTATAGGGCAAAGTAGAACTGCCCCATAGGGTTTCCAAGGAGCGGCTAGTAGATTCGACCTGCAAACCTTTTGGTTAGCAGCCACAGCTCTTAACAAGTGTTCCACCAGGGCTCCTAAAGCAGCAGAAACACTGGCTAATTCAACATTCTCCCTCCTCCTACTGTGAAAAATGTTAATAGATAATCCACATGTAACTTTTAATATGGTAGGTAGTATGGGTAAAGTAGTGCTTCTCAAACTTTACCATGAATACAAATCACTTGTGGGATCTTGTTGAAATGCAGGTTTGACTCCATCTGGGGAAAACAAGATTTTGCACTTCTTTATGTTCCCAAGTTTTCCCAGTTGCTCTGGCCTGTGGGCCAGGTTGAGTAGTAAGAGATAAAGGAAAAAACAGGACAGATCTGGTTTGAAACCCTCCTTAACTTTCTATATGCTGTGTAATCTTGGGCTAGTTCTTCACCCATCTGTCCCTCAGTTCACTCATTACATGCTTTTCAGGGCACTATGAAGCTTGGCACAAGGCACAGATGACTCTCTGGGCGGTATGATACGAAAACAAACACGAACTTGGCCCTGTGTAAAAACAAAATGTGCTTTTGCTCATGCTTAATATAATTTTGCAATTCATACTTTTGACTTTTAACAATAAAGTTTTAAAACAACTAATTTTCGTGCCAAAACAACTAGACTAGAAACCTCAGTTATTTTACTAACAAATATACCAAATTCTATGTAATTAAGGGAGGATATGGGTCTGCAATATTCAAATATTTAATCAAACTGAAGCCACAAGACATTCAAAGATAAAACATTTTTGATGGGTGACATTTTCTATCTAACTTAATAAAAACTTTAAATGTTTCTTACTCATAAATAGCCAATACAACTTTCAAAAAGTTTATTCTCTTAAAATGGATTTAGGTACTACTTGTTGCAACAGATATAGACACAAAAATATTATTTCGGCAAACAGGGCTCATGTGTGATTGTTCTTTCAAAATCAAGCAGGTACGTACAAAGGTAAAGACATGTTTTCCAGGTAAAGGTATTTCTTTTTATTCACCGAACCTTCCCTTGCTCAACTTTTCATCCTCTTTTCCTAATATTCTCTCTCTCACTCACTTGCATACACACACACACACACACACACAGACTTAGCTACCAAGTAACTGCTACTTAAACTCTTTTTGATCAATTTACTAAGCAATTTATTTCAACCCTGTTCTTTTCCTAAATGCCTACCTTATCCCATGACTTTAGGAAAAAGCACTCAACTGAAATTTTTAACTTTTGTTAACCTTCTTACAATCTAATTAGCTGAATCAAGATAAGTGAGTCATTTTAGTTGGCTCTAGGTAAAACTGGTAATATTCTATTCATCTAAATCAGGAGATTCAAAAAAAAACTCATAGGACAGAGTAGAACTGCCCCAGGGTTTTTCCCATCATGAGGTTAGTCTGCCTTTATTAAAGCAAATAGATAGCTAATCTCAAATAGCTAAGTGGCTGTGGAGGCATTAACAAAGATGTGGACCCACCCTACCAGTGTCTTCCACAAATGCTTCAGACTCCAGAATAATAGCAATGTTCTCTTCAAACACAACCCGTTTGTTGTCAAGGGTGTAAGAAAACAAGCACTCTCATATACTTTTTTTTTAAATTGTGCTTTAAGTGAAAGTTTACAATTCAAGACAGTTTCTCATACAAAAATTTATACACACATTGCTGTGTGACCCTAGATGCTCTACTGTGACAGCACACTCCTCCTTTCCACCTCAGATTTCCCGTGTCCATTTCAATCAGCATCTGACCCTTTCTGCCTTCTCATCTCACCTCCGGACAGGAGCTGCCCATTTAGTCTCATGTATCTACTTGAGCTAAGAAGCACACTCCTCACAAGTATCACTTTATGTCCCATAAACCAAAAAAAAACCAAACCAGTTGCCGTCGAGTCAATTCCAACTCATAGCGACCCTATAACACAGAGTAGAACTGCCCCATAGGGCTTCCAAGCAGCGCCTGGTGGATTTGAACTGCCGATCATTTGGTTAGCAGCTGTAGCTCTTAACCACTATGCCACCAGGGTTTCCTGTGTCCCATAGTCCAGTCTAATCTTTGTCTAAAGAGTTCACCTCGGGAATGATTTCAGCTCTGGGCCAAAAGAGAGTCTGGAGGCGTTGTCTTCCGGGTTCCCTCCAGTCTCAATCAAATCATTAAGTCTGGTCTTTTTACTAGAATTTGAGTTTTGCACCCCACTTTTCTCCTGCTCCATCAGGGACTCTCTGTTGTGTTCCCTGTCAGTGCAGTCATTGGTGGTAACCGGGCACCACCTACTTCTTCTGGTCTCAGGTTGATGGAGTCTCTGGTTTATGTGACCCTTTCTGTGTCTTGGGTTAATATTTTCCTTGTATCTTTGGTGTTCATTCTCGTTTACTCCAGGTGGGTTGGGACCAATTGCTGCATCTAAGGATGGCTGCTCCCTAGCTTTTAAGACCCCAGATGCCACTCACCAAAGTGGGATGCAGAACAGTTATTTAATAAACTTTGTTATGCCAGTTGACCTAGATGTCCCCTGAAACATGGTCCCCAGACCCCTGCCCCTGCTACTCTGTCCCTCAAAGTGTTTGGTTGTATTCAGGAAACTTCTTAGCTTTTGGTTTAGTCCAGTTGTGCTGACTTCCCCTGTAGAGTGTGTTGTCCTTCCCTTCACTTAAGATAATTCTTGTCTACTATCTAGTTAGTAAATACCCCTCTCCCTCCCTCCTTACCCTTGTAACCATCAAAGAAAGTTTTCTTCTGTGTTTAAACCTTTTCTTGACTTCTTACAATAGTGGTCTTATACAATATTTGTCCTTTTGCGACTGACGAAATTCACTCAGCATAATGCCTTCCAGATTCCTCCATGTTATCTCATACCCCATTAAGGGCAGCATAAATTAGTACATATCTAGAAAGCTTTTTGGCAATGTGTTCATTCCATTTTTTGTTTTACTTATTTAAATTTTACTCAGTTTGTTGTTGAGACTATACACAGCAAAAGATACACCAATTCAACAGTTTTTAAATGTATAATTTAGTGACATTATTACATTCTTTGAGTTATGCAACCATTCTCACCCTCCTTTTCTGAGTTGTTCCCCCCTCATTAACATAAACTTACCAAAAGGTCAGCAGTTCAAGTCCACCAGCCGCTCTTTGGAAACCATATGGTTCTGTCCTATAGGGTCACTGTAAGTCAGAACTGACTCAACAGCAGTGGGTTTAAGAGAGCATTATGCTCAAGGAAGACCTTTTTTTTACTAGTTAAGCTAAACTGTTATTCAGTTTTCAGATGACTTCAGGGGCTATTTTTGGTTTAAGGTTTAAAGATTATCTCAGGGCAAAAGTCTCAGGGATTCATCCACCCTCCATGGCTCCAAAAAGTCTACAGTCCATGAGAATTTGAAATTTTGATCTGCCTTTTCCCTGTTTTGAACAGGATTCTTCTATGGAATCTTTGGTCAAAATGTTCAGTAATGGCAGCCAACCACCATCCAGTTCTTCCAGTTTCATGAGGTCACAAAAGGACAAATATTGTAAGATCTCACTTATATAAAAAGACAAGAAAAGGCAACTGGATAAAGACCAAAGTTTTTATTAGTGGTTACCACGGGTAGGAGGGAGGGGAAAAAGAAGAGTTAATGGTGATGGAAAAATCGCATTGATTATGGGTGGGGTTGCACAGTCAATTATTGTAATTGCTCTCAATAAGTTGTACACCTGTAAAAAGTTGAATGGGCAAAAGTTGTATGATAGATATATTGACAACAACGACAAAATTTTAAAAAAAAAGAGCATCTGCTGAGGCTGCTTATATACAACCAAACACCTCACAGAATTTGGTTCCTTGGTTTGGTGGTTTATTGTCATGGTTTCATAGGACTTCCCAATTACTTGGCCTAATAATGTGTTTAGTGCTTCTGTTCTACCTCCTACTTTGTTGCATAATGTCTGAGGTCTTAAAAGCTTGGTAGCAGCCATCCAAGACTCAACTATTGGTCTCTACCCATCTGGAGCAACAGAGGAAGGACAGCCTGGAATAAGAGGAAGATATTGAACTGATGCCTTTGAATTACGGCGTTGGCCAAGAATACCAAATCTACCACGGACTGCCAGAGGAACCAACAAGTCTGTCTTGGAAGAAGTACAGCCAGAGGGCTCCATGAAGCAAGGATGGCAAGACGTTGTCTCATGTACTTTGGACAGGTTATCAGGAGAAACCAGTCCCTGGAGAAGGATATCAGGCTTGCAAAGGCAGAGGGTCAGCGAAAAAGAGGAAGACCTACAATGAGATGGATTGACACAGTAGCTGCAACAATGGGCTCAAATATAGCAGTGATTATGAGGATGGCGCAGGACTGGTCAGTGTTTCATTCTGTTGCACACAGGGTCACTATGAGTCAGAACCAACTCAATGGCATCTAACAACAACATGGAATGTGTGGCAAATTTGCCTCCATGAGACCAGAAGAGCGATTCCATTTTTTAAGCAACTGTTGTACAGAAAATAGATCAATGTGAACAAAGATTTGTGTACCCTGTTAATCATTTCAGCATTATTAATAATAGCAAAAAAAATTATTCCCTAAGTAACCAAAATAAATGTAATGGTTAAATAAATTACAGTAGAATGTTATGGAGCTATTATAAAATGTTTCTAGACTTTTTAAGGACATACAGAAATGCTCATGATATAATGTTAAATGAAAAAAGCAAACAAACTAATGAAATATATTGTATGATCCTGACTGTATTTAAAAAAAAAAAAAAAGTAAGACTACATGCCATATATGCATAGAAAATAGACTGGAAAGAAACATACCAAAATGTTATTATTGATTATCTCTGGGAAGTAGGATTATGTGGGATTTTTACTTTCTTGTTTATACTGATCTACTTTATAAATTTTCTACTATATATTGGCTTTATAGTCATAAACGTTTATAATTATTAAATTTTAATTATCTTTTTAAATGGGCTTAAAAAAGCAAACTTATGCTTGCCCTTTTTTTAAGCTTCTATTTTTAAAATCCCAACCATCAAAATTACCCTTATTGTTATAGAACCTGGTATTTTTATATAAATGTTTCATCTTTTCATTTGTAAAGATTCTTAAAGGCAAGAATAACAAAAATAAAATGTCTTTATGATTTTCATGGTTAAGAATTTTAAATCATAACTCGACAAAAGTTAAAATTGTAAATAACTTTTAGAGCTTTGCATAGCCTTTAAGAGACCAGTTGTCAAAACATTAATGTGGAATGTCTTCCCTTCACGTTAAAATTCATCCCTTCATTTAATATGCATTAAGGTACTGATAAGATTATATATTTTACAGCAAGCGATATCATGCTCCAAAAAAGATAAAGTTCTTGAGACATGTCTCCCTAAAATAAGGAGGGTTACATAGGGTAAAGTTTAGGAGCTGGGAAGTGAGAAGGGAACTCTGATCCTGGACCTACCAATAACGTTATGCCCTCTGACAAAATCATTACCTCTTTGACCATCAGTTTCCTTATCTGAAACACAAGCGAATTTGTTAAAGGTAGCATCTCTTAGGTCCCTTTCAGTTCTCATTAGGCAATGAAAGAAAGGACCATCTACTTGTGTCTCAATACAAATTGGGGTTCTTTTTTTAGGAAGTGGTCAATTTTAATGTGGTAATACAGGTAATTTTAGTTAGTTGTCATTATGGACAAGATTATTCAAAGAAACATTGCTAAATGTGCTAGCTCTTTGCCCCAAAAGACATCATAAAAGGTCTAGGAGCCCTGGTGATGTAGTGGGTAAGAGCTCCACTGCTAACCAAAAGGTCAGCAGCTTGAACCCACCAGCGGCTCCCTGGAAACCCTGTGGGGTAGTTCTCCTCTGTCCTATAGGGTCACTATGAGTCGGAATCGACTGAACAACAGCGGGTTTTGGTTTGGGTTACACCAAAATATATTCAAACAGAAGACAATCTTTAAATGGAACCTGACAATTTATTTCTCCAGAGAATTTGAAGAATACAATAACATTTGATTGACTGAACATTATTTAGTAAGAATTCTTAGCAAAACTCCCTCCCAGGCACACCTACATAGATAGTGCTTCTTTATTTTCAGTGACTACAAATCTCTGAAACTCCAAGAAAACCTCCAATCTAAAAGTACAGGGCAACAGTGCTTCCCAGTTATTTATGCTGCAAAGTAAGAACATATTTTAAACTACAATTGAAAAGCACTATCATTTCATACCAAAAAAGGCCTTTGCGGTATGATGGATCACTTTTGTGTAGACTTTTTCTCCATGGTCTTGTAACTCCCACCCAAGTGATTGGATAAGATTGTGCAAGTAGGGTGATTGTGGCCCACCAAGGGGATTGGTCAGTTTTGCCATCCCGCTGGGCTTGAAATGAGCCATCCCAGAGGCGGGAAGGAGAGGGTCCTACCAAGGAAAGAGAGTCAAGATCCGAGTGTGTCCCCGGGATCCCTGTGCTGAGAAGCTTCTGGAACCAGGGGACAGAGAGAGAGAGAGAGAGAGAGAGAGAGACAGAGAGAGAGACAGAGAGAGAGACAGAGACAGAGACAGAGAGAGACAGAGAGAGACAGAGAGAGAGACAGAGAGAGAGAGACAGAGAGACAGAGAGAGAGAGACAGAGAGAGAGAGAGAGACAGAGAGAGAGAGAGAGAGACAGCGCTGTAACGCTAAAGACAGCAAGAAGTGGTGGCAGAGAAACAGCAGCAAGAAAGACTGGCAGGAGATGGCTCAGTGGGCTTCTTGGCCCATGGAGTGAGAAAGCTTGTAACACTAGCCTGAGCAGGGCAGAGGCCCAGGTGCCAGAGAGAGGTGTGCCTACGAGCACAGCTAAGAAGACGCTGCCCTGACAGAAGAACTGTATCCTGAGCGTTCCTCAACCTAAACTGTAACCTGTTACTTCCCTAACAAACCCCGTAACGTGAGTATTGTCTGTGAGTTTTGTGTGGTCACTGCAATGAACTACCAAACCCAGTAGAGAAGTAGAGAGTGCCGTGGGAGGCACGGTTGGTGTCAGAATTGGTAAAGATGGTGGAGAGAGAGGCATGTCTCACCTCTACCTCATAGGAATTGGCCTTGGGCTGTTGATCTTGATTCTCATTCTCGATTTTGAAGTTAGAGGAGATCAGACGCTATACCCGTACCATTTTTTACAGCATTTTAACACAAAAACATAGGAAGAATAGCACAGAATAAAGGACAGCCCTTCCTAAAGGATTGTTAGTAACCTTATGAAAAATATTTTACATATAAAAAGATTATCCTTATTTTTATCATTTCACCATAGATCTGGTCCATGATACTTTACAAATAAGCTTTTGGGAATCATTCACGTATTAACTCATCAAATATTAATTGAGCATCTACTCTAAGGCTCGAAACACTAGAAATCCAGCAATGATCAAGAACTTGTGCTGCCATTATAGAACTTACATTCTAGTGAGAGGGTACAGTCAAATAATGAAATAAACGAACAAGAACAACATCAAATGGTCATAAGTGCCATGCAAAGAATTAAAACAGCTCATCAATGTAGAGAAAGGTAGTCAGGGAAAGCCTCCATCAGGAGAGAAATGAATGACAAGGAACAGCCAGGTGGGCAAAGAGCATTCTACACAGAACAGCTAATACAAAGGCCCAAAGATGAGAATTTGGAGTCCACAAAGATAGGAAAAGGAGAGGGCAAGAGAACAACAACACGTGGTCTAAGCAAGGAGGTATCTTACGCTTTATGAGCCTAAGAAATTTTGATCATGTCATCAAATTACAGTAAGCCACTGTAGTTAAGCTTTAAACAGAAGAATGACATGATCTGATTTTGTTTTAAAAGATCACCATGGCTGCAGTGGGGAGAATGGACTAAAGGAGCATGAAAGCAGAAAGACCAAATTAACAGCCTATTACAGTAATCCAGGTGACAGATAACTGTGGTGTGAACCATGAAGATAGTGACGGATATATGGAGAGAAGCAGATGGATTCAGAATACATTTTGGAGGTAGACTGACAGAAGTTGCTGGTGGACTAGATATGGGGGACTAAGGAAAAGAATCAAGATTTTGGGCTTGAGAAATCAAGTGGATGGATGGTGCTGCTCTTTACTAAGTTGATAGGGAAGACTGGGGAGAAGCTTAGAAGACTGGAGATCTAGGAGAGTTTAGGGATAGAGACAGAGACTTGGGAAACGTATCTTTATCATCTTTCTGATTCCATAAATGCCTACTGTTCTCTATTGGTAAACTAAAAATAAATGTCTTAAATTGCATATTCATCTGGACATCCTAAAAGGGGAAAAATTCTACCCTGGCAGTCTGCTAGCAACCATGGGTACGTATATAAGTAAAATATAGCTAAAACTTATTGAATGCTTAATCTGTGCCAGACACCATGCTATATATCTTACAAGCATTGTCCCATTTTAAATTCACAACCCTATCAGGAAATATAGTATTTTAAGCATTTTACAGACAACGAAATTGAAGCTCAAAGAGGGTAAATAATTTGCCCGAAGTCACATATTACAGAACAGAAATTCAAACCCTGGTAGTCTGACTCCAGAACTGTGGCTAATTACCACTGTGCAATACAGTCTCAATGGAGTAAACCCAAAATATTCTGACATAACTCTGAGTCTTCTATATACAACCAAACTTCAGAACACCAGACTATGATTTTATCTATAAGATGCAGTAATCCAATCACAGCCTTAATGGCTTATCTTTTGATGAATAATATTTGCATTAGCTGAAGCATCTCATAAAGCACTTTCAGAAATTGTTTCTTTTATTTCCATGTATGCTCATTCATAGACTAAATCTAAGCAGCCAATGAATCAACCATTTTTGTCTTTAATTTGGCCAAGTCTTCTAATTGCACCAAGAATCATTTCTTAGACCTCTTCATTCTTTAAAATTTCATCCACAATTTTATTTGTATCAAAATCACAAGAGTGATTTTTGACAAGTAAAAAAAATGGGGCACACAATGAGAAGCAAGTGGCTAAATTTACTATCAAGCTAAGTAAATCCCCTATCCCACCCATTCAGCTTGTGTTAATCAAACTTAGGCTTCAGTAAAATTACAAATTATTTCATATCAAGATCTTTAAAGACTCAGAAGTTGAGACCACAAATATTGAGATAAGTTTCCACTATAAAAAATATACATACTTACATAGTCCACAGAGCCCTGATGGCGCAGTGGTCAAAAGCTCGGCTGCTAACCAAAAGGTCTGCAGTTCGAATCCACCAGCCACTCCTTGGAAACCCTATGGGGCAACTCTACTCTGTTCTATAGGGTCACTACAAGTTGGAATTGACTCTATGGTATCGTGTTTTGGTTTGGTTATATAGTCCATGGGTATATCCTTTTTCTTTTTTTATAACTCCTTGATGCCTACCATTTTCTATATGAGTAAAAATAAATGTGGTCTCAAATTTAATATGCAGTTTTATCTGAGAAATGTCCTAAGAAATAATCATTTCTACCTGGTAGTTTGCTAAACAATGGAATTGGTTTCTAGAAAGTTTTCTTTTATTCAATGTTTTTGTTTTCTTTACTGAACGGTGGAAATTTTTTTAGGGGGAGGGCAGATTTATTACTCTTTCAGGTTTCAATAAAAACCTCAGTATATGAAGGGAGAGGTTAATTAAATCCAGTTGTAATCTTCGAGCCCTGGTGGAGCAGTGGTTCAAGTACTGCAAGAAGCCATCACATTTTACTTTTTAGGTAGTGTTAGACAGCAAACGTATAAGACTCCATAGAAAATGTCCAAATCTTAAGTCATTTCTTCAAAAACATAACATCTTCAGTATTCCATGGAAAAACAATATACATACTTAAACTCTGAACTTTGAGAGCAGAAAAGGCACATTTCCTAATATTGGTGGGGAGGGGGGAAGCCTATGAAAAGTAATCATCTTTCAAAGGACAATAACAGAATTCAAAGCTTGGCTACAATTTAGTCATTTTTCAAAATTGTCTTACCATAAAAATGGTCATAATTTCTTGGATACTATTTCTATCAAGAGACAAGAGTCAATGTCCCCTCCCTTGAACCTGAGCTAGTCTGTAACTCCTTTGACCAACAGTATACACTGGGAGGGATGCTATGCCAGATTCTGAGCTAGCCTTTAACAGGACTGTCAGCTTCTATTTTGGTCTCTTGAAACCCTGAGCTGCCATGTAAGAAGTCCAAATAATCTTCTGAAGAAAGCACATGGAAATACTGTCAAACTACATGGAGAGAGAGAGAAGCCCAGTTGAGCCAAGCTTTCCAGTCATTTTCACCAAGGCACCAATCATGTGAGTAAAGACAATTTGGTGCCGCCAGACCAGACTTACTGTCAGCTAGATACCTCCAAGTGATCTCAGTCAGTACCCCATGGAGCAGAACTGACCAACCAAGCCTTGTCTGAATTCCAACCCACAAAACCATGCAATCTAATGAAATGGTTGTTATTTTAAAACACTAAGTTTTGGGATAGAAAACCAAACTCAGTCAGGGTGACAAATACATTTCATATCGCAATCTCATACTCTATACGGATACATAATCGAAACAATGCTTTGCAAAACAAGACTTACTCTTACAGTCAATGCACTGATATTGTCTATTCTATTTCTCTTTTATAAAATACTAGTTGTGGGATCCACCAAATTGATTTCACAATCAAGTTTGAAAAGCATTTGTCTTACTACTCACTTTACAGGTACATACATAAATCTAGACAGAAACCTTTATAGGATCTGGTGTCCTATATGGTGCAATATGCTAACAGTCCACAGATATTACAGTTCATAAATTTCTCACAAATACTCACATACTTCAGAACTGAGTGAAAAGCTGAAAAGCCAAGATGTCTGTAGTTGGAGGTCATATAGAAATCGGAAATGGCTAAAAGGAATTGAGACTTTTCCTTTTTTACCTTTACTTGTGTTTCTCCTCTCCCTCCCTGTTGACAGACCTACACTTAACCCCCACGTTTCTTTTTTCCTGTGCTTATCAAGTATTATGAAACTGAGGTTTTTAAACATCATCGGTTGTATTTAATGAAGGGTCCTAGTCCAATTCCTAAAAATGAGCTAACTGAACACTTCATCATTTTTTTTTTTCCATCATTTCTTCAGAAAGGTTCCTTTTTTTTTGTATGAGTGAAGTTCAAGGCTCATTTTAACTGTGGGTTATTTCTAATGAAAAAGATTTCTCGTCACTGCCAGTGAACCTAGTAGAATATTTTTATAGGAGTTTAAATTATTAGTAGCATTAAAAGATGCATAGCTTTCTATAAGATTACTAGTAATTACTTAATGTATAATATAGAATGCCTTTTGAAGCAAAGAAGGAGCCCTGGTGACACAGTGGTTAAGTACTTGGCAGTTGACGGTTCAAACCCACTAGCCACTCCTCAGGAGAAAGATGTAGCAATCTGCTTCTGTAGAGATTTACAGCCTTGGAAACTCTCTGGGGGCAGTTCCACTCTGTCCTGTAGAGTTGCTATGTATGAGTCGGCATCAGCTCAATGGCAACAGGCTTGGGCTTTGAAGCAATGGACCTGTTTAAATTTTTAATCACACGAAATCACTCGTAAATAACAGCCTTGTTGTTGTTTATACAGCCCCTGGGTGGTGCAAACGGTTAATGTACTTGGCTACTAACTGAAAGGTTGGCAGTTCAAGTCAACCCAGAGGTGCCCTGGAAGAAAGGCCTGGTGATTTACTTCTGAATCAGCCATTGAAAACCCTACAGAGCACAGTCCTCCTCTGACACACAGGGTGTCACCACGAGTACAACGCCTGAAAACTTCAGATAATTATTAAAAATATGAAAGTGAGACAAATTCAGATTTGAATCTTATCTCTGCCACTTCCTATGTGATCTTAGGCACATTAATTAAATTCTCTGAATCTCAGTTTCCTCATCTGCAAAATGTGATAGTAATAGTATAAAATTAATAATTCTAAAGATGTAAGATTCGAATTGTTAATATTAAGGAAAAATACAAAATCTAAAACTAAAGCTTACTAAAAATTATTTTCTTAACTGGAACATTTTAACTCTTAAACATAAACACATAATTGGTTTTCCCAAGGCTTTTAATTAAAAGCACAATTTACTCAAAACTCAAGTTCACTAAATTAATCCATTTGCAAAGCATCTATTAAGTACATCCCACAAGACAATATTCATTCTTGGGGCAAAAACTACACATGTATGAACAAGAAAACTTGAAAGACAAATATCTAAAATTAAAAAAAAAAGGTTACAAAACACATCGCCACAGAAGTTCTTTAAATAGTGTGCTTCTCTAGCACATACAGAATTCACTGACAGCTTCTCAAGTTTTATCTTCATAGCACAATAAAAACAGTAAGAAATGTGGCTCAGAGGTCCTGGGCATGAAATGTAAGCCCACTACCTGTTGTTGCTAGCTGCTGTTGAGTCAGTGCCTAAATCATGTGACGCCATGCAGAACAGAACAGAACACTGCCTGGTCCTGTGCCAGTCCCATGATGGGTTGCAGACTGGGCCTTTGTGATCCATAGAGTTTGCATTGGTTGATTTTCAGAAGTAGATCTCCAGGCCTCTCCTCCTAGTCCATCTTTGGCATCTCCGCCGAAACCTGTTCAGCAGCATAACATGCAAGCCTCCACTGACAGACGGGTGGTGGCTGCGCCTGAGGTGCATCAGCCTGAAATCAAACCCACAGGTAAGGTGAGAACTCACCCACTGAACCACCAATGACCTCTACTTAAGGACTCATAACCCCTTTGGGTCTATTTCCTCAGCAGAAGATGGGAAAAAGTGTGCTGATTACATGGTAGCCTCCTTGTGAGGATCAGTAAGAAGATATAAAAGTGCTTGATGTTTTCCTGTTCTCTTTAAATATTAATCTTTGAAAAAAGAAAAAAAGCTCCAAAGAAAACAGATACTACATATCTTATTCCTGTGAAGTTATAACTTTCCAAGATAAATATTGGATTCTGAATTTAAGGACCTTGTCAAGCACTATCAATCTAAAGAGCCTAAACATACTTAAAGGGTTTTCAAAAATCACATGAGGTTGCGAATTTCCATTTCAGTCATATCTGGCTGATACTATAATCTGCTGCTGCTTTTATACCCCAGATCTATGGTTTGCAAGAAATTCCACTTCTGGGAAGGGAACATCTCCCTCCCTATCGGGAAGATTTAGACTCTCAGCCATCTCCTCCCACCCTCTCTTACTCCACCAGTATTCCCAAGCTATCTGGGGAGAAACCAAAGGAGCGTCTCTGAGGGAAAGGCCAGGAGGGCCTGTTTAATGACTGTACAGAAGCAACATCTTGGCCAACTAAAGAAAACATTTAAAGACCTCTCAATCTGACTTGATATCTGCAGGATACTAAAAAGCCTCAGGAATATACTTTATTCAAGCTTCACACAGAACTGAGGCCAAAGGATTCTGATGTGTTTTTTTTCCATTAGAAGAAAAGTATACTCCTCTTTCCTTATTTGTGCTGAATCTAGGGGAGGAACGCCACACAAATGGGGTAAGAGGAGTACTAAAGAAGGGATCCCTGTCTTCCGAAGAAAGCTAGACAACGAAAACTTAAGATCCCTCACGATTCTAAGTTTCTGTAAATGTAAGTCCAGAAGTTTACACATTGCTCTACAGAACACCCTTAGGATATTCAAACACTGGGACACCTGCAACCAAAGAAGTCAAACCTACCATACAGAGAAGAACCTGTACCCCCATCCAAAAAAAGACAAATCTTTCCTTTGGAGTTATTTCTTTACTAATATTTGTAATACTAAACATTTAGTATTACTGAACGAATTTAATAATGTAACTATATTTTATCGTAATACCTCAAATCTAAACAATCCAGTTCTGTACATTTTGGATGAGCAAGTGCTAAGTAGAACAAACAAGACAGAATTTTGTCAGCATACTTTAAAGTGTATCAGCATGCTATTCCATGCTAAAATGGAATATAATCAGTTCATCTTAAAGGGTCTAAGTCTGAATCTCTTCTACAGATTAACAGCATAAATCCTCAAGAAAACTAAAAATGATAGCTAAGGTCTCAGCTATTTAGGAAAAACAATTTCTGAAAAACTTAGGAGGAAGCTAACATTTCCTCAGTCATGCCTATAAAATAACATGCAAACTTTTAATGCGGTTAACTTCACAGACAAGACGTTACAACTGTTTGTTTTTAAAGGCGATAATTTTCTTTTATTTTAATTTGTTTTACTCAAAAACTTTACATGCTTTTTCAGATGTCAGCTCAGAGTAAAACAGTTTATTCTGCTATAACAAGCTTAAAGGAATTTGAGAAAAACTAAGACATCTGAATTTGATTCCTTTGCTATTTTGTTTTGTTTTGTTTTCAAGTGACTCCTCCTGGATGAGTCCATAAAGACAAGCCTCTTAAAAAAGACTGTTTTATCGCATTATCCATTGGTTACATAGTACACTATGAAATTCAGAAGAGTATTGTGCTCACATTCAATGGTTTTAGAGTTCTAATTACATTGCAAACAGCCTCTCTAATTAAATAAAGTCTCGCTAACCCAAAGGAAAGAGCTTTATCATTCTGACAGGTCACCGATATCTTTGTGAATTCCCTCTTCCAGAAAATTCATTCTTCCACCAAAAAGGCAATCCATATATATGTACATTTATATATACACACACACATCATGTTTTTATGCAAACAACACACTTCTTCTACATTTGTTTGAGAATCGCACCCTCCCTACCAAAGGGTATTTTCATAAGCAAGCTACACTAATTAGCGTCTGCAGGAAAATACCTCACAGGGGAAGGCGCAGATGGCAAACAAACGTGAAGGTTTGCGTTATTTGCGTAAAAATATGTATTTTACGTATACATATACACACACACATACATATATATGGAGCCCTGGTGGCACAGGGATCAAGACCTCAGCTTCTACCAAAAGGTCGGCAATTCAAATCCACCAACTGCTCCTTGAAAACCTTTTCGGCAGTTCTACTCTGTCCTATAGGATTGCTGTGAGTCAGAATTGACTCAACAGCAACAGGTTTGGTTTTGGGTATATGTATACATATACATATATATACACATATATGTATGTGTACGCGTGAGTGTGTATATCTAAAAATATATATAAACTACCAGTACTACCTGTTGTCTTCAAGTCAATTCCAACTCATAGCGACCCTATAGGACAGAGCAGCCCTACAGGGTTTTCAAGGCTGTAATCTTTACGGAAGCAGACTGCCACATCTTTCTCCCACAGAACAGCTAGTGGGTTCGAATCACCGACCTTTCAATTAGCAGCTGAGCGCTTAATCACTGCACTACCAGGGCTCCTACATACATAAAATCCGTCACAGGGTCTTAATACGTTACTGCTTATATATGAAAAGTATCTTTATTCTGAGGGTCTGAAGAATTTTCTCCATGGAGTAATGCATGAAATGATTATCAAAGTTCACTACAATCACCAGAAAGAACAGAAATGCAATCTAGAAGCGCATCTCTTGCCTCTGTTGTCTTCTAGTACTGGATTTATTTCTCACACACACTTACTCCATGTAACAAGAAAAACGGAAAGTCCAAGAAACATGAAGTGTTTTCAGGTAAGGGTCCTACTAACTCTCATGAGTAGTAAGAATTTACAGCTAAAACATTGTTATGGATTGAATTGTGTCCCCAAAAATATGTGTTGTAAATTCTAACCTCTATGCCTGTGGTTATAATCCCATTTGGGAATAGGCTGTCTTTGTTATTTTAATGAGGCAGGATTAGTATAGGGTGTATTTTGAGTCAATCTCTTGCGAGATATAAAAGAGATTAAATGCAAGCTAGCAAGCAGAAATGGAGGAAGAGAGATGCCAAGCCACATGAGGATCACCCAGGAGCAGAAACTCAAAAGAAACAAGGACCTTCCTCCAGGGCCAACAGAGAGAGAAAGCCTTCCCCTAGAGCCAGCACTCCAAATTCGGACTTACAGCCTCCTAAACTGTGAGAAAATAAAGTTCTGTTTGTTAAAGCGACCCACCTGTGGTATTTCTGTTACAGCAGCTCTAAACCAAACCCATTGCCTTTGAGTAAATTCCAACTCACAGTGACCCTCTAGGAAAGAGGAGAACTGCCCCATAGGGTTTCCAAGGAGTGGCTGGTGGATTCGAACTGTTGACCTTCTTGGTTAGCAGCTATAGCTCTTAACCACTGTGCCACCAGGGCACAGCAGCACTAGATAACTAAAACAGAATTTGGAACCAAGAGTGGGTGCTGCTCAAACAGATACCTAAAATGTGGAAGCGATTTTGGAATTGGGTAATGGATAATAGAGGATGGAAGAGTTTTAAGTTGTCTAATAGTAAAAGCCTAGATTGCCTTGAAGAGACTGTTGGTAGAATTATGGTCGTCAAAGGCAATTTGGATGAGGGCTCAGAAGGAAGTGAGGAGAGCTATACAGAAAGTCTTTGTCGTCTTAGAGAATACATATGATACCAGCAACAAAATGTTGCTAGAAATGTGGATGTTAAATGTGGCTCTGGTGAGGCTTTAAAAGACAATGCTGAACATGTGATTGGACAATGGAGGAAAGGTGATGCTTTTTATGCAGTTGCAAAGAACTTGTATGAATTATGTTCGAATGTTTGGTAGAAGGTAGGACTTGAAACTGATGAACTTTGATATCTGGCTGATGAGATCTCTAAGCAAGATCTTAAAGGGACTGTGTGGTTTCTCCTTGCCTGCTTATAGTAAAATTTAAGAGGAAAGAGATGGACTTAAAAATGAACTGCACAGAGGCGGGGCCAAGATGGCAGAGTAGTCAGATGCTTCCTGTGGTCTCTCTTACAGCAAAGAACCAAAAAAACAAGTGAATCGATTATATATGACAATCCAGGAGCCCTGAATATCAAAGGCAAAGTTGAGGAATCGGACAGAGTGGCAGTGGGTGAGAGAGACGGTACAGAAGCAGCAAGGAATTGCCAGACCTGACCTGGCGGGAACTGGCACTCTGCAGGCTGGATTGGCTGACGTACACAGTGAGGCAAGCAGTGGCGCTCAGGACGCATTTTCCACATCGGGAGAGACCAAGTGGCAGAGTCTACTCAAGCCCCCAGAACCAGTGAACAGTGGCGCTCAATGGCAAAAGATAAGGACATGCGTCTAACGCGCCACACAGATCAAAAAACACCCCATTTGGGAAGAACTTCTCTCCCACTTACCTGCCTCCTCCCCGCTATACACCAAGTCCCAGGCCAGCTTCAGCGACTGCTGTATGCCCTGGGCCAGAAGTAGGACCCATCATGCGCCCTGAGCCATTCTCCTGGCCTTGGAGAGGGGGAACAAATTAACTAACAAGAAGAAAATAATTTCCCAGCTCCATTAAGCCATGAACTCAGGGCAGGCATAGCTCCTTTGCCTAGACACAGGAATAAGGGGTCCACGGACTTTGAATGCCTTTCACCCCTGCATAGACCTGTGTGGGCCCATTTCAACAGCATAGGCCCTCATTAGCACAATACAACAGGGTATGCACCTGAAGCCTAACTTCGACTGTATCAGCTATATACAGTTGGAGTGGTAGGTTTGTGACATTTGACACCACTCTGCCCATTAAGCAAGATCCTCATCTACCAACATGAGGGGCCTGAGGACCGGTGGCTCCACCCACACCAGCTAGTCACCTGTGACAGAGGTCCAAGAATACGTGGTGCCTCCCACTCCTTACAACCAACAGCACTGGGTGCCCATAGTCCAGCTGCAAAACTCACCCACCTACACACTCTAGGGAACAGGGACATGCTTTTCTCCTAGACACTCAGGCCCCTGCCTTGCTCAGCGCATGACCCCCCTACTGCAGTCAGATACCTGTACCTACTCCAATCACCCCTGCCCATCTAGGACTGTAGGTGAGAGCTTGCATCACACACTTGGTGATCGACGACCTGGACACCTGAGCTGAATCTATACAAGAAAAGAAAAAGGACTCCTGGGCTCACATACTTAGTAACAGACCTAACCATCTGGTGACAGTACGTTAGAGCTTCAAAGGTGCTGATAATCAAACAGCTCACACAAGCACCTATTGGGGTATATCAAAACAAGAAGCTAGGACACAGTAAGCAAACATAAAGCAAATAAATATAATAACTTATTGATGGCTCAGAGACAACAACCAATATCAAACCACATAAAGAGGCAGATCATAATGATTTCAGCATACTCCCAAAACAAACAGTCAAGAAATCTTCCAGAGGAAGAGAACGTCTTGGAATTACTAGAGGTGGAATACAAAAGATTAATATACAGAACTCTTCAATAGATCAGGAAGGAGATCAAGCAAACACAGAACTAGCCAAGGAACACACAGCAAAGCAATAGAGGAAAGTAAGAAGATTATAGAGGAGCAAAATGATAAATTCAACAGGCTGCAAGAATCCATAGAGAGACAGTAAACAGAAATCCAGAAGATTAATAATAAAATTTCAGAATTAGACAACTCAATAGAAAATCATTGGAGCAGAACTGAGGCAATGAAAATCAGAATTAGTAAGACTGAAGATAAAGCAATTGACACCAACCTACTGAAGGAAAAATCCAATAAAAAAATTTCAAAAAATGAAGAAACCCTAAAAATTATGTGGGATTCTATCAAGAGGAACAACCCACAAGTGATTGGAGTACCAGAACAGGGGGGGATAACAGAAAATACAGAGAGAATCATTGAAGATTTGCTGGCAAAAACTTCCCTGATATCATGAAAGATCAGAAGATATCTATCCAAGATGCTCATTGAACCCCACTCAAGGTAGATCCCAAAAGAAAGGCACCAAGACATATTATAATCAAACTTGCCAAAACCAAAGATAAAGAGAGGATTTTAAGAGCGGTGAGGGACAAACATAAAGTCATCTATAAAGGAGAGTCAATAAGAATAAGCTCGGACTACTCAGCAGAAACCATGCAGGCAAGAAGGCAATGGGATGACATATATAAAGACTTGAAGGAAAAAAATTGCCAGCCAAGAATTATATCCAACAAAACTGTCTCTCAAATGTGATGGCGAAATTAGGGCATTTCCAGATGAAAAGAAGTTTAGGGAATTTGCAAAAACCAAACCCAAATTATAAGAAATACAAAAGGGAGTCCTCCGGTTAGAAAATCAGTAACATCAGATGACAACCCAAGACTACAACACAGGACAGAGCAACCAGATATCAACCCAGATAGGGAAGGCACAAAAATAAATCAAAGCTAAAACACTGGAAATAGGGAAACAGAAATGTCAATATGTAAAAGATGACACATTAAAACAAAAAAGATGGACTAAAAAATGTAGACATAGATTTTTCATATGGAGAGGAAGTCAAGGCGATATAAAGAAATGAAAGACTGGTTTAAACTTAGAAAAACAGGGGTAAATATTAAGGTAACCACAAAGGAAGCTAACAATCCTACACATCAAAATAAAAAACAAGAAAAATATAAAGACTCAGCAAATACAAAATCAACGACAATGAAAAAGATGAAAAGAGAAACTACGTAAAGAAAAACTCAGCACAGAAAATTAAGTGGAACAAAGAAACTGTCAACACCACACCAAAAAAACCCACATCAAAATGACAGCACTAAACTCATACCTATCAGTAATTATGCTGGACATTAATGGACTAAATGCACCGATAAAGAGACAGAGTGGCAGAATGGAAAAAAAAAAAAAACATGATCCACCTATATGCTATCTACAAGAGGTACACCTTAAAGACACAAACAAACTAAAACTTAAAGGATGGAAAAAAATACATCAAGCAAACAACACTCAAAAAAGAGCAGGAGTGGAGGAGACAAGAAAGCTGATGATATGGAACCAAAGACTGAGAAGGGACAGTGTTGACACGTCATAGGGTTAACCACTGTCACAGGGCAATATGTGTACTAACTGTTTAATGAGAAACTATTTGTTCTGTAAACCTTCATCTAAGGTACAAGAAAAAAAAGAATTATCTATATGAGATCAAACTGACAACAGCAACTCAAAAGGTTTGATGGGAAGCCTAGGGGGAAGTGAGTTGAAGATAATGGTGACAGAATAATTTGGAAAAGGATAGTGAGAATAGCAGCACAACTGGAAGAATGTAATTGATGTTACTGAATTGTACATGTAGAAATTTCTGAAATGGTGTATCTTTTGCTATGTATATTTTCACCGAAAAAAAAAAAGGTCCTCCAAGGTTGACAAGGGAGAGTGTTGACATGTTGTGGGGTTGTAAAGCAATGTCATAAAACAATATGTGTACTAACTGGTTAATGAGAACCTTTTACTTCTGTAAACCTTCACCTAAAGTACAATTAAAAAAAAAACTAAAAAAAAAACCAGGAGTAGCAATATTAATCTCTGACAAAACAGACATTAAAGTAAAATCCATCACAAAGGATAAGGAAAGACACTATATAATGATTAAATCGTCAATACACCAAGAGGACATAACCATAATAAATATTTATGCACCCAACGATAGGGCTCCAAAATACGTAAAACAAACTCTAACAGCATTGTAAAGAGAGATAGACAGCTCCACAATAATAGTAGAAGACTTCAACACATCACTTTTGGTGACGGACAGAACATCCAGAAAGAAGCTCAATAAAGACGTGGAAGATTTAAATGCCACAATCAACCAAATTGATCTCACAGACATATACAGAACACTCCACCCAACAGCAGCCAAATATACTTTCTTGTCCAATGCACATGGAACATTCTCCAGAACAGATCACATATTAGGCCATAAAGCAAGCCTTAAGAGAATCCGAAGCACTGAAATATTACAAAGCATCTTATCTGACCATAAAACCATAAAAGTAGAAACCAGTAATGAAAAAGCAAGGGAAAAAAATCAAACACATGGAAACTGAACAACATCTTGCTCAAAAACTACTGGGTTATAGAAGAAATTAAGGATGGAATAAAGAAATTCACACAATCAAATGAGAATGCAAACACATCCTACCAGCACCTTTGGGATACAGCAAAAGCAGTACTCAAAGGTCAATTTATAGCAATAAATGCACATGCCCAAAAAGAAGAAACTGCTAAAATGAAATCATTAACTCTACAACTCAAACAAATAGAAAGAGAGCAGGAAAGAAGCCTTTAGGCACTAGAAGAAAGCAAATAATAAAAATTAGAGAAGAATTAACTGAAATAGAAAACAGAAAAACTATTCAAAGAGTTAACAAGACCAAAAGCTGGTTCTTTGAAAAGATCAACAAAATCGATAAACCACTGGCCAAACTGACAAAAGAAAAACAGGAGAGGAAGCAAATAACCCGAATAAGAAACGAGATGGACGATATCACGATAGCCCCAACTGAAATTAAAAGAATCAGAATACTATGAAAAATTGTACTCTAACAAATTTGAAAATGTAGAGGAAATGGACAAATTTTTAGAAACTCACTACCTACCTAAACGAACACAGAGGTAGAACAACTAAATAAACCTACAACAAAAGAAGAGTTTGAAAAGGTAATTTAAAAACTCCTAACAAAAAAAAGCCCTGGCCCTGATGGTTTCTTTGGAGAATTCTACCAAACTTTCAGAGAAGAGGTAGTACCACTACTACTAAAGGTATTTCAAAGCATAGAAATGGATAGAATGAATACTCCCAAACTCATTCTATGAAGCCACCATAACCCTGATACCACAACCAGGTAAAAACGCCACAAAAAAAAGGAAATTACAGACCAATATCCCTCATGCACACAGACACAAAAATCCTCAACAAATTCTGGCAGTAGAATTCAGCAACATATCAAAAAAATAATTCACCATGATCACATGGAATTTATACCAGGTACGCAGGAATGGTTCAACATTAGAAAAACGATCGATGTAATCCATCACATAAATAAAAGACAAGAACCACATGATCTTATCACTGGACACAGAAAAGGCATTTGACAAAGTCCAACACCCATTCGTGATAAAAACTCTCAGTAAAATAGGAACAGAAGGAAAATTCCTAAACATAATTAAGGGCATTTATACAAAGACAACAGCCAACATCATCCTAAATGGAGAGCATCTGAAAGCACTCCTCCTGAGAATGGAAACCAGACAAGGATGCCCTTTATCACCACTCTTAATTCAACATTGTGCTGGAGATCCTAGCCAGAGCAATTAGGCTAGAAAAAGAAATAAAGTGCATCCAAATTGGTAGGGAAGATGTCAAAGTATCTCTATTTGCAGATGATATTTATACACAGAAAACCCCAAAGAATCCACAAGAAAACTACTGGAACTAATAGATGATTTCAGCAAAGTACCAGGATACAAGATAAACATACAAAAATCGGTTGGATTTCTTTACACCAACAAAGAGAATCACGAAGAGGAAATCACCAAATCAATACCATTTACAATAGTCCCCAAGAAGATAAAATATTTAGGAATAAATCTAACCAGAGACGTAAAAGACCTACACAAAGAAAACTATAAGACACTACTGCAAGAAATCAACAGAGACCTACGTAAGTGGAAAAACGTACCTTGTTCATGGATAGGAAGACTCAACATTGTGAAAATGTCAATTCCAATTAAAGCATTTCTACAAATGCAATGCAATCTCAATCCGAATTCCAATAGCATTTTTTAATTAGATGGAGAAACAAATTATCATCTCCATATGGAAACGGAAGAGGCCCCGGACAAGTAAAGCATTACCGAGGAAGACGAACAAAGTGGGGGGTCTCATACTACCTGATTTTAGAACCTATTATACCTGCATGATAGTCAAAACAGCCTGGTACTGGTATAACAACAGATACACAGACCAATGGAACAGAATTGAGAATCCAAATGTAAATTCGTCCACCTATACGTAGTTGATATTTGACAAAGGCCCAAAGTCTGTTAACTGGGGAAAAGATAGTCTCTTTAACAAATGATGCTAACATAACTGGATATCCATCTGCAAAAAAATGAAACAAGACCCATACCTCACACCGTGCACAAAAACTAACTCAAAATGCATCGAATATCTAAACATAAAACCTAAAACAATAAAGATCATGGAAGAAAAAATAGAGACAACGCTAAGAGCCCTAATACATGGCATAAACAGAATACAAACCATAAATAACAATGCACAAACATCAGAAGAGAAACTGGATAACTGGATGCTCCTAAAAATCAAACACTTATGCTTATCAAAAGACTTCACCAAAAGAGTAAGACAACTTAACGACTGGGAAAAAATTTTTGGCTACGACAAATCTGATCAGTGTCTAATCTCTAAAATCTATAAGATACTGCAAAACCTCAACAACAAAAAGACAAATAACCCAATTAAAAAACAGGCAAAGGATATGAACAACCAATTCACCAAAGAAGACATTCAGGTGGCTAACAGACACATGAGGAAATGCTCAGGATCAACAGCCATTAGAGAAACGCAAATCAAAACTACAATGAGATACCATTTCACCCCAACAAGGCTAACATTAATCCCAAAAACACAAAATAATAAATGTTAGAGTGGTTGTGGAGAGACTGGAACACTTATACACTGCTGGTGGGAATGTAAAATGGTAAAACTACTTTGGAAATCAATTTGGCGCTTCCTTAAAAAGCTAGAAATAGAAGTACAATAGGATCCAGAAACCCCACTTCTTGGAATATATCCTAGAGAAATAAGAGCTGTCACACGAATAGATACATGCACACCCATCTTCACTGCAGCACAATTCACCATAGTAAAAAGATGGAAACAACCTAGGTGCCCATCAACAGACGACTGGATAAACAAGTTATCATATATTCACACAATGGAATACTACGCAACAACAAAGAACAGTGATGAATCTGCAAAACATCTCATAACATGGATGAATCTGGAAGGTATTATGCTGAGTGAATTTAGTCAGTCACAAAAGGACAAATATTGTATGAGACCACTATTAGAAGAACTCAAGAAAAGTTTAAACAGAAGAAAACATTCTTTGATGGTTACGACAGTAGGGAGGGAGGGAGGGAGAGGGGTATTCACTAGCTAGATAGTAGACAAGAATTATCTTAGGTGAAGGGAAGGACAGCACACAGTACAGGGGAAGTCAGCACACTGCACCAAACCAAAAGCTAAGAAGTTTCCTGAATACAACCAAATACTTCAAGGGAAAGTGTAGCAGGAGCCGGGGTCTGGAAACCATGGTTTCAGGGGACATCTAGGTCAATTGGCACAACAAAATTTATTCAAGAAAATGTTCTGCATCCCATTTTGATGAGTGGTGCCTGTGGTCTTAAAAGCTAGCGAGTGGTCATCTAAGATGCATCAATTGGTCCCAACCCACCTGGAGCAAAGGAGAATGAAGAACACCAAACACACAAGGAAAATGTTAGCCAAAAGACCGATAGGGCCACATAACCCAGAGACTCCATCAGCCTGAGACCAGAAGAAATAGATGGTGCCCAGCTACCACCAATGACCACCCTGGCAGGGAATACAACAGAGAGTCCCTGACAGAGGAGGAGGAAAGTGGCATGCAGAACTCAAATTCTAGTAAAAAGATCAGACTTAATGGTCTGACTGAGACTGGAGGGACCCTGGAACACATAGCCCCTGGACTCTCTGTTAGTCCAGAAATGAAACAATTCCCGAAGCCAACTTTTCAAACATAGATTAGACTGGACTATAAGACATAAAATGATACTTGTGAAGAGAATGCTTCTTAGCTCAAGTAGATACATGAGACTAAATGGACAGCTCCTGTCCAGAGGCAAGACGAGAAGGCAAACAGGGACAGGTGTTGGCTGAATGGACTCAGGAAATCTGGGGTGGAAAGGAAGAGTGTGCTGTCACATTACAGGGAGAGCAACTAGGGTCACATGACAGTGTGTGTATAAATTTTTGTAGAGAAACTAACTTGAACTGTAAGCTTTCATTTAAAGCACAATTTAAAAAAATGAACTGTGCAAAATGAAAACAGAATTTAAAGATTTGGAAAATTCTGTTGTACAAACTAAGGACACATGTCCTGAATGTTCACCAAGGACATAGCTACACAATCTTTTGTTAAAGTGATTAAGTCTGTGACTGATGGATCTAACCAACTACCACAGCAGAAAACCCATCAGCTTAAACTGAGGAGGACAGAGAAAGAACAAAGAAAAGAATGCTGTCTACCTCTTGGAATTCTACAGGCAGGAAACAGGCCAAAGAAGCTACATCCATTGTCCTCCAAGGCAGCTCAGAGATCAGTAGAACTGTTGGAGGGACAATGCGAAGCAGGGCCTTTTCAGTTTCAAAGGGTAGAGCCATGGTCTCCTGGATCACAAAAGGTGGGGCCACAGCCTCCTACGTTTCAAATAGTCGGATCTTCACCAACTCTGTTCTGGAGCTGCCTTTAAGGTGTGCTAGGAGGATGGGGCCACCACCCAAAGCTGAGGGGGCAGGGTTGCTATGCCCAAGGGGCAGAAGAATGAGGTCTGCCAGGGCTGAGGGGGTGGGGTCCCCACTCAGATGGACTAGGAGAACGGGGCCGCCTAAAGCCAAGGGAACAGAGTTGCAGTACCAGTGGGCCTGGAAGGTGAAGCTGAAGCCGAGGGCCGAGGGGATCCAGAACAGAGAGGGCAGAGCCATTACCCAGATGGTCTCAAAGATTATTTTCAAGACTTGGGAGCTAATATAATTTGTTCTGCTGGGTTTTGGACTTGCTTGTGCCTGTTATCCCTTCTTTCCCTCCATTTTCTCCTATTTGTAATAGAAATGTCTACCTTGTGCCTGTTTCAACATTGGACCTGGGAAAAAGATAATTTATATTCCAGATTTCACAGGTTCACAGATGAAGAGGAATTTTGCCCCAGGATGGAATATGCCTAACGTCTCTCCCATATTTGATTAGATGATTCAGAAGATGAGATTTTGGACTTGGAGTTAAGACTTTTGGGATGATGTGATGCGGATGAACGTGTTTTGCATGTGGCAAGGACATGTATTTTGGGGAGCCAAAGGGTGGAATGATATGGATTGAATTGTGTCCCCCAAAAATATGTGCTATAAATCCTAACTTCTATGGCTGTGGTTATAATCTCATTTGGGAATGGGTTGTCTTTCTTACGTTAATGAGACAGGATTAGTGTAGGTTGTATCTTGAGAAAATATTTTGAGATATAAAAGAGATTAAATGCAAGCTAGCAAGCAGAGATGGGTGAAGAGAGTTGCCAAGCCACATGGAGATCACCCAGGAGCAGAAGCTCAAGAGACAAGGACCTTCCTCCAGAGCCGACAGAGAGAGAAAGGCTTCCCCTAAAGCCAGCACCCTGAATTTGGACTTACAGCCTCCTAACTGTGAGAAAATATATTTCTGTTTATTAAAGCCACCCATTTGTGGTATTTCTGTTATAGCAGCAGTAGATAATTGTCTTAGTCATCTAGTGCTGCTCCAACAGAAATACCACAAGTGGATGGTTTCAACAAAGGGAAGTTTATTTTCTTAAAGTAGGCTAAAAGTCCAAATTCAGGGTGTCAGCTCCAGGGGAAGGCTTTCTCTCTCTGTTGGCCTTCTCATCAATGTTCCCCCAGACTAGGAGCTTCTCCAGGCAGGGAACCCGGGTCCAAAGGACATGTTCTGCTCCTAGCATTGCTTTCTTGGTGGTATGAGGTCCCCCTGTCTCTGCTCACTTCTCTCTTATCTCAAAAGATTGCCTCAGGACACAATCCAATCTTGTTGACTGAGTCCTGCCTTACTAACACACTGCCACCCATTCTCCTTCATTAACATCACAGAGGCAGGATTTACAACATATAGGAAAATCACACAATACCAGGAATCATGGCCCAGCCAAATTGATACACACATTTTTTGGGGGACATAATTCAATCCATGACAATAACTAAGACAAACATGAATCCATTTTACATCACTTTTGCTGGTATAAATTTGCTTTCATAAAACAGTTAAGAACTCATTACTTTAAAAAAATTACAGCCTCTTATGTTGCAATGAGTCCCTTATGAGGGACTGAGAGTTATTCAACTAGTTTTCTGACTTCAAGTAGCAGTATAACAGTAGACAAGATAAAACATGCACATATGTAGTTATAATGCAAAGTACAGACAGCCAGAGAAGGAGCCATTTCCAATCTGGGTGATTAAGAAAGTTTCACAGAGAAGACTTTGGCTGACCTTGAGGAATGAGATTTTATTTCGGTTTTAATTTTTGTTTTAATAAATCTTTTCTGTACATGCTATAATGGATTTTTCTCTGGCGGAGGAGAAATGACACCACCTCCCCCACTCTATAAGGTCCTGGCAGAGTTCTTGATTATAGTGTCTCTCTCAATATCCACCCATTCCCTCACATATACTAACACCACTTATACACACACCACACCCTGCCTACACACACACACACACACACACACACACACACACACTCTCCCCCTCTCTACACATACTCCCCCTACATACCCCTACACACACACACACACACACACACGGGGGGTCAATTTCCATACCTCTGAACACAGTAACTGGTTCAAGGGTAGTTATATAACACAAGTAGGACCAACCAAAGTCTTCCCAAAACTGATACATGGATGTGGAAAAATAGTCTCTTCCTTTGGGTTCATGAGATTTGGGCTCGGGGTTGAGAACTGCCATCTTTCTTGTTACATGGAGACAGCCCATGTAAGAAATAATCCAATACCAGAAGACAACAGAGGCAAGAGATGTACTCCTAGACTGTCATATTTGGCTGGATTTCCCAGGTATATGAGTCAACTCAGCTGCTTAGATGCTTAGAGACGGTTCTGCTAGGCATGCACCAACGTTCAGCCTCAGCCTCTGGAAGGCAAACAGCCAAGTGGGCACTTCAGTATCGTTTCTGATAATCCCTAATTTTATGAGTGAGCAATGATCATGTCATCACATAGGCTACCTTCATATTCATAATTCTTTATTTGCAGGGAACAGCAAAATAGCAGGGCTTACTAGGAACTAAATATGACTTGCTGACAAAATAGTGAGAACAGTAATCAAATACTTACAGAGGGTAAAAATTTATTACATGATAATTGCTGTACATATCTTCTTATTCTAGTCTAGAGAAGATGATGAAGTCAGCATGCATGCAGTAAATCCAAAATGCAAATGGAACACAGATGTTCTTATGCTGAAAGCCAACTACAGTGCTTTCTAGATCTTAAGTTTATAAACCAATTTTTCTTAAGATACAGATCTTAAGTTTCTGAACATTTTGAGGAAGTGTTATGAAGCCTCAAGTACAAACAAAAATGTTACAAATAAAACATTATAAGTGGAGGCAACAACTTTAAATCTGCTTTGGAAAATATTCAAAAAGTATCTGTCATGGTTTGAATTATGTCCCCCCAAAAATGTGTATATCAATTTGGCTGGGCCATGATTCCCAGAATTGTGTGGTTGGCCTCCATTTTGTGATTGTAGTTTTATGTTAAAGAGGATTAGGGTGGGATTGTAACACCACCCCTACCCAGTTCACATCCCTCATCCAATGTAAAGGGAGTTTCCCTAGGGTGTGGCCTGCACCACCTCCTACCTTTTAAGTGATAAAAGGAAAGGGAAGCAAGCAGAGAATTGGGGACCTCATACCACCAAGAAAGCAGCACCAGGAGCAGAGTGCATCCTTTGGACCCCGGGTCCCTGCATGGAGAAGCTCCTAGTCACGGGGACACTGATGAGAAGGCCAACAGAGAAAGCCTTCCCCTGGAGGTGATGCCTTGAATTTGGACTTTTAGCCTACTTTACTGTAAGGAAATAAACTTTTCTTTGTTAAAACCATCCACTTATGATATTTCTGTTGGAGCAGCACTAGATGACTAAGACAGTATCTTCTTCAGTCAGTATGTAGAACTTCAGTTTGTAACAATACTTCAGGAATTTAGCCTTCCAAACCTTAAAGTCAAGAACTTGAAGAGAAGTCTTTACCTTAGTTACTATCAGAGAAGAAGAAAAGCCTAGCAACTCAATGACATTATCATCAATAGTATCTGTTATGGTAGAGCTAGCCAAAAAATAATCTTTGAAATAAGTACCTATTTGGTATCAAAGAAGTACAGAATGGGACTTCAGGAAAAATCTAGCAACTGGCCCTGATGAGAAATTAGCAAACTTTTAAAGTTGACTCTTAAGGTCCATAATTCCCTTCTTGAATCCTTGGGGCCAGGTATATCTTGGAATTTAGAATTTTATAGAATTTAAAAGTATATGGATTTTAGGAAGGTAGCACAGTGCATGTACAATATATTCTGTAAGCTACCCAGGAGGGTTTCATGCAGCAAGTCATTACCAAACAGACTAATATTTCTACAGCAAAATATATAAACTTGTGTGGGACAAACAAATACTACAGAGACCCTCATATCAGTTTCAGATTATGCTGCCAAATTAATTCATTAAAACTTTTTAAGAACTTCTGGTTTTCAGAACTTTTTAGATTCCAGAAATGTAAATAAAAAGATTACAACCTATAATAAAATCTTAATAATTATTTTAGAAAGTTCCAGATTTATTTGGTATCCCAGAGGTCCATTCTGTAATGGTGATATTTAGCCACTCAATACTCGGCCAAAACATGCATTCAGTGCACATGAAGCATCTCCAATTTACAATCAAGAGTCCTAATATATATGCTCACTGCAGAAAAATTGGGAAATACAAAAAAGAGCAAAGAAAATAAAAATAATCCACAATCCTTCCACCTAGCGGTAACTTTTGGTATCTAAATTTTCCGTCTCTTTTCTACACACATTAATAAATGTTAATATAATTAGGATTGAAATCTCTATTATGTTAGTGCAGATTTTTGCTTTTATCTTACTAGGTGCATAGAATGCCCTTTCAACCTGAGGACTTTGATTTTTCTTAAGTTCTGGAAAATTCTCAGCTATTACCTTTTCCAATATTGTTTCTCTACCGTTCACAACTACTTCCCCTTTTTGGAACTCTCAGATATAAGTTGATGCCTCTCAACTTATATTCGTATCTCTCAATTTCTCTTTATCTCTCTGTTCCATATCCAGTTAATTACTCAGTACTACCTTTCAATTTATTTTCCCTTCAAATATGTCTCCAGTTTAACCAATTTTTTCGTTTTAACTTCATTAATTCTATTTTTGCTTTTCCATAGCCATCTATTTCATATCTTCTTTATTCATAACATTTGTTTTTTGATGGTCACTACTTCTTTTATCTCTTTGGGGTTTTTTAAAATACTTAATGTCATTTTGAAACTGTGCTAATATTTCCATCAGATTTTGAGTGAATTTATCTCCTGTTAGTGGTGCTTATTTTCTCAGTATTGGTCTTCTTCACATTTGCAGCTCAAACATATAAATGCGTGTGGGACAAATACTTTTCCCAGTGCTTTTGAGGCAAGCTACCCTCTTCCAGCACCCATGACCTCCAAGCCTAGTGCTCTTGTACCAGGTGATAGTGGGGAAATTACAATTCCTGACTCAGCCATCTGGCAGCTCAGCCACTTCTGTGTCACCACTTCAGGTCCGCAGGTTTTTAAAGCAACAGTCGGGAGCAGATGTTCTCAGCCTTCCTTCGTCCAGCCACAGCCCAGCACCCGGTTTCATCCAGAGTGTCTGACTCCAGTTCCCCTGCACAGAGATGTGTCCACCAGCTCCTGAACCCCGAGTCTAACTGCATGGTTCTTTTGTTTTTAATCCCTGGAGATGCTTATGTTCTTTTTGAATATACCTATATCTTTTCATTTTCATTTTTAACTTGTAATTGCTGTGTTTGGGGCAAAAAAAGCAGGATAAATAGTACCATAATAGTAACAGTTGATATTTATTGAAGACTCACCACGTGCCAGTTTTATATTTCTCATTAAATCCTCTCAACAAGCTTATGAAGTAGGTAATATTATTATGCCCATTTTATAGATAAGAAAACAGAGTCATGGGGCAATTAAGCAATCTTCCCAAGATAACTAGCTAATAAGGACCAGGAGTAAAACCAGCTGTCTGATTCCAGAGCCCATGCTCTTAAGCACTGCTCTACTGGCATCCATCCCAACCAGATGTCTATCTATAATTTTCACTCTTTCTCTTTTTTTCCCCACTTAACTGTGAATATTTTGCATGCAAAGAGTATTTTAATTGATGGAAGCCATATTCCAGTTAGAAAGAAGCATGTCAACCTCATGTCTTAATTAGTGCTATTTTTAGTCTAGGTCCATACATGTTCCCTGGGCTTCAAGCACTTCCTTGTTCACCCCTGGGTACCCAACAGCATCCATACAGGCTTTTCTCTGCCTCTCTCTCTTCAAAACCCACCCTCTGCCCTAATATATAACGCCCAGGAAAGGCATTTATACAGTGTCCCTCAGGGGACTTATGTTTTCTATTCCTCCCTAGCTAAAGCCTTCATCTTAAAGGATTAAATTTGTAAATATGAGTGAACAGTGTGAGATATCATTCAAAAAGAACCAACAGTCTTTTAGGCTGCATTACTGAAAGTATTGGTATTGTTATTGTTCGGTGCCATCAAGTGGGTTCTGACTCATAGCAACCCTACAGGACAGAGCAGTACCGCCCTATAGGGTTTCCAAGGAGCGCCTGGTGGATTTGAACTGCCGATCTTTTGGTTAGCAGCCAAGCTGTTAACCACTACGCCACCAGGGCTCCACTGAAAGTATAGGGTCTAGAAAGTGAAGGTTACCAGTCCCATGCTAATTCATTCAGCAAACAGTACCTGAGTAGCTCCTAAGGATCAAGCACTGTGCAAAACGCTAGGGACATCATCCTTTCTAATTTCCAGTGTTCTGTATGTATTTTCCTCATTTAATCCTCACAATGGTTCACTCCCAGAGTAAGCTCAGTTTATAAAACTATCTTCCAGAGAATTTTCTGAAAGAGAAAAAAGTGTGTTTTGGAAGAACGGATTGCTGAAGCTGTTGCTTGGTCCCCTAAGATACTTACCAACTTTCCTTCCTAGGTTTGCGATACGATTTTAAAACACAGGGGCCATAGTGAGAGGCGATGAAGGTAAAGAGAAAAAGTGGCCATGGAAATGAAATGGTTAGGAAATAGTAATTTGGGAAAAGCTCAATACTTGCTGATGGGAAAACTGCAGTTTGTTTTCTTTTTAAGTATTTTTAAAAGTCATGACCGGGAACAATCCTTAATTGCTGATGTCAGAGGGAGTTATCATACAGCTTCTTAGCACTCAACCCTTCCTAACATCAACTGCACAGCTCACAAATACTTACTATGATGAATAAGCAGAGCATAACTTAAGACTAGAGGTGGAAAGACTAGTCAGGAAGCCAATATAAAATCTAAGCAAAAGATAAAAGTCTAAACTTGAGTTGCGGCAAGACATTAATGAGACATTACTGAGAAATAAAAGACCCGCTTTGATAACTATATGTAGATGAAAAAAATAACTCCAACATCTAGGCTTCAAATTTTGGAGAAAGGGAGGCTAGTGGGGCCATTAACAGATACAGAAACCATGGGAAAAGGTGTAGATTTAGGACAACAGATGAGTTTAGTTTGAGATGCTCTATATGACTTTTAAGTGTCAACGAGACAGTCAGAAGGAGATTTTCAGCAGGCAGCTGAAATTAGGGTCTGAGAGCTGAGGGATATAAAGAAGGAAAGATCACACATGTGAAAGTGTCTAGTACAAAGCCTGGATCCCTTAACCCCTTTGCTTCAGTCAGACCAAACCATCTGCAGTTCTCCAACAGACACAGCCCTCTCCCATCTCTGGCTCTAAACAAGCTTTCCTATATCCTTCAGGACGTTCAGGTAGCATTTCCCCAAGCCCCACTTATTTCCTACCAGGATGGTACCTGTGTCTTACCTCTGTCTATATATGCACCCAATTTCTAGCAACATGCCTAAAATAGTAGGCACTTGAAAGACTGACTGAAGGAACAGACTTGGCAGATGCTCAACAAGTCTTGGGGGAGCTGCAGCCTCTTAGAGGTAACTGCTGAAGAAATGAACTTGGACGATATTTCCAAAGGAGAGAGGAAAAAACAAACAAAAAAACTAAGTGGTCCTAAATATAGGTAACCATCATGGAACGTCTTCATCTAGGGAGCAGTTCCTGACAATGCTTCTCACGCTTCTCGACTTCCTTCAGCCCCAAATACCTCATCTGTAACACAGGGATGATTACTCCCACCTTACAGTTTTTTGGGAGGATTAAATGTGACAGCATATATAAAGCACCTAGCGTAACACCTGGTATATAATAAACTCAATGTTCCCCTTTTCCCCAACCGCAGCTGAAAACATATTAGAGTACCCTTCTTTCTTTCCAATTTTAGCAAATGTTATACCCTAAAAGGCAACCCAGACTAGAAAAACACCAGACACCCTGAAAAGAGAGGCTAGTCTTGCTGGTATGGTGCAGTTCTCCTCTGTACTATAGGGTCGCTATGAGTCAGAACGAACTCCACGGCAATGGATTTGGTTTGGTTTTAGTCTTGCTGGATGCTCTCCCTAGAGCAGTTTCTCAACCTCAGCACTACTGACATTTTTGGCCAGATAATTCTTTGTTATGGGGAGCTGTCCTGTGCATTGTGGGGTATTTAGCAGCATCCCTAAACTCTACCCATTAGAGGGCAGTAGCACCCCCAGTTGTTACAACCAAAAATATTTGCAGACATTGTGAAACATCCCCGGGGGGTCAAAATCTCCCCTGGTTGAGAACCACTGCCCTGGATCTAACTGAAATTCCCACAAAGCCCTAAATCCTTTCCTTGACATCTACAAATTTATTTGTTCCTCACTGGCTGATTTTACCCACTAAATTATGCTTGAATTTTATAAGTCATTTCCTTAAGAGTTAACCAAAACTGACTGCTGTGTAAACCTTCACCGAAAACAGTAAAATATCATTAAAAAAAAAAAAAAATGTATTGGGAACTTTCTCACGCTCGTAACAAAAGGTGTGCTTTAACAACCTGGAAAACCATTATGACTTAATGTACTTGAATGGAAAACTACTGTATTTTCATTCAAAGAATGTTGTGGGAACATTCTTGTCCTTGTTATACACAATGTAGACGGAAAACTGTCTGGACTTCATGTACGTGCATGGGAGAATCTATGCAGTGTTTTCTCAGGCTAAGAATGTATGAGGAACTTTCCTGTCCTTGTAACACAAGATGTAGTTTGAAAACCAGTATTTAAAAAAAAAAAAAAGAGTTAACCAAAACTGGTAGCTATCTCTTAACCATCAAACAAGTCATAGATAACGCAGTCCAACCACTCAATGCATTATCACACCATGACCCTTAAAGTCAAACCAATAAAATGAAAGTAGGAACTGACTATCTAAAAAAAGGTATTTGCACAAAATTAAGAGATTTGTCCTAGTACTCAACAGTGTCTCATCTTTTATTTTCATCCTCAAAAGAATTTAAGCTCATGTCCACAGGTGGCACTAAGTCAACGTTGCATAAAATGAGTTTTAGTTGTCTGAGGACTTTTATAAACTTAAATAGACACTAATGACATGTAAAATACACCATACATAAGAATTATTATATATCATATGCACATAGATTGTAACAACATAAACAGTTATGTACACTAATAAAAAACGGAAAAGAAAGTAGAGACACAAAAATTGAATTAACAGTTCACTAGAGTTTTTCTTTTTAAATTGTTTAAAGTTAGTAAGTATAGCATGGTAATTAAGAGTACACACTTAGAACCAGACTGCCTGGACTCAAATCCCAACCCTATCACTTACTAGATAGTTGAGCTTGATCAAGTTACTTAACATCTCTTTGCCTGTTTCCTCCTTGGTAAAATGGAGATAATTATAGTATGAACCTTATAGGGCTGTTGTGGGGGATTGAATGAGTTAAAATAGGTGAAGGTGCTGAAACAGCGTCTGGCACGTACATATTTAAGCATTATTATTTATCAATATTTTTAAGGATGCTAAAGCATATCTCCGGTGGTTGTATGAAGACAGTCACAGTACACTGGAACATCAATGAACTTGCACTCAGATGCCCTGGGTTCATATTTCAATTCCTTAAGTAATTGTTTTATTTGGGCTTCAATTTCCTCATCTGTAAAATGGAAGTAAGTCTTGTCTTCCTTAAATCACCGAGCTGTCCAATGACATAATAAATAGGAAAGCGCATGGCAAATAGATTAGCATTATAAAGTATTACTCTTATTAAGGAAAATTCTAAGGGTTTAATGTTTAGTAGGACAGTAGGAAAAAGCTAGTATCTGTCTTCCAGTTTGGTGGAGGAAGCTTTGTGAAGAAGGTCCTTTAAAGGAAATACTCTAATAAAGGGTGCAGCAGGGAAAGCACAAGCCTGGAACTCATGTAGGTCTGATTCAAAACTCCTTGCCTTATTCTTAATATAGTTTGAAAGCTATAAAATAAAAATAGAACATCCTGAGTTGTTTTATTCTTTTTTTTTTTAAGTTTATTTTATTGGTGTAAGGTGGATCACTGGAAGGCGCGCTGGTGGCGCTGCAGTTAAGCACTCAGCTGCTAACCGAAAGGTCGGCAGTTCGAACTCACCGGCCGTTCAGTGGAAGATGTGGCAGTCTGCTTCCGAAAGATTAAAAAAAAAAAAAAAGTTGCCATAGAGTCGATTCCGACTCACAGCGACCCTATAGAGCCGCTCTACTCTGTCCTCTGGGGTCACTATGAGTTTGCCCTCAAGGGCGATGGGTTTGGGTTTGGAAGGTGGATCACAACGGCCCGATCTGAAACCGATCATGGAGATGGTGCAGGACTGGGCAATGTTTCCTCCAGTTGTGTATGGGGTGGCCACCAGTCGGGGCCACCCAATAGACGCCAGCTAACAACAAGGTAGGCACACTAACCCTTTGAGGGTAGTAGGAATGCATTAAAGGCACTGGCAGGGATTTGGTTAACCTCCACTGAAAAAAGCATGACCACGGAACCAGGCCCCTAAGTGGCCTTCTCTTTTTAATTGTGAATGATGCTTTGTTTATAAGGTGAAGAACGGTGATGTTGGAAAAAGCAGGATTTGTCTGGTATAATCAGGAATATGCCAATAGTTTTACATCAGTTTGATATGTCTATTTTTAGGTAGAAAAATCACTACCTTCTAACGTACATTTCAAAATCATCAAGGACTACGCATGCTGTATTTTATACTTATTAGGAAGGGATACTTTAATAAACATTTTATAAGTAAAAATTGCAACATCAATCTCATGTGAGGCAGGTGCTTGGAACATAACTGTCTCCACTGTTGCCAAAAAGTTCAAAGAAAAAATAATAATAAACCTTTCCTATCCATTCAGCCAAATGCCTCCCCCGCCATGTCTCGGAGACGGGGTCTGGGTCCCTAGCAGAAGGTCTTCAAAGGTGCTGGCTTTCTGAGCGTGTGTGATGAGGAAGTACAAGGCGCCCTTCCGCCACACCTCCCGCCAAAATCCCCAAGAATTCGTTAGTAGCTGTCCTTTCCCCTGGGTAGAGAAGGCGCAGAGCCTCCTTCCTTGCTAGCCCCCTAGGAAGAACAGGTGCCCGCCTTTGGACGCTGCTCCGGCCGGGTCTGGTCCTCCTGGGTCGACCCTGCCCAGCCTGGCTCACACGTGGCGCCAGCAACCAGCCGGCCGCCGGCTCGGACTCCGACCGCCTGCTCTGATTGGCCAAGGGCAGCCGGAACCTGAGCCGCTCCGGAGCAGGCGGCGACTCGGCCAAACAAACTGGGCGGGCGCTGGACGAGGGGCGACGGGCGAGGGGTAAGGGGTGAGGAGTCGTGGCCACGCGGGCAGCTCCCGAAGAGGCTGGTCCAGAGCGCTGGCCCCAGGCAGGCAGCAGGGAACCACTCGGCCCTGGGGCAGCGCAACACCACGTGGGCCCTGGCCTGCGGCAGCCGCCGTCACCCCCCTCCCCACGTTGGGCAGCGCTCACCTCAGCGCTCGCGGCGCCTCCACCTTCAGCTTTTTGGGCTTGGGCTCCCCCTCTGCCGCTGCCATCTTCATGCTCACCGCACTTTGGCTCTAGAGTGCGCCTCACCCACTAGGCTCGGTAGCTCCACCCCCTCCTCGATTTACCGCCTTCTTGTCTCCAAACCACGCCCCCCTCGGCTCCTCCCAGTCCTTGCCTCTCCCATTAACAACCATTGGCTCTTTCCCAAAGTCCATACCTGACCCTTCTTGACTCCGCCTCCTTGCCTGTAGGAGGATTCCAGGCTGAGCTAGGCTGCGGTTGAGCGCCTGAGTTCAGATGGTGCGGAACACCTATTCTTCTATATCCTGGGCGTTCTAGAAGATTTAGATCCTAAATTTCAAGAGACGTCTTTCTTCTCATTTAACGGCTTTCCGACTATTTAATCCTTCCAAAACTGCACAGTTTCAGTGTCTTTGAAGCTATTAATCAGGCAGTCTACTGGGCACTCCATCTACGGGGTCCTCACGGCCTTCTCAGCTGTCTCAGCCTCGGTCCGGAAAGGACCCGGCGCCGAATCACTAACGGGCCCAGGTTGCGGGGTGAGTGTGAGGGGTGGGGAGTCTGCGGGCTGGGGACAGCTCGGAAAATGGGGAGTAAACTGAATAGCCGGGGCTCCGGACTCTAACTTGGGCTGCAGGAGCGTCTCTGGTGCTATGGGGCGGGGCTGCACCTCTTCCCGGCCTCCCGGGCTTTCTTGCCAGCAGGGCCGGAAGGAAGCGGTGCTTTTGCGGCCCAGTGTTTTCAGGCTCCCGAGCCCGGGAGGTACAGGCTTATTGGGGTCCCTCTCCGTGCTCCGGCGTGGAAAAAAAGCTCTTGTCACTCGCACTGAGCTGGAGTACCGGCAACTCGGACCTCAGCTCCAGGTTTCCGCTTTGGATAGCAACATTGCTGAGGGAGGTGAGCGGACGTCCTGTTAGAGGGTGGCGCCTGGATGAGCCTGGGGTGGGGAATATAGTGTGGAGGGTGTTGCAGTTCTTCAGAAGAGAGGTGACGGAGATCTAAATAGAGGAGGCAGTAGTACAGAAAAGTGATGAGCGATGTTGCTGATTGGATTTGGTGGATTTAAATTAAAGTTGAAGCTTTTAGCCTAGATGACTAAGAAGGTGGTGCCGTCATAAAATTAGGAGACCTCACATGAGGAGGAATTTTGTGGAGAACGAATGACATATTTAGTTCGGGATATATCGAGTTTGAAACAGTGCCTTGGATGGTAGATGACAGATTAAAAAACAAGCCTGGGAATTAAACCAAGAAGAAACTTCCAAGGTAAGAACCAAAACAGGTGAAGTTTCCTGTAATAGAGTAAGAGATATCTGTTTGGGGGAAGGTTATCAGTGACTTGAAATGCTGTAAGAGTCAAAGGAGGAAGTTGAAGTCTGAGGAAAAGTCATTGGATTTGATGACTAGAAAGTCTGGGCTACTTGAGAGAGGTGCTTTAATAGTGAGTGGGAGAAGAGACTGCAAGTGTAGACTAATCATCATTTGGGGCATGAAGCAAATGATGGTGGCAAGGCGGGGAAAAATTTGGGGTTTGTTTCAAAGAATACAAGACACATGATGGTTTTTAGGCAGAAAGCGAGCAACCAATGTAATAAAATTGAAGCTTCAAGAGAGAGGATAAGATCCAAAAGAGACAGAAGGGAAGTAGATCAAGATTACAAGTAGAAGGATTAACTTTGGAAAGAAAAAAGGACACTTAGAATTGAGATCTAGGAAAAGTGGAGTGTATGAGTGAAAAATCACGAAAAGTTTGCATATATTTAGTAGGAAAGGTGTCTTTACAACAGGATTACTTTTTCTTACTGAATCTTATGATTTTTGGTGTTTCTCAGCATTGAACATAATATACTATTGGAATTTGTTGCGACTAGAAATTTTAAGTAGCCCAGTACTTTCTCAGTAAGTGAGTAGCAAGAGGCATTTGTAGAAAAGAGAAGTTCTGCTCTCTCCCTCTGCAAATACCCTCTCTCTTTTTACGCAGAGAACGATCCCCGGGTGGTTTGCACTCCACTACTAACCAAAAGGTTGGTGGTTCGAACTCACCCAACAGCGCCATGGAAGAAAAACGTGGTGATCTACCTCTAAAGATTACAGCCAAGAAAACCCTATGGAACTCAGTTCTGTTCTGTAACGCATGGGGTTACCATGAGTTGCAATCAACTCGATGGCAATGGGCTTATTACACAGAGAAAACAGAACGCACCATCTTACTGTAATCAAACCTACACACCCGCCTTCTCAGGGTCCTCTTCTTTCCGTTATTATCGCTCCTACATCATCAGCCTTTCCTCACTCTACTCACACTTTCCCTTCAGCACTAAAAATATTCTCCATTTTATGAACTACTCCTATTTATTTTCTTTTTTTTGTGTTTTCATCCCCTTCACACTAAACTTCTTTAATGTATCATCCAATCTCCCTATGTCTGTTTTTCCCATTCCTGGCGATTTACTTCTTAGCCACTGCAATCTGTCTTCTGTTTCCAGCGTTCCACTGAACTACACTGAAACTTCGATTACCAAGATCACCAATGTCCTCTTTGTGAAAATTGCTTCTTGCAGGGTGAAAAAAATTGTACTTTATGTATAAAGTACAGATATACATATGTACAGAACAGTTGTCCTATTAAAATTTCATAGTGGGAAACTTTTGAGGGAGAGTTTCTAAAAAGTCCCTTTGATGGCAATAATGAAAAGAAGGTTGAGAAACTGTTAAATCAGCAGACATTTTCAATTTTTTCTTATAGGTTGACCTCTTGGTGCCATTTAACATTATTTACCGCTCCATTTTTCTGGAATCACACTAAAACACTCTAGTTACTAAAACCCACCACCACCTCTTTTTTTTTTCTTCTGCCCTTTTAGCCACATCTCAGTCTTTCGGACCACTTCGACCCACCTGCTGCTCAAATATTGGGGTTCCTTCCATAAGCTCACTTCTTACTGAGCACATTTTCTCTTTGTAGTTTCATCCTCCTCATGATTACAGTTCTCATGAACAGAAAATCTTCATTACTCACAAATCTGTCTCTGACCTAGGCGTCTCTCCAAAGCATCAGACCTAAATATACGATAGTCATGTGAATAAATTTGGTTGTCTCAGAATTGGGTCAAATTAAACAGGACTAGAACTGAATGCCTCATCTTCTCTCCTGTACCTGCTTCACCTCTACCTAATCTTTGCTCAAGCCTAAATGTTTCTCTAATCTTTTCATTTTTCTCCATCCCTATTGTCAGCACCCTGGTCCAGGCCACCATCATCATTCAGCTGGTGTTACAATATCTAGTTTTCCCTGTTACCCAATTTCCATAGTGCAAGCAGTGTAATCTTTCTACAAATATAAATCTTATCACAGCATTTCCCTGCATACCCAAACCTGAAACCCATTGCCATCGAGTCAACTCAGCAACCCTATAGGACAGAGGAGAACTGCCTAATAGGGTTTCCAAGGCTGTAAATCTTTATAGAAGCAGACTGCCACATCTTTCTCCCTGGTGGTGCAATGGTCAAGCTCCCGGCTGCTAATCTATAGGTTGGCAGTTTGAGCCCACCAGCTGCTCTGGGGCAGAAAGATACGGCAGCCTGCTTCTGGAAAGATTACAGCCTGGAAAACCTATGGGGCAGTTCCCTGCATAAACCATGCAAAATGACTTTACGTTGCACTGAGGATAAAGTCCAAAATCTTTAGCATGGCTAGCAGTGCATTCCATGAACCAATCTCTGCTTACTTCCCTCTCCAGTTTCATCTTTTCATCTCACCACTTCCCTCCACCATCCAACTTGCTCTTTTGTACTGAATTTGTCTGTCTTGTGTTCTCTCTCACCTCCAAGCCTTGTGGATTCCTATAGCACACTGTATTTCCCCTGTCGTAATAGGAGTCACATCTTACTGTAATTGTCGTCTTTGCTGAACCCTAAATGCTGTGAATGCAGGGACTCTGTTTTGTTCATCCTTATATCCCCAATGCCTAGTGTATAAAAAGGACTCAAAACTATTTGTTGAATGAAGAAATGGTTAAGTTATTGGGTAAGAATCTTTTCTGATCTCATTCTCTCACCTGTTATACATAGAAGGAATACATTTTCTTTTTTAGATAGTGTCTTCTCAGGATATTTTGACTGTTATAATTGCATTGTTTGTGAATCAGCAGAATGAGTTTGTTCAACATTTGGTAAATAGGATATACAAGTATTTAAGCTGTTGGACTGAGTCTGAACGCAGGTTCTTTAGTGGCTTTAAAATAATAAGGGAATTGTTTTATGACTCATAAGTCACTAAAATAAAAAAGATGGTTGTGATGGTGGTGAGTATAGAGCTTTCCCAGAAAGTTGATTAAAATAAAGAAGTAAGTGCAGCTACTAAAAGGTAAGTAGCTAAAGAAACAGGCTTAATTTACACTGCTGCAGGTGGTGTTTAATTATTTCATTGTCTTGTGTTAGGCCCAGGTCATAATACGGATAGAAAAAAAAAAGCTCTCTTTTTCTATTATAGAAGATTAAGATGGATTTTAAAGCTAAGTACCGTTGAGAGCTACAGGTATTATGCTTTGATCTCAGCACTAAGGATAACAACAGTAAATCCAGACTGCTGATTTAACTTACTGTTTTCTTATGAGTCCTCAACTACTACCAGTAAAAACAACTTCGGTGGGAACTTTTCCTGGAAAGAATTTTTTCACCAGCTTAAGAGAATGAACAGAGCTCTGGACCTAAAATAAAGAGACTACAAAAAGGACTTGCTTCAAGAACAAGCACATTTTTTTCAGGGTGTATTGTGTAGCCCCAATGGTGCAGATGGTTAAGCGATCAGCTGCTAGTGAAAAGGCTGGCGGTTCAAACCTATCCAGTGGCTGTGTGAGAGAGAGACTTGGCAATATGCTTCCGTAAAGATCACAGCCAGGAAAACCCTATGGGGTAGTTCTACTGTGTCATATGGGGGTCCCTATATGTCAAAACTGACAGCAGCTAACAACAACAACATTGTGACAGTGGAATACCACAGATCCATGTGAACTATACTTACTTTAGGATCAATGTTTTAAGAAAATATCCTCTGTCAGCTCTTTTAGATATAATTTTTACTCTAAACAATTTATTAAACTTTCTCAGCATAAAAACTAGAACACATGAAGGCATATCCTTCAACTCTTCCTCTTAAATCTTAAGTTCAAACAGTCCATTTGCTACACTGTTCAATACAGGAACCAGTAGCCATATGTGGTTATTTAAATTAATTAGAATTAAAAATTCAGTTCCTTAGTTGCACTGTGTATTTCATGTGCTTAATATTAATAGCCATATGCAGGTTGTGGCTATGGTATTGGACAGTACAAATATAGGACCTTTCCATCATTGCAAAAAATCCTATTCAACGGTGCTGTGTAAGAGCGGGTTCCTAATAATTAGTCACTAAGAGGCAGGTAAGAGCAGGAACTCGGGATTCAAATGGATCAGGTTTTGAATCCTGCATCTGACACTTACTGTTGATCTTAGGTAATTGACTTAACTTTTCTAAGATTTAATTGTCTTAATTGTAAAATGGGGATGAGAACAGTATTTGTAGCATAGAGTCATTGTGATGAATAAATGAGATAATGTAGGTAAAATATAATGGCTGGCCCACAGTAAGTACTTGATGGATTTTATATATTATTAGTTCATTTGTCTTCAGTGAATAAAACACTCTGAATGAAGCTAAATGATTAATTTTTCACAAAGGATGCCATAGGCCACAGCAGGCTCACCTGTAGTACTCACAAAGTGAGTTTCACTGAGTTGATTACAGTACCTCTACTCATAAAGCCACACTTTATATAACAGCTCAGGTTATACTTAAAGTCATGAGGTCCTGTATATCAAACCTATATATTCCAGTGATAACTATTTTGATACCCAAAAAGAAATATAAGGCTGACAGAAAACATATGACTGCATAAAGTAGAAAAATTTAGCAGGTTCCAGATGTTAATCTGGAAAATTTTAGCAGGTCCCAAGCCTAAGGTGTCAGAATTTATTGGTGCTAACTCAGGTTGATTGCTTGGCTCAATAGAGGTGGCTTTGAAAACAAGAAACATTTTTTTTCCCCCTAACAAACGGGAACCGTACACTATTAACAGCGTTTATACTCTAAAATATGATGATTACTAATACAAATGTCTTAGTATTATTTGCCTGATAGCTGATGAACATGTGCCAACTGGGAAGGGTATATTTTTTAAATGTCAGCTGTTTTCATAAAATAAATGACTGCATTTCCTCTAAAAAGAGCTGGTCAGGTTGATGTCATTGTTTTCTGTGTCAACATAATTGAATGACTCAATTCTAGAAAGTTTTCCTTTGCTCCTTCATTGACATTTATCTTCATGCACAGAAACTGTATTTACAGATTTTAAATTCATACTATTAAACTGTTATGTTGAATGATTAGACCACTAGACTAAGCACCTGCTACTGATAATATCCATACAAAAGAAAGGGACAAGTTAAGATAATTAGACATTTTTCTAGTGTTCCCTGTATTGTGAGGAAAATAAAATTTTAAATAAAGTTTTTAATTGACACTCAGAAAGTGTACAAATGATAATGTTACGCCCAGTGAATTATCACAAAATGAATGCAGCATGTAACCATCACCAAGATCAAAACAAAAGATTATCAGCACCCCCCCCCCCACCATGCTCTCCTCAGTCACTACCCTCACCATCCTCTACAAAGGAAACTATTTCTTACGCCATAGATTAGTTTTGCCTGCCCTAGAGCTTCTTATAAATGGAATCATACAGTATGCATTTTTTTGTATCTGCATTTGTTTCTTCAGCATTATGTTTGTAAGATTCATCTATGTTGTATTTAATGGTAGTTTTTTCATTTTCATTGCTCTGTAGTATTTTATATATGTGCTACAGTTTATTTTTTTCATTGTACTATTAAACATTTGAGTTGTTGCAAATTTTGGCTGTTACAAATATTCTTATGTGTTTCACAAGTTATTAATTTTTTTTTAACACTCAGCAAACTAGGAATAGAAGGAAAATTTGTCAGTATGATAAAAGCCATCTATGAAAAATCCACAGCTAACATCATACTCAGTTGTGAAAGACTGAAAGCTTTCCCCGTAAGATCAGGAACAAACAAGACAAGGATTCCTGCTTTCACCACTGCTGCTGTATATTATACTGGAAGTTCTAGTCATCAGTTAGGCAAGAAAAAGAAATAAAAGGCATCCAAGTTGGAAAGGAAGAATTAAAACTATCTGTACATGACATGATCCTATATATAGAAAAATTCCATAGATTCCACAAGAAAGCTACTAGAGCTAATGAATTCATCAAAGTTCCAGGGTACAAGGTCAACACACAGAAATCAATTGTTTCTATATACCAGCAATGAACAATCTTAAAATTAAGAAAATGATTTCTAACTACAATAGTATCTAAAATAGTAAAATAACCTAGGAATAAATTTAACCAGGGAGGGCAAAGACTTATACACTGAAAACTATAAAACGTGGCCGAAAGAAATCAAAGAAGACCTAAGTAAATGGACAAACACCCTGTGTTCATGGATTGAATGCTTAGTATTGTTAAGATATCAGTACTGTTCAAAGAAATCTGCAGATTGAATGCAGTTCCTATCAAAATTGCAACAGCCTTTTATGTAGAAATGGAAAGGCCAATCTTCAAATTCATACGTAATTGCGAGGGGTCCCAAGTAGCCAGAACAACCTTGAAAAAGAACAAAGTAGGAGGACTCACACTTCACAATTTCAAAACTTACTACAAAGCTAGTGGAAACAACCCAAGTGTCTATCAGCAAATGAATGGGTAAACTAAAATGTTGTATATACATACAATGAAATATGATTCATCCATAAAAAGAAAAGACATTCTGATACATGCTACAACATGGACAAACCTTGAAAACATTATGCTGAGTGAAATACATCAGACACAAAAGGACAAATATTGTATGATCCCACTTTATGAAATATCTAGAATATAGGCAAATGCATAAAGACGAGTATATTGGTGATTGTCAGGGACTGGGGAGGGGAGAATGGGAACATGTTTCAAGGGTGCTGAGTTTCTGTTTGGGATAATGGGAGACTTGGAGATGGGTAGTGGTGATGGTTGCACAACATGGTGAATCTAATTAGTGTCACTAAATTGCACACTTAAAATGGTTAAATTGCAAACTTTTTGTTATATATGTTTTACCACAATAAAATTTGAAAACAAACAATTGAGGCCATTTAGGGGAAAATATTTCAAATATCTCCCAAGGCCATTATTGTAGTCTCAGACAAGTTAATGGAAATTCAAAATGAAAACTTTGAACAATGTTACTCAAAATTTTACTTGACGCTAGGGAAATCCAAGTAAAATCTATAGTTATTAGTATTAGACCAATATTAATTTTCTAGTTTTGATAAATGTACCACAGTTATGTAAAGTGTTGACATTGGGGGAAGCTGAGTGAAATGTACATGGGAGCTCTGGACTATCTTTGCAACTCTTCTGTAGATATAAAATTGTTTCAGAATAAAAAGTTGAGTGATCTTGGTATCCTTGTGAAAAGTCAATTGGGCCATAGATATATGGGTTTATTTCTGAATTCTCAATTTTATTTCGTTGATTTATATGTCTGTCCTTATGCCAGTACCACACAGTCTTGATTACTGTTGCTTTCTAGTAGCTTTAAAATTGGAGCATGTGACTCCTCCAACTTTCTTCTTTTTTTTTCAAGATTGTTTTGGCTATTCTGGGTCATTTTCATTTCCATATGAATTTTAGGATCAACCTGTCAGTTATCACAAAAAAGGCAACAGGAGTTTTGATAAGGTTGCCTTGAATTTGAAGATGAGTTTGGGGTGTATTGCCATCTTAACAATATTAAATCTCCCAGTCCACGAACATGGAATGTCTTTCTGCTTATTTAGATCTTTTTTAATTTCTTTCAATGATATTTTTAATGTTCAGTGTGCAAATCTTGCATTTCTTTTGTTAAATTTATTCCTTGTTACTTTATTATTTTAGATGCTATTATAAATGGAATTATTTTCTTAATTTCATTTTCAGATTGTTTATTGCTAGTGAATAGAAATACAATTGATTTTTGTATATTAATCTTGTATCCTGCAACCTTCCTCAACTCATTTACTAGTGCTAGTAATATTTTTAGTGGATTTCTTAAGATTTGCTATACATAAGATCATGTCGTGTAAATAGAGATATTTTTATTTTTTCCTTTATAATCTGGAATCCTTATTTCGCTGACTTGCCTAATTGCCCTGGCTAGAACCTTCTGTACAATATTGATTAGAAGTGGCAAGAACAGACATCCTTATCTTGTTCCTGATCTTGCGGGGAAAGCATTCAGTCTTTCACCATTGAGTATGATGTTAGCTGTGGGATTTTCATAGATGCCCTGTATCAGGTTGAGAAAATCCCTTTCTAAGTTTGTTGCGTTTTTTTTTTATATATATATATAAAGAAAGGCTGTTGCGTTTTGTCGAAAGCTTTTTCTGTTCCTACTGAGATAATCATTTGTTTTTTGTCCTTTGTTATATTAACTCTGTGTATTACATTGATTGACTTGCATATGTTGAACCAACCTTGCGTTACTGGGATAAACCCACTTGGACGTGGTGTATAATCCTTTTTATATGTTGCTGGATTCTATTTACTAGTGTTTTGCTGAGTTTTTGTATCCATATTCACAAGGGATACTGGTCTGTAGTTTTCTTATGAAGTCTTTGTCTGATTTTGGTTTTAGGGTAATACAAGAATACTTTTTGATGTGTAATAAATATAAACTTTTTTTCTCACAGAAAATGATCCACAGTCTATTTCTCATAAACTGTTCCGGTGACATATTTCTAGAGAAGCACTGGAAGAGCGTTGTAAGCCAGTCTGTCTGTGATTATTTCTTTGAAGCTCAGGAGAAAGCTGCTGATGTTGAAAATGTACCACCTGTCATTTCAACACCTCACCACTACCTCATCAGTATCTACCGGGATAAGCTCTTCTTTGTGTCTGTCATACAGACTGAAGTGCCACCTCTGTTTGTAATTGAGTTCCTACATAGAGTTGCTGACACCTTTCAGGTCAGTTATTCATCAAACCTTTTGAACTTAAATTACCCAGATTAGTTGGGGGGTGGAGAAAGTGCATTATATGGCAACGTGATTATATTCTTCAGTTTACCAGCTTTAGATATGTTGTCTCTCTTTTTCTTCTTTTTAAATAAACAGATTCATAAGCCTTTTTCTGTAGGGTATACAGTGGCACTCATAGATTTATAAGGCAGTATATTCACTATTTTAGAATAACAGAGCAGTTTCCTGGTCATGGAAACCGTGGGTGTGGGTGTAAATTACTGTCGTCAGGAAACAGTAGTATCCTCCACACACAGCTTTCTTCGTGGTCCCAAGATGGTTTTTATGGGTCACAAACTCTTCTAATATTTATATTTTGTTACTTTCCCTTTTGTCTTCCTAAATATACCAAAAAATTTAAAACTCATTTATGTGTGTTTTGAGGCAGCTAATCAAGGCAAATGAAGTTTATGGGTCACACATTCCTGTCTAATATCTCATTGTACTTTCTGGCACAAAATTTAATGAAAATTCAATTCTTAATTTGTCTAAAAATATTAAGAAAATATTGAGGAATAATATACACCTACTCCTCATTATTGACTATCTCATTATCCGACATACCACATTTACAATAGTAAAAGAATTACTGTCCGACTCTTTTGCGCATTAACAACATACGTCTGGCAGTAACAAATGCCAAGGTGTGAGGCAAGAGTAACAGTAACGCTGGCTGTGATGGTTAAGGTTATGTGTCAGCTTGGCTAGGCCATGATTCTCAGTGGTTTGGCAGTTATGCAGTGATGTATTTGGCGTTATGTAATGATGTAATCTGGTAGTTATGTAATGAAGTGGTCATCCTCCATTTTCACATAAAGCCAGTTTTCACATAACCTGGTCTTTGGAACCTAGCCGTGTTGATAAGTGAGGAGTGGGTGTATAGGACTATAGAGGTTTTTTCTCTCTGTTTTACATATTTCCAACATTTTAGTGAATTATGCTAATCTAAGTTATACTTTAGAACAGAAAGCATTTGCTAAGCCTTTCTTCATGCCTTCTCTTGTGCAATTTTATGGCCGTTTTCTTAGGACTACTTTGGTGAGTGTTCGGAGGCTGCAATTAAGGATAATGTGGTCATAGTGTATGAGCTCTTGGAAGAAATGTTAGACAATGGGTTTCCACTGGCTACTGAATCCAACATTTTGAAAGAACTGATTAAACCACCAACAATTCTACGTTCTGTCGTCAACTCTATTACAGGTAAGGTGAAAAGTATTCTATTAGGAACTGAGCAGTTAAAAATTTATAAACAATTCACTGCTGCTTATTATCTTATTCAGGTAGTCCAGTTTGGCTGGAATTGAAGTTAGTGATAATATTAAAATGGATGTGTACTTCTTTTCATGGAGAAAGACGAGGTCATTTTTTAGAGAAAGATTTCTATGAAATGTTGTATGCCGCTCCAGCTATACCGTCTACCATTGTAAACCCCTCTCCAGTGCATTAGCCTAAAAATGGGGCAAGAAAAGCCTATAAGACACTTCAACAACAAAAAGATAAGTAATCCAACTAAAAAATAGGCAAAGGATATGAACAGACACTTCACCAAAGAAGACATTTAGGTGGCTAACAGACACATGAGGAAATGCTCACAATTAATAGCTCTTAGAGAAATGCAAATCAGAACTGCAATAAGCTACCATCTCGCCCTGACATTACTGGCACTAATCAAAAAAAACAATAACAAATGTTGGAGAAGTTGTAGGGAGATTGGAACTCTTACGCACTGCTGGTGGGAATGTAAAATGCAACATCCACTGTGGAAAACGATATGGTGCCTCCTTAAAAAGCTAGAAATTGACATACCATAGATCCAGCAATCCTAGAGAAATAAGAGCCATCACACAAATAGACATATGGACACCCATGTTCATTGCAGCATTATTCACAGTAGCAAAACAATGGAAACAACCTAAGTGCTCAACAACAGATGAATGGATAAACAAATTATGGGGCATACATACAATGGAACAATGATGAACCCAGAACCATCACACAACATGGATGAATCTGAAGGGTGTTATGCTGAGTGAAATAAGTCAATCACAAAAGGACAAATACTGTATGAGACCACTATTATAAAAACTCAGGAAAAGGTTTACACACAGAAAAAGACAAACTTTGATGGTTAGTAGGGAGAGGATGGGTGGGGAGGGAAAAACACTAGCTAGATAATAGACAAGTGTTGACGTTGGTGAGGGGAAAGACAACACACAGTATAGGGGAAGTCAGCACAACTTGACCAAGGCAAAGTCATAGAAGCTTCCTAGACACATCCAAACACCTTGAGGAACCGAGTTACTGGGACTGAGGGCTAGGGACCATGATTTCAGGGGACATCTAGGTCAATTGGCATGACATAGTTCATAAAGAAAATGTTCTACATAATACCTTTGTGAGTAGCCTCTGGGGTCTTAAAAGCTTGCAAGCAGCCATCTCAGATATATCTATTGGTCCCATCCCGTCCGGAGCAAAGGAGAATGAAGAAAACCAAAGTCACAAGGAAAATATTAGTCCAAAGGACCAATGGACCATACGAACCACAGCCTCCACCAGCCTGAGCTCAGGACTAGATGGCACCCAGCTACCACCACCGACCACTTTGACAGAGATCACAGTAATAGAGGGTCCCAGACAGATCAGGAGAAAAATGTAGAATGAAATTCAAAATCTCAGAAAAAAGACCAGACTTACTGGTCTGACAGATTGGAGGAACCCCCGAGATTATGGCTCCTAGACACCCTACTAACTCAGAGCTGAAGTCGCTCTTGAAGTCCACCTTTCAGCCAAAGATTAGACAGGCCTATAAAATAAACAATAACACACATGAGGAAACTGCTGCTTAATTCAATCAAGTAAATGAGAGACCAAATGGGAAACCCCTGTCCAAAGTTGAGAAGGCAGGAAGGGACAGGAAAACTGGATGAATGGACATGCGGAACCCAGGGTGGAAAGGGGGAGAGTGCTGACACATTGCAGGGATTGCAACCAATGTCACACAACAATTTGCATATAAATTTTTGAATGAGAAACTAATTTGCACTGTAAACTTTCACTTAAAGCACAATAAAATTAAAAAATAAAAAGTTTAAAAGAGAGAGAGAGAAGCCTATAAGAAATAACATTCAGCAGCTCTTTATTCTCTGTACAAAGCTAAATGTCAGGAGAAATTCAAAGAAATAGAGATTTCTGTGCTCTTAAAACTTAACAATCTGCGTGGGAGAGCAGAAAAAAAAAATTTTTTTAAGTAAATAACAGTACAAAATTTTAAGAAGCAGTTCCATATTTTATAGCCAATGTAGTGACATTGGAAAGTACACATAATATTAAATTAAAAAAACACAAAACCATAGCAAATTATTCTTAATTATACATAGAGAAAAAAGCTCTAAAATGTTTCCAGTGATTGTCTCCAGCTATGGAAATACCTGTTCTTTATTTTTGCTTTACGCTTTCTAATTCTCCAAATGAATATGTATTTTATAGTCAGAAAAAAAGTCACTAAAATAGAGAAAGAAGAAAATATAATACACATCTATAAGGCAATATATTATAAAATCCAAGGGAATGGTTCAGTGGTTCAAGGGAACTGGAGTGAGTGGCCCTAAGGCAGGGAAATGGAGTAAGTGGCCCTAGGGCAGGGCCCTGAGAATCAGTAGAATTTAGTAAGAAAGGGAGGAGTGAGACCATTATTCACAGATAAGAAAAAGCACATAAAAATGAGATGTATTAACCAGTTTAGCTGAAGCAAAGGCTGCTTTTAGGTTGAGTGGTGGTGGTGTGTACTGTCGAGTGGCTTCAGACTCATAGCGACCCTACAGGACAGAGTAGAACTGCCCTATAGGGTTTCCAAGGAGCGGCTGGTGGATTAGAACTGCTGACCTTTTGGTTGAGTAGTGAGAGAGAAAAAGGAAAGTTGAGGAAGTCCTTGAATGCTAGGCTGAATATTTAGTTTTTATCATAAAGGCAGTGGGGAAACATCCAAGGTTTTGAGCAGGAAGATAACATGATTAAAGCATTGTTTTTTGAAGCTTATTCTAGAAGGCATGAACACGAACCATAAGCAGACTACAAAGTTGCATATACAGTGTGATTACAACTAAAATGTTTATGGTGATTGTGTTTTGGTGATAAGAAGATAGATGATTTTTTTTACCACTTTTCTGAACTTTCCATATTTATTAAACGTATACTTTTGAAATGTAAATTAATGAAAATGTTAAATATGTCACAGCTCAAGGATATGTGTTTTGGACTTATTTCTGAATTTTCAAGGATATTAGCCATATTGTGTCTATATGGGTGTGCTGACCTTAAAATGGGAAAAAGCCAGAGTATGTTTTTTCCTGTTACTCCACTGAGGCCTGCTTGGCAGCATCTCATGTAGAATTATACCAAACGGCCTACTTATCACTTTGTATTCTCAGTGGAGACATTTTATCAGCAGAAAGTTTTGAAACAGCCAGCTTCTTTTTCATCAGTAGCAGCAGGATGAGATTTTGTTTAGCTGTTGGAATTAGGTTAGGTTACTGTTAATACACAGGAAGCAAAAGGTAAGTAAATAAATTTAACCTGGTTTGGCAGGTAGACAGAGGACCACATGGCCTATTTCTGTCTTGTAGAAATTTGATCATATTGGTATGGGATATTGCTGGCAATTCTGGAAACCATCCACAACTGTACAATAAAGAAAAATCCAAGTATCGAAGAAGCTGCTAACATTCATTTTTTCTGTCAGTAGCTTTTCTAATGACCGTTCTGTGCTGCTTCTTTTCTGGTTTCTAGGCAGTAGTAATGTTGGGGACACACTCCCCACTGGGCAGCTGTCCAACATCCCGTGGCGCCGGGCAGGAGTAAAGTACACAAACAATGAAGCCTATTTTGATGTTGTTGAAGAAATAGATGCAATTATAGATAAATCAGGTAATTGTGTGTAAGTGATCTTATTTAGGGAAAAACAATTCAGCTGACACAAGCTGAATAGAAAATTGAAATCCCTTGGCAGTATGGCTTATGAGGAAAGGCATTTGTTTTCCTGTGATTTAAAAATCTGTTTATTTTGCCCATAGGTTACATATTTTCATAACCACTAGTTGAGATCTGCCAAACATTTGAAAATGAGGTCTCATGCTGCCTGATTTTAAGCCTGTTATTACCGTGTATACCTCTCCCTCTTGCCGTTTATTCACTCTAACATTTATTGAGTATCTACCATATACCAAAAGGAGTCCTGATGGCACAGTCGGTTGGCAGTTCCAGCCCACCCAGCAGCTTCGCAGGAGAAAAGACCTGATGATTTGCTCCCATGAAGATTACAGCCTAGAAAACCCTATGAGGCAGTTCTACTGTCACATTGTATCTCTGAGTCGAAAATCTACTTGACGGCACCTAGCAACAAGGACCATATACCATGCTTTTGTTACCACTTTATGTGCAGTACTAGTCTAGAAAGTTTTTTTAACCAGACAAAATGGAAGTATTGTTAGAATCATAAAATTTCATCTAGTCCAACCCTTGTATTTTATACAGAAGGAAACTGAGGTCACACAGCTACTTTGTGTATGATGCAGAGTTGTTATGAATTATAGTCAGTATCTCTTCTTCAGTGCCCTTTTCGTTATTAACGTTCCATCTTACAGAATAATAGATCATGACTCCTATTTATATTTTAAGCTCAGTATCCAGCAGGCAGTCATTACACTCTGTGAAGGAGACAGGTTTGATTTTCCTTAGAATTATCATATTTTAACCAGAGTTAGGTACAGGCCATGGCACTCAGTGAAGAAGCTGTCTAACTGGTGTAATGGATCCTCTGTCCACTGACCCATTAATAGAGTTGCAAAGCTTTCAGTAAGTCTGACACCCAGCAGGTATCTCCATTACTCCAGATACAGTGATAGCCCTAATAAAGACCCAGATTCCATTGATGCTATCACCTTTTTCTTTCTGTCTTCAGGATCTACAGTCTTTGCAGAAATTCAGGGGGTCATTGATGCTTGTATTAAGCTGTCTGGGATGCCTGATCTTTCCCTTTCTTTCATGGTAAGTTTTACTCTCCTGTTATGTAACCTCTTGCATGCGTACTACATATGAAGTACTAAATGAAATGATAAACACTAAGACAAGTTTGCATCTCAGATTGCAAAGGATTATCTCAGAAATATTGCTGCTACAGCTGCCCAGGACAGTAGTTTACATGATAAGCATGACCTTTATGGAAAGGCTGTAGAAAGTTCTTTGCCTAAGTGTGCTATAAGTGGCTTAAATTGGCTGACTTAATTCTGCAAATCTGCAGTGTCATTTTTATGGAATAACTTCTTGCTTTGCTGGTATGAAAAGGCATTAGTCTGTTGCATCATTTTTAGACTTGGCATGACACACTGCTAAGAATAATCAAGAAAACTGAGTTTTGGTGCTATCTCTGCCACTAATTTGTCTTGACTTTAAGCTCTTTGAACTTCAGTTTTTTAATCTGTGAAATGGAAATAATAGTATTTGCTTTTTTTTTTTATCTTCTAGAGTTATTGAAATTCAAATAAAATAATACATGTAAAATAAATAGTTATAGTATAAATAGTTATAAATAGTTATAAACTAAAAGGTTATGTTGATGTGGTCATGATAACAAACTCTTATGTGACTAGTTTATCTTTAGGGAACATACTAATTTTTCATAATGTCTGAGTGGAGTTGCCATATTGTGCTGTATGAATATGACTGTCTGTTTCTTGGCAGAACCCAAGGCTTCTGGATGACGTCAGCTTCCACCCTTGCATCCGGTTCAAGCGTTGGGAATCTGAAAGAGTTTTGTCGTTTATTCCTCCAGATGGAAATTTCCGACTCATATCATACCGGGTCAGCTCACAAAAGTATGTTGATGCAGCAACCAGAATCTGCCATCCTTTATCAGTGTGCTGGGTAGAAGTCTCCCTTCCCTGTTTCATTCTGATGGTTGGGTACTTGAGTTCACCTGTGCTCCCATTAGCCATGGCTTGCCAGGAGACCAAGGGAAAACTGGTGAAAGCACATGTCTAAAACAATCCATGCCCCTTAAACGTAAGAGTGTAGAGTAGTTGTAAATGGGACCATATTAAAATCCATAGCTGAGAGAAGCATTTTGGATCATGCAAAACCTAGGCAAAACCATGAAGCTGTGCCATAATTATACCATGGCTGACAGTGGGAGACAGACCTACATGCAGCTCCCCAGGACACCCCCTAGCTAACCAGCTTCAAGTCACTCTTCTCTGCATTGAGTTTTAAATGGGTGATTTAGTGTTGTGGTGTGTAGCTTGTTTGTCCTCTTGAAAATAGCAGGATGTATATGGGTAACATCAGGACAGGACAAAAAAGCAGAGGAATTATTTCCTGACACTTATCACATAGGAACTGCTTTATTTATAGAATTTTACATTACCTTTCTATGAGATCTTAATTCATTTCTTTAAACTAGGACTGTTTGTCCCAATTGTTTATACGGTAATTAAGCTTCAGATTCCTATCTTGACTTGTGTACTTGTTGCTCAGAAATCATAGTTCCAAGCACAGTGATACTACTGTGCTGTACTCAGCTCCTTGTGCAGATGCTGAATCAGCAGTTCTGGAGGTGTAGGGCCCTGTAGTTGGGGTTAGAGACAGGGTAGGATACTCTGGACGCAGGTTTTCAGGCCACCTCTGGAGCTGTCCCACACCATTAATTATGTATGTGTGTGCTTTTGTGTCTTTCTTTCTTTTTTTAGTCTAGTGGCAATTCCAGTATATGTGAAACATAGCATCAGCTTTAAGGAGAACAGTTCCTGTGGCCGATTTGATATTACAATTGGACCAAAGCAGAATATGGGAAAAACTATTGAAGGAATCACAGTGACAGTTCACATGCCAAAAGTTGTGCTAAATATGAATCTGACACCAACACAAGGCAGCTATACATTTGATCCAGTCACCAAGGTACAGCCACTTCAGATCAAGAGTGAGCAAGTGTTTCTGCAATCTTTGTGATTTGGGGGTGGAGAAGACAGGGTAATGTCTTCTTTAAATTTGACCAAAACCAAACCAAACCAAACCCACTGCCATTGAGTGGATTCTGACTCATAGCAACCCTATAGGACAGACTAGAACTGCCCCATAGGTTGTCCGAGGCTGTAAATGTTTACGAAGCCGACTGCCACATCTTTCTCCTGCAGAGCGGCTGCTAGGTTCAAACTGCCAACTTTTCGGTTAGCAGCCAAGCTCTTTAACCACTGTGTCACCAGGTCTCCTTCTTTAATCTAAAATGCCTATCAAAAACTGGAGAGATGACTGTGCCGCTGGCTGTGGGAAGGTATCTTGGATCTGCGACTGCGTAGGTAAACAGACGAGGCTGCATCAGCAAGACTTGTTCTGCCCTCTTTTGGAGTGTGCCTTTCCTTAACAACTGACTCCAGAGATTCATTCCACTACTTAATGAGAAAGATGTAAACGCTTTTTAAAAAGAGAAAATCATTATGGGGATGTAAGAAGCTATCACTGTAAATTATTAATTCTTCTATGGAAGTTGATCATGAAGACCTTTCCCTCCCTCCCTAAAGTAAAAGCATAATTTCATCCTCTTCCACAGGGTATATTGCTTGGAAAGCTGCATCCTAACCCCCCATAAACATTCCTCTAGCAGAAGGTTTTCAGAGAAGCTCCAAAAGATGATTTTCTTTTAGCTTCCTGCTTGGGTGAAAACTAATTCTTTCCAACAGCAGAGTCATTGAGCTGGCTGATAAATGAAAGATTTTAAAGATCATCTGACTGAGTCCTAAGGATGTGAAGAACCTCCCAGAGACCACACAGGGCTGAGAAGTGAAGGGGAGGTTCCAGGTCCCTGGCCCTTCACCCCAGCTTCAACCATAATAGCTTCAACTTCATCTGTTATTAAGTTCCCACACTTAATATTTCATTTGAACAAAGTGTTCCCTAGCTAAAAGGGTAAAAACCACTGATTTAAGCCATTCTTCTAATTCTACAGAAAAATAAATTGAGGCCCAGGGAGAAGTAGTGAAGGTGGTATAATGGAAAAAAACATTTGAATTCAGATAGCCTTAGGTTCAAATCCCAACCTTGCCTCTAACTAGTGGTGTGACCTTGAGCAAGTCATTTGATCTCCATGAGCCTTAGTTCCTCATTTGTAAAAAGACAAAATCTACTTCACAGGTGTCTGAGATAATGTATGAATAGTGCCCAGCACTGTGCTGTATCCAAAAGTAGATGCTCAGCAAATGTTGATTCTTCACCCTCCTTCCCCATTCAAGGTCACAGAGGTAGTCAGTGGCAAAACTCAGTGTAGATCCCTGATCTCTCATTTCTAAGACACTGTGCGCTTCATTTTGTACAGAAATTTATGATGTCATCACCTTGTCTTTGAACATTTGTCTGAGACAAGTCATTCAGATTGTTTTTGTTCTTTATTTTTTAAGGTACTAACATGGGATGTGGGGAAAATCACTCCACAAAAGCTCCCAAGTCTTAAAGGACTGGTGAATTTACAGTCTGGAGCACCCAAGCCAGAAGAGAATCCAAGCCTCAACATACAGTTCAAGATCCAGCAGCTTGCTATTTCAGGTAAGGATGTATCATCAGTTTGACTGTGTTTAAGAGTAATTGAGTTTTGCAGAGCTCAACTATTAGAAGCTTAGAAGGGTAATTAACATTCTCTCCTTAGAAAGAACAACAATTCTGGTTTGCCTTTTATATTGTGCTGTGGTGCTCACCTCTCAGGTACTAATGATTTCACGCAGCTTCCCTCACTCCCACCCACACTGAAGCACCAAAGAGGGATTCATTCATACTCAGAGAAAAGTAGAATTACCCTGTAAAGACTTTTGCCTGCCCACTTGAGAGTGTTAACTAAAACCATACCCTGACAATGCCATAAGGTGTGAATGGTAGAAGGAACATTGCCTCCCAGTGGTGGAAGGGACACTGGTAAATGTCAAGAGATTTACCATATAGTTAGTGCTCCTTGCTAAACAAACTCTGTATTCATTGGTGTGACCAGGAAGATAATTTATTCCTTTCCTTGCCTATTCTTTTTTGACACAGGCTTAAAAGTAAACCGCTTGGACATGTATGGGGAGAAGTATAAGCCATTTAAAGGAGTCAAATATGTCACTAAAGCTGGAAAGTTCCAAGTGAGGACATGAGAAGAGGCCAAAATTCTTCAAGATCTGTTTGTTTTCCAAGTGTCGTTACAGTGTTTTACTATTAGGTACCAAGTGGGTGGGAATACATATTCTAGTTAAAGCATTTGTGTCAAGCTGCACACCCCTAACAAAGTAGCTTAGTAATCAGTGTAGGGTCCTTAAGGAGCTTTAAGCTAAGGAAACTTTTCTAATGACTTAGCTTATTTTGTACCTTTTCATTAAGGAAGATTTTGGAGGTGATTTTCTCTATAGGGGTTACTAGCTGGATGCTGCACACTGTGACAGTAAAGGCAGAAGGCTACAGTGATAACCTCCCTCCTAAAACAAGTGAACTTGTCTCAGCCAGCAGGAGCTGTCTTAACCTGTGTTGTGATGTGTCAGGTGCAACCAAGTGTCATACCTTCTGATCTTGCCCATCCCAAATCAGCATCTGTCCCAACAGAGGAAGATCCCCCTCTACCCAACCCTGAGAAGTTTACAGAAAACTGCCTCTTCAAGTGTTTGCCTTATTCAGCTTTTCACTTGTGCCATTAAGCAAGCACTGTAGCAAAAGCCACTTCCACATGGCCCTGGCAAGGAGCACTGCTGCTCCATGCTCCACTCTCACTGTACTTGGTATTGTATTTTTTATAAATAAGATTTTTATGTAAAACTCAGATTTTGATTTACAGGGACCTTGCTGCAGTAAATACCATCTCAGTTTTGTGCCACTGGTTCAGTTGTTAGCACAGTAAAAATCATTTGGAGCAAGGGGGTGAATGCTTTATTAAGGTAGGAAAGGGAACACTACTTCTTTTAGGAAGTTACTGCAAGCACAAGCATTTGAGCTCTTAAGCAAATTAAAGCAGTAAAAGAGAAACTGAAGCTGAAACCTTTGCCATCTTCATGTTTTATAAGGCTTATCCAGCACCACTTAAACCATAGTTAGCCTAAATGCCTCATGCCCTAGTTTAACAAAAGGAGAGAAATGTGCCTGCCTCATGTCTTCAGTCTTTTTTTTAATCTTTTATCTTTTTGGTTGTTGTTGTTCTTAAGGGCCTGAATTTGCCTGCATCCCTTGTCTTCAGGGGGAACTCCTTTTCTGCATTATGTGGTTCTCACACAGAGAATCTCAGTAGATTACTACTCAGATTCTTTCTTGAAACTATTGTTGTAATTGTCACTGGAGTACTTGTTGGTATCTCTCTGTCCTGATAAAGTACATGGAAGTATGGTACACTGTGGCAGAAACAAAATCCTCAGTGACATTGCTGACACCATTGTGATCATCGTGGTTTACTAGTCAGTCTCCAGTTAAAGTATCATGTCATTCAACCTCAGTGGCTTGGAAGTCTTTGCCCAGTTATTCTGCCTCATTAGACACATAGAAATGGAGAAAGGCTGAAAAATAAGTGTTTATTCTTCATGTTTCCCTCTTTTTCTTACTTACGCTGTTAGTTTCTTCTCCTTGTGGCTGCATTCTTTTCGTTCTCAGTTTCTGACTCCCTTTCCCTTATCATGCCAAGGAAAGCCCTTCTTACTCTCCCATTTCTGCTGGCAAGGGCTTAGTGGTTGGTGCTGGTGCAGGGATGGCCACTGCACAGCAGCATTCTCACCTTTTACTGCCTCACCACCCAACTTGGCTTTCATCTGATACAAACGGCCAGTTTGTGCAACTTCTCAATTTCTAGGGTAACCAATCTCTGATTGGTAACTAAAATCAAGATGTTGTCAAATACATATTCCCTTTACCCAGCTCCACTGCTTCATTTTCAGTGTCTCCCTCTTTAGGGTTCTTAACTCAGAAGGGCAATCAGAACATCTGTTTTTCTTTCTACAGAATCCCTAATCCCAACCATCCATACCTGGACTGTTCAATTTTCCTCCTATATACAAAGCAGATTGTGTGCCAAGAGTCCCTTGTCTCTAGAAATTTCTGTCCTGATTGACTTTTTCCTTTCACAGTTAAATTACTGTATTTATTAATTTGACAGAATCCAGTAAATCCTTTCTTTAGCTCTGGCTATAATGTCAATAAAAGGATGAAAGCAACTAGGTGATTTTTTTTTTTTTTTTAGCTTGACTGTTGATTGAGCATTCTCTGATGGATGGCTCAGTGCCAGAGCAGGCTGAACACGATCAGATCTTATTCCTTAGCAAGGTGTGAGGATAGCTGCCAGCACTTCCAAGTGCTCCTGTCCTACACACAGTATAGTGACACCATATGGGCACACTGTTTCTGTGCCTCACTCTCCTGGCCAAAGACTTTGAGCAGTAAGTGATCAAAGCTATTCAGTCACCCAGCCACCGTCACCAACTACCAATTACAAAGTCCATATATATTTAGTAGTATTGGAATATTTTTTCAAGCACAGAGTTCAGGCTAATTGCAGAATAGCCCCTCTTTCTAGATTCTTTTTTTTTTTTTTAAATCAGTGATGTTGTCCCTCTTTTTAAATTCTTCAGGGAGTATATCCCAAGAGCAAATGAAGTGGATCCTCACTCAGTTTTTGCATGAGGGACTTGCTGTCATTTATTCAAAGGGCATCCACCTGATGGATTTATTCCTGAAGTGGTGCTACAGGACTCTTGGAAGATGCTGCTCTTGTCATTAGAGTCAAGTGGTTTGAGAAAACAGCAAAATTATAATGTAGCGGGAAGGCAGCACCAGTGAACATACCGCAAGTGGCAAAAGTGAAGCTATGAATACTGTTTTCAGAGATTACTGAGCTAATTCAGTAGCCTTGGACGTTCCTTTTAACTCAAGCCGGCTAGAATCTGCCTCTGATCAGCAACTTTCCTAAGTTAAAGCAGTGATAAATGCAGTTGGCAGCAGTAGAAAATCAAGTGAAAAACAGTGATGCCCCAGCTCTATTCCCAAGAATTCTACTGTCTTAGTGCTTCCTCAAGCAAGAAGGGGAATATGTCCCCAAAAGCTAGCTCTGCCTCATAGCCCTGGTGGCCCCCTGGCAACCCTACTTTTCTGTACTGGGCTTTGGAATAGAAAAAATGGACCTGTGGTACTTCTGCACATTTAACAGCTTAGGGGACAGTGATGATCTCCACCAATAGCTGGAATCTTCTAAAATGAAAACAGAGTACTTAGACTGTGGGGGGGGGGGGGGTTGTCCCACATCATCTGGCTGCTTTCCTGTTACCTTTGCCATTTCCCCTCCTACTGTACAGTCCCCAAAGTTGCTCTTTACAGATCCTTGTCAAGTAAATATACCACTGCTGGTTTCTGCTTCTTCCAATACCAACATTTTGATGAAATAAAAATCTTTATATTGCAGATCTTGAGGATTAGTTTCATTGGTCAGTCTTCAAAATAAAGGAGAAACCTTATCTACAGGCTCTGGCTAAAATTAACATCTCCATCATTTAAAGCATTATTTATACAAATGCACTTTATTGTTTTAAACAGAACAAAAGGCAGAAAATATTTGCATATAACAAATCCTAGCTTATAAATGTAATTTTTTAGGGGTGACATCTCTAATCATCATTCAGGGATTTCCTTTTTTTCTTTGCTTCACTGTATCTTGAGCACTGATATTGCAAAAAAGCACATCCGGCATAAAGTGTAAACCAGTGACTTGAAACACTGGAAGAACTTGGAGAGCAACTGTGATTTTTCTTATTTCCTCTCAGTCATCTTTAGTAAAACAAAAGGTGATCTTTGGCATAGATTCATACTTTAAAGGCATTAATATTGCATTTATATCAGATAAGCAACTACATAGATACACTGAGGACCGTGAAAATAATGTTCATCCATTAAAAGGAAACAGAAGAAGTAAGAATGTGCAAGACCAACTTAAGACAAGTTTTACACATTTGATGTTGGGGTCTAACACACACTGGGGGTGGGAGGGAAGGCCATTCAGGCAAGGGTTCTTATTCCTTTACTCATCTGGTTCTGCCTTTGGAAGTACATCCTTTCATGTGCTGGGGAATGCTTAGACAGCAGTGGTAAGTGCAAAAAAGAAAAGAAAAATCGACTTCTCTCTCACTTTGCCTAATAGGAAACTTATTATGGTGATAATTAAACATTATACCCTTTACTCTCTCAAACATACTTGTGGTGGGAATTCAAGGGGCTTGGTTGTAGTTAATTGAAGGGGAGTAGGAATTCAGGAGTGTTTCCCATTGATTGATCATGTAAATCCCCAGCAGTGCCAGAATTCCAGTCTACAGCTGCTATCCCTTAGGTAGGAGTTTCCTTCAGACTTTCCATTATACACTCTTGAGGGCCAAGCACCAATTCTTAGGGCTGAATTTCAGAAGGATAAAAAGGTAGGTGTTTGTTCATCTGTAATTATTATTATTACAGATGAACAAATACCTACATATCTTTAAAACCTTGTTTAGGTAGGGTATAGGGGAAGACTATAAAAGCCAGGATAGAAGACATGATTTGGTTAAAAATCAATGCAGCATTTCAGCTCAGAACAGTAAGAGCTTAGAATGAATAAGGCCTCAGCATAGACCTCTGCAGGCAGTGATAGCGTGGAGCGCCTGGGAGTGGCCCCACTGGGAGGATGGGCAGGGCCAAGGCCCAGCTACTCTGCCCCTCCAGTGGCAGAGAGCACCAGGACACACAGTGCGTTCCTGCGATAGCTACCTTGGAAGGCCAGGGCAGGAAATGGGGCCGGAAGTGTCCCTGGAACAGACGTTGCTCTGGGGCATGCTGAAGACAGAACCGTGTGAATCTCTGTCTTCCAGACAGAATGAAATTTGGTTTTGTACTGTGGGAAACTAGAAGGATTAAATTGGGGAAGGGCAGAAAATGAACCCAGCCCCATATACTGGGGGCCCCCCAGAGGCCACTTTCCCCTGCAGCAGCGAAGCTCACTTCTGAAAAGGACCCAGGTAGCACAGCCCAGGGAAGCCAGGCAGGGTCAGCAGCAATGTGGGAAGCCCAAAACAATTTTTGGAGGCACAGTGATTTCCTTCTTAACTGACTTGCCTGGGCCCTGGGTCTTAGGAGCCTAAAGGGGAGAATGGAGGCAGTGAATAGGAAGCAGAGAAGGTTCCTCTCAGGGAACTGTTCCCTAGGGAACAAGGACAGAGAAGGGTGCCTAGCTAGCGTTCACTTGGATTCTAAGCTTATGTGAAGTCCGTGAGCTGGAGACCCAGTCTGCTTTTTGGGATAGAGTGTGCACAAATATAACTGTGTTTGAGAATACAGGCTTTATATGGAGACAGTTTCAAAATGTCCTCCATGACAAGAGTAAATGTTTTCTAACGTGAAGAGGCCCCCATTCCTTTCTGATGTGACAGGCCAGGATGTGGCTTTCAAGCCCCCAGCAACACTGGGCAGTTCCTGGGACTCATAATTTTCCTTCTGTTTAGTAGGGGTTTCTGTGCCAGCCAGGTTTGGCCCGGGACCTACTGATACCAGGGAGTCTTTCTAACCCAGCGCAGTGTAAATCCAGCATCTGTTCGAATTTTAATTGAAGCTGCTTCTGCTTCCCGCACAGTCTCCTTCACAGACTGCATGAGGTTCTGGGCGTTGTGAACCAGCATCTCTGTGGCCTGCAAGGAAAGAAGAGATCTCCATTACACTCCCTGTTGCAGCCCACCCCTGAAACAGGCTTAAGCCAGGGGCAGCTCCAGTGAACCCTACCTGCACCTGGCATCCCCTGTACTTGCTTGCATCAATGGTGATTCATCTGGATCACCAGAAAGAAGCCAGAACTGATCCATCACTGACTGTGTACTGTGCCTTCAGAGGGCCTATAGCATGTACTCTTTCCCGGTCTTCCAACACCCAGCCTCAGCACCCCTATGCTTACTATTCCTTTTACCTGGAACATGCTTCCTCCAGGTGTCCCATGACTCATTCCTCACCTCCTTCAGATCTTTGCTCAAGTGTCACCTTGGTGACACCCTCCCTGTTCATCAACCAACTCCCCAACCCCCAGCCTTCCCAATCCTCCAGTTCTTTCTTTATTCTTCTCCAAAAGCAACCATTATCGCTAACTGATATACGATATACTTTACCTTGTTTTTTTTTTTTGTTGGCTTGTTTTATCTGTCTCCACACTAAAATTTAAGTTCCACGAGGGCAAAGATTTTTGTCAGTTTTCCTCACTGCTCTACCCCCAGTGTTTAGGGCAGTGCCTGGCACATAAGAGGTATTTCATAAATATTTAATGAATGAATGAATGATAACAACCAAATGAACAATCAACTACCTTATAAATCCATGAAAATCTAAATTTCACACAAACTCCCAGGACTAGGACACCATAAAAAGGGAACTTGGCAATTTATTAGCCTACTGTTAACTACTTTGGAGTCACAGACCCTTTGAAAATTTGATAAAGGCTGTGGACTCTCCAGAAAAAATGCTCACATGCACAAAATGTGTGCATGCAATTTCAGAGGGTTCATGGACTCTGACAGGCCTAACTATAAGCTAGAATTTCTGGTAAGCTATTTCTGGTCAGCTGTCTCTTTGCTCAGTTGACAAAGATATTGAGGCCCAGAGAGGTTCAGAGACTTGCAGCAACTGTATTTTTTCTGTTCTACCACACTGCCACTTTCCAACTTTTTTATTGAAACATTTATTAGGACATAGTAGATATACTCATTTGTTGATTGATTAAATGATAAGGTCTGAATCTCTAACCTTACCCTTCCTTCTCCATTTTTCCCACTTTTGTGTCTTTGGGCAGAAGAGATCAATGACAGGGATGCTGCCCAGTGCCCAAACCCTGCCTAGAAATACATGGACATCAAAGGTGAAGGTCCTATTCCCCCAGTTTGGAAGAAGACAGGGTTAGGGCTCAAGCTGTTGGGTTAGAACTTGGTAGTGAAAGCAGTAAGACTGGTACCCAGAAGAGTGGCCTCGCTGTTTCCTCTGAAGTGCCCCCAGCCTCTGTCTCCTGGCCTAGAGTCAGACAGAGAACTATCTGTGAGTTCCCCAAGGGGAAGGATTGTGTGTCTCTCTCTCTCTTTTTTTTTTTTTTTCTAACTCCCATAACACCTAATACAGTGCCTTATACATACCCTATGTAAGATGGGCCCTGTCTGGGCAATTCAACCAGAGATGTGCTATTCATTATAAGAAACTGGGAGGCTTTAGCTCATAGCAAGGCATGCCAAAGGGGAGATAAAGAGAGGAAGGAGTACTTAAATGAGGGTTTTCTCTAAGACCTGGGCCATAGCTCCAAGAGGGAAGGAAGACAAACTGCAAGAACCAGTTGCCAGGTACATTCAGAAGGCATCACTTCAGAGAACCCTCCTACCATCCTTAGTTCAATCTCTGTCTGAGAAACCTAACGGGAATACAAGAGAAGCATCTCGTCTGAGTTGTCAGGTCAGCCTCAGCACAGGCCTGCACTGTCCATCCTCCCTGAGCATTGCTCATCTGCAGAGCTGGCAAGCAGAAATCCCTCCAGCCAACAAGATACAGGAAGTGGGTGAACATGCACTGGAGGCCTCAAAATAGCCAAACCTATTCCAGGGAGGAAAAGAACTGAGTAGAACCCTAACTTGGCCACTGATTCAGTGTTACTTCAGAGACAATCTCTCCAGGCCTCAATTTCCCATCTGTAAAATGATAAAAGTTGCATAAGAGTTAGAGGTTTACTTGCAAGTCCAAATTCCTGATGCGTCTCTCCAACATAGATATCCTCCTGAGACAGTCTACGAGTCCGTCCCTCATACTGAATAATCGATTCATTTGTAAAAGTTCCCTAAGGCTGAATTAAATTGCTGTAAAATGGCACAGAAGCTGCTGGCAAGAAACCAGAAGGAGCAAGCCCGTACCTGCTCAGACTCCTCATCGCTGATGTTCGTCCGGCCCAGCATTGTGGCCTTCACTGTGGACAGGATTTTGAGCTGGGTACTTATAGTTGGGATTCGCTCACACACCTGAGAAAAAAGTTTAATTTAGTACGTTTCCACATTTGTCTTGCCCACAAGTTCAAAAAATTAGCAGCAAGATTCCACTTGTTTTCTCTCCAGGGTCAGCAGAGTCCCTTTATCCAGAAGTGGAAGCATCCAAATTCTTTCATTTGATTAGGAAATAAACTTTCTTGAATCTGTCCCAAGTACACAGGTATATTTCATTTCCCTCTCTGCTATTTCTTTCTCCTCTGAAGTACCTCTTACCTCTTCCCTACTCACCCACATTCCAGGCTTCTCTCTTCTGCATCCCCTCTCCCCCCACACCCCACACCCCTACCAACCCCCACACACAGGGCCTCCTTTCCCCAGTACCTGTAAGAGGTTGGTTCTAATCCGCTTATCTGTGCACTGCTTGGCAACCTCCTTGGCCAACCGAGTCACCTCATCTGAGGCCTTGGCGATGTCCTTGGCGCATTGAATCAGTGCCCGCTTGGTGCCACTGCCCCCTCTTACCAGCCGAGACATTTCAGCCATCAGCAAAGCCATGCGCTTGGCTGCTGCAATGATGTCATTGCCCTAGAGAGAAACAAAGATACAGTGTGATGCCCAGTCCACCTTCTGGTGACTTTAGGGAAGGATGCAGGGGCAGAGAAGAGAGGAGGGAGCCTGCTGTACTAGCAGCTCTTCTGTAAGAGTGAGAAGAGGATAAAAGGACGGTTCTCGAGTCAGACGGATAGCTGGATAGCCGTAGAGAGACAGACAAACAGACAAAGGAGAGTGAGCCAGGGCACTCTCCCCAGCACTCAGTGAGAGAGAGAGAGACCGCCCAGCTGAAAAAAGGAAGACAGGATAATTAGCCTGAAAGTTAGCCTGAAAGTACTTTGCAGGCACAGCACTGAACAAGCACTTCAGCATTTCCAAGTTAATCACATCAAGGAAATGGGGGGCAGGGCCAAGGAGTTGGTTAAACAGGCATTTTTGTTTCTATATGGGGAAAGCAGTAGAGCTGGCATGAGGGGAAAAATACAGAGGAGCCTTTCCAGATGCTAAAATCGCCTTCATCCCTACTCTCGCTGCAAACAGCAGCCAAGGACTCTCCCTTCTGAACTAGAATTTAAAACTCCAAGTAACTATTCTCAGCCTGAGAGTGAAAAAAGGAAATCGTTTTCCAGTCTAGACTGCCCCAGTCCTCCCGCTGTTGCTTCTCTGTTTGTCCTGTCAGCCTGAAGGAACAGGTTATTTTAATTTCTTCACATTTAAAAAGGCCAAGGATCAATTCTTAGGTCCCTTCCGCTAAGTGAAGCCTCCAATTAAAAGAATTGGCTAAAAGGATATTTTAGGAGGGCATCAGGAAAATCAAAATCAAGAGTCAGGCCCCACTCCAACTCTTGGCAGATCATCTTGGATTTGACACTTTAGCTCATTAAAACCCTCACGGGACATACTATGTCCTCACAATGCTCATATTTTGGCTGATAACAACCAAAAATATCAACAACTGCAGAGTGGTAAGGCAATGTTCAAATGTACCTAAAGATCCAGGCCCTACTCATCTTTCCCCTCATGCTTTTCAGTTTCTGTAAAATGCAGTGAGACATACACAAAACATGCCACTGCAGGGCCTCTCTGAGAGGCCTCCACAAGCACCGCTAAGTGACTGACTGTTGAGGCCAGAAGGTGTGTAAAGTGTCAGGCAGTAACTGAGGCTGGAGCGAACACAGGTATGCGAAGAAGTTATAAGGTATGGGGATGTGTTAGAGAAGGCCCACTAGGCCCGCCTCTTCTAGTGCAGACCTAAGGTGATGCCAGTGTTTCATGACCTTGGTTAGAAGACAGTCTAGTGCCAGGGTTAGTTACTGATCACTCTTCAAACCTTTTCTTCTTGCAACATGCCACCTTCAAAGGAAAGAAGTTAACCCCATCCCAATCCCCCAAACTAGCTTTGGTTCAGTCCCCAAGGCCAAAGCTCTGTTGCTGCTGCCCTGCAGCCTTGAGCACTCTCAGTTCCTGACTCCCATCCCCTACCACTGAGACACCTGGACAAGCAGTCAGTGAAGGCCCCTTCCCTGTGGGCACCCATCAAGGCCAGCATCTGTCACACAGCCAAGTGCAGGGCAGAAAGCAGTCCTCCCCAGAGACCCTGCCATATAAAGCTGCTTCTCACCCAGATCAAGTCTGCCTCTGAGCCATCAGTGAGAGGTCAGTGGCGGGCAGGCAAAGCTCAAGGGTCTGGCCAAGTGACCTCTTGAAGAGTCTATAATGCTTTCTGACCTGGAAGTCACTGAGAGGCTCATCCAGGGCTTCCCAAGGGGTTTCAGGTTCCAACAGTGGCCACAAGGTTGGTAAGAAAAGGAATCCTTTCAAAAAGTGACTCCATCTCTCCCCAGCCCCCAAACATAAATGCAATTCAATTAATCTAGCATTAGCAGACCTATCAAACTTGTGAAGCCAGTTTTAACAAGGTGCAGACAGACAGATGCCCGCCCTGCTCAGACTCACAGGACCCGCACAGATCATGAGTGATGCAATGTGTCAAGGCTGCACATGGCCGGATGCATTTGGAGCAGCCCCCAACTGGGAGTGCTAATCAGTACCTTACTAGACCACTTGGTGGCTTCACGATGCAATGACTGAGCCGCGGCCAGAATGGGCTGGTTGACCGGCTGACTGGATGACATTAACAGCAGCTCAGGTTCGTAATCGTCTTCCATGTCAGGGGGGACAGGGAACCCAACAGCATCAGCAGCATCTGCCTCAGCTACAACACCTATACCCACCTCAGCGGCTGGGCTACCCGGCTTTGTCGATGGCGGGAAGGATGAGAAACAGGGTTAGTGTTAGTAAGAGCAGTAGGACTTTGGATACTGAGCTTCAGCTGGCTTAGTAACCAAAGCTTGCCTGGGATGGGAAAGAAAATGGCATACTCTCCAGAAGCCAGATGAACCAAGCTCCACAGAAGGGAGAGCAGTCATTCTCTGAGCCTAAGCCACCCTGTGGTGAATGAATGAAAGAGATTCAGTCCAATGGCAAAGGGTTTCCAAAGAAATATTTATACCAAGAAGAAAGTGGCATTCATTTTTTACATACTTACTACCAAAGTTAAATATGCCAAGAGTAATTCTCATGTCAGAACATCTTTGTGGAGCCAACCAACTAAACAATAGTAGCTGAGTACCTTTAAAAGGAATCCAGAGAGGCAAAAAAAAATGCAGCCACACGAGTTGCTTTGAACAGAACAAACTAAACACCCGTATGGACATTGTTTACGCTGGGACAGAGTAAGCAACACCAGTGAGCTCTGCAGTTATCAGACGTGATTATTATTACCTTCAAGAGTTAAAAGTCCCAGAATTAAAAAACGATACATCGGCAGTAACAAATACCAAACCAGAAAATAAGCAGGAAAACAAACACAGCAGTGGGTGAGGACGACTTATCAAGTGCCCCACCATCTCCCAGCTGAAAGACCCTCAAGAAGATGCTTTGTCCAGCCTCCCATCTCAAAGAAAAACCACCCTTCAGGCCGGCTCTCTAGCCCTTCAAGGTCACCAGAGACAAAGTTTCCATAATCTGTTACTGCACACATTGCTAGTACCATCTCAGAAAGCTTCTCCTCCTTGGGTACAACCTAAATCTACCCTGTTGCAAAATAGGGTTCTCACCCCAAACTCAACTTACCTAGTTCACAGATAAGACAACACATGGACCTTGCAACTGAATGGGCTGAGGATGTTTCAAAATGAGCCCAGAGGTACCCTTGCAGGAGCCCAAATTGGTGCCAGTACAGAGTAAGAACCACGAGGGGAAGAGAATGAATTTAATGTCAGGGATAGGGATTCTGAAAGGCCAGAGGAGGTGAAAGGGGGATCAGATACTGAAAATAGGCTGGAATGGAAAGAAAATACAAGGAACTGCCTCAATGAAGCCAAACCACTTATATGAAGAATGATGAGCAGTGAGCAAGGTACTTTACAACAAACATCTCTGACCAAGAGGAAGTAGGAGTTTGTATAGAATTTGATTTGAGATTGTTATCACTTGTAAAAATCTCATCCTGCATAGGAAGCCTGTCTCCAGAGAGTGACGATGAAGCTGGAGGATTCAGGACCAACAAGGCATTCAGTTACTATCGAAACTCCTTCCTCTAAACTCTGTCTCAAACAAGACTCATCCACACTCCTTAGAGGAGAGGCCGGCTCACTGCTGCTGAGGTTCAAAGCGTACAAAGACGACTAACAGATACACAAACACACCACACACATACACACAGTTCAAATAGCCCGACTTCACACAGCTCAAAGTCAGCAATCCCCTGATGCTCCAAAACCTCTAGAGGCTATCAGACCTAAGGACTTTTGGCCACCAATGGCAGAGTGGTGTCAATGTGTCAGCCAACACCACCTACCCTCTTTAAAGCCTTTTAAGTTTATCTTGAAAATTCATGTGTAATGCAGCTCAAATTTCTTTTAATAATCTTGGCATAAAACTAACGTTCCTTGTCACCTTCCCCTATTACCTATACCCACTACGACTCTACCACATGGTCCCAGGGGTGTGCACGCTCCAATTGGAGAGATACCATTATAAATAATTCCACAGGTCAAGTCCAACACCAGCAAGGTCTCCATTCCTTCTTGGAACCCAGGCTCACAGCTAACAATTCAGAAAAACAGTTAAAAACCAAGGTCAATTCCCAACCTAAAAAAATCCAAGACCAGCTGCATATGCTGGAGGTCCCTGGGGAACTACATTCAGTACAAGAGCTTGAGAAGACAGAGCATATGAAAAGAATAAAGGCAAATAGCTGGTGGCAACAAAGATATAAGGTCATGTTAGAAACAGTTTAGAACTGAGTTAGAACTATATTTCACTGTAAGTTAGCAGCAATATTTAGCTCTTCTCTAGAAAAGCGAGCACTCACTTTTCATCATTTAGGGGAAATTAGGCAAAAGTTATTCATAGGGCCTAACTGCTGCAGCACCCAAATTTTTACCAAGCACATTACTATTTACACTTGTTGGAGTTAGCCTAGCGCCATCTTGAGTTGAAAGGTAAGATGATTCTGAGAAAGGACAAAGCACATGGCTTCTAAGACACCAATTTGCCTGCTTCTGTGAAAAAAATAGAAGGAAAATGCAAACATTTCATCTAACTGTAACAGAGCTCAAGGAAGACAGTTCGATGTTTAGTGCTCTGATAATAAGCAATGGAGCATCTAAAAACACTCAGCAATCTCAAGAAAGCTAATCATTTTCTAACAGACCCCAATGTCCAGGGTCAGCGCAGCAGACAAGATAATGGACAAACAGAAAAGGAATGCTTTTCTCAAACCACAGACATCCTACCTCTCACCTCTGTGCTAGAAGGAGAAATCATCAAGCAATAGATATCATTTCACTAAAACACAGGTAACACAGGAACCAAAGCAGAGCGAAGGAGTGACTTTCCAAATAGACCCTTCTTCCTGGGCAGTGTGCATGGTTCTTAATCCTTTCTGAGAAGACATCCTTTCTCAGTGAGAAAAGCTTCACGCCTTACCTTGCTGGACCATTTGCGAGCTTCATCATGGAGCTGCCTGGCAGCCATCATCATTGGCTGGTTAATCACCTCCCCAGCTTTCTGCTCAGGGAACTCTTCATCCTTCTCCTCTGGTGGTGGGGGCCTGGGCGGAGGGACCTCACCCTCAGGCAGTGGTGGTTTAGGAGGAGCAAGCTCATCTGTTAGCTAAGAAAGAAAATCACCAAATTGCAATAAAGCCTTAGGAACTATTCCCCCCTAGAATGCTTTCTTCTAAAAAGCACCCCCAGAAAAGTCACCACAATCACTCTACATGAGACTCCCCACACTGAGCCACAAGGACCAACAGAAGCCTATTTTCTTCCTTTTTCCCCATATAAAAAGCTAGCGGCTACCATTCTGGTCATATCTCAGGAAGGCATGCTCAGCACTACTGGACCAAGAATGCTTAAAGATCCTATAGAAGACTCAAGTTATGGTCTGTCTTGCTGAAAGAAAACTGAGTAGGCAAGTGACTTCTCCCTTAGGCCCCAGCCTCCTTGTCTGTCAGTAAGGGGTAGCTAGAACAGATGATCTCTAAGATCCTCATTCTAATGTCATGACTCTATTGATCTCATAAGAAAACGTTCCCAGGAACACCCGCTCTCCCAGCCTTAACCACGACCTAGAGCCCAGCTGGAAAGATTCAAAGTAAATGCTGGAGGCTGGGGATCACTGTTCTTTAACTATGGGCACAGTGACCCAATTTTGCCCTCAATCAACTTAGAAATGTACATCTTTTACTAACATTAATTATGGGAAAGCAAATCAAACTAGTACCTTAGTGGGGCTATTCCCAAACTCAAGGAATTCCCACTACTGTTAGTTGGAGTAAATGTCTAAAAATAAATCACCATTTCTGTATCTAGGTTTTGTATCTGTAAGCTATGGCTCAGCTAGCCTCCTTCTAAACCATTTGACTATGGGAGGAATATATTCATGGTTCTTTGGAGGCATCAAAAGATTTTAAATTACAGTGAGGTAAAAAACGAAGTTTTTTTTAATAAAACAAGTATGTATGACTTTTGTGATTTTAAAAAAGATACCAAGTAAAGAACCTACACAAGATTCTAACCACCTCAGTTTTACCGCTGTCAACTGGCAATACACAAAAACTCCTTGCCATGAGCTGTGCAGAGCTGCAGAGTATTTTACGAGTCCTCACTAACCTGCCCACTAATTCACCACTTATCAAATCCACAGTTACTGAAGCCAGCTCCTCGGCTCTGGCCACCCCATCACAGCAGGCCAACACCACAGACACCCACCTACCCAGTACACCCCACGCATAAGCATAGGTTATGAATCCACTAGATATAGGAATGATAATCAAGCTCTGTCTCCAAGTGAAGCTTCAAGTAAAAGCTAAACAAAGCCACCTAGTGATTGAGGCTCCAGAGCAGTCTACCTCTCTCTTGCTATAGTGCCAACACCTCGCGGCTCACTTCTCCCCGTCTCTCTGAATTTACTTACACGGAGCTGTTCAAGGTCTGGGGGAGGAGGCGGGAAGTCAGGCTCCTGAGGTTGGAAGGCTTCTCTGACCTTGGCCACGGCACCCAGGATCCGATATCCTGAGTCCAGGAAGCTCTTTTGCAGGCCTAAACACAAGACATCCTCACTTTCAGCTGGGCAGGTCAATGCCCTGGAGTACTGTCTGTCCAGCAGAAGAACTGGTTCCATTAACAAAAGCTGGATGTGAAGTTGCCAGTGAGCATCTCAGGCACTGACTGAAGGAGACGAGAGGTAAGGGCAAGACAAACATCCTGAGGTCTGCAAAGAGCTGGAAGCATCACTAAACAGCTATTCCCTGTAGTGTTCAGGGCGCCTTCTTGCCGGTACAACTAACAAGTACTCAGGCAATCCCCGGAAGTGAGCGCTGATCTTTGGGCTCAGGTGGCACCCATCACCTCTTATGATGAGGTAGTCAGAAGATAAGCCTGCCCAGCTCAGAACATCGGACATGTCAGTTTCAGGTTGGGCATACGTTCCCTGGAGTACTTCTCACCTTTCTCCTGCTCCTTTGCTCTACTTGGCTTGCAGCATGTTAACCCCTGTATTGAGCTGCTGCTCCTGTCACCTGGAATTCAGGAATCCACTCAAACTATTAGAAACTTCAGTTGGGAAACTGAGCATGTTCTTAGTGATGGTGGGTTAAGAGTATCTGAAAGAATCTGCCAGGCCAGGGATGAATAGAGCAGCCCCTCTTTCTACTCTCTCACAGTGACTGGACTTTACTTACAGATGAGGCTAGAAACATTGAGGGCTTGGAACAGGAGAGAATTCAGATGTTTCTAACAAGACAAATGTGTGGTTCCAATTATGATCTGCTTTAGTATTACTGAAAACATGTTCAAAATCTATCTAAAGAAAACCCAGATTCTTTGGTGTGGGACCAGTATAATGTACCTAAGAGATCCATAGGTCAAGCTTAAGCCCTCCAGATTTGACAGAAATAAAGAGACAGTTTTACAGGGAAAGAAAAAAGCATTTTAAGAAAAAGCACAAGAGGAGTTATGCCAGTTACATAAGCTAAACAGTTGGTAAACTGCTTGTGCATCTTTTGAGAAATTTCCAAAAGATTGACTGAATAGGACCAGAAGCTGTTTAGCCAAACAACATTAAGAAACTAACTTACAACAAGCCTGCCGATATTGCAGAGATTTAGACAGAAAAAGGTTAATCCAGCATCCTCAAACCAAGCCTGTAGTTTCTGCTTCAGACCTTGTGTGTGGTGATTGTGGGGTGCATATTCTCTCACCACTGTGTCAGCTTCCTGAGTCAACCTCTCAGCTGAAGTGAACCATATCATGCATTGCTTACCAGGGTCAGAAATGTTTCCGGCCACAGCCTTTGCATCCATTACCATCGGGGAGATGGTTTTGCTCAATTCATCAGAGGCAGCTTTCACAGCCTCACGGAACTTGGGATCCTCAGAGTTCTCCACCTCCCTCTTGGCCACCAGCAGGATCCGGTTGGCCCGACGAGCAATGCTGGTTGCCCCAGCGACCAGCATCTGAGGCTGAATGTTGGCCATGGCCACTTTACACTTGTCCAGGTCTTTTTTAATTGCTTCTTCGGAAGCATCCAACAGAGATTTGGTATCAATGGCTTCGTCCACCAGCCCTGACAGAAGAACAGAAATGGAATTTAGTTTCTCTTTTAGAAGAAGAGAGCCTCCAAAACCGTGCTGTCCACTCAAGTTTCTCATGTGAAGGTACAACATCCAGAATTCCCTCCTTCAGCTCAAAGCTCTTCCTACACAATCAAAAGCTTCCACTTAAAAAAAAAAAAAAAAAGGCTGTCAATCAGGAGGCCATATGGACTCACAGCATTATGCCAACAGTGGTCACTGACCTGCTTGTATCCACCACAGACAACCAGAAACACAATGACATCAGGAAGAAACGAGGATTGCGTCTGAAACCTTCACCGTGTTATCTGTTAATAACATTTTCTCCCTTCCCGTCTCACTCCCAGCCATCTGTTGCTTGTTGGCAGCTCACAGTGCCCAAGATGAGCCACGCGCAGAATTCCAATAATCCTAATAGCCTGTTTCTTGTTTCTGTTACCTCTCTTCAGACACCTCAGGAGCTCCGCTTTCATCTCCAGCTGCTAGGGACCCTGTCACAGCAGGTTTTGCAGAGAAGCCGGAGAGCCTACATTCCTCGTTTCTTCCCTTCTCTGCTATCCCTCCCTCCGCAGAGAATGAAGATGATTCAGAGGTGCCACTTCAACTGCACAAACACGGGTTTGTGGGTGGTTGGCTTCTTCTTTTTGTAAAACTACGTAGTTGATAAGTTGGAGCAAACTCTGAGACAAGTTGTATTAAATGGTAGCTATTGTGGTTCCTTGAAATGTGAACCCACTGAAAATGACAGGGACGCTTACTGTATCCACAAACACCGCCTCCCAGCCTCTGAAACCAAACTCTGGCTCAGACGGGGCAAAGACACTATTCAAAGAGAAGATAGGAGCTGTAACAATAAACATCACACTAGGAGGGCAGCATGAAAATAACAGACTCAAAGAGTCTCTCTTTGGACAAAGTTGCAAGGCTTGAATGAGAAGCCGCCACTGCTCAGCAGCCTTAATCAGGGCCAAGTACTCCATCGAACACATGACCATCGCTTTATCCAATTACAGCTGAGGAACGTAACCGGTCCTGCTCAAGTTTCTCAGAGCTCATTCCTTGTGGACTAGACCATAAGAGCTTTGCATAAAACTGTACCTGTCATTTTTTCAACATTATCAATCCACTGGTTCTTCATAGTCTCAAAATGTTCATAAGCAGCTTGATTCCCAGGATTCCTAAGTAAGATGCGAGCAGCCGAGACAACCTGGCAATGACAAAACAATCTTTAAACACCTGAGCACCCACACTCAAATGCAAACTTCAGGAAAGTTTTCTCCTTCTTTCCTACAGATGGCACTAGAGAGCCAAAAATCAGCCTGCACAAGCAAGTCTCTTTTCAGGCTGAACTTACAACAGCCTTGACACACACCTTAGGTCTGGGCTTATAAATACCTCCCCAGAATGGTTTTACAGCCACAGTCAGATTTTAAGAAGGTAATAAAGTGACAAAGTAAATGGCTATTCACTTGATACTTCAGAAAAACATACACAAAACTGACATATATTTAAACCCTTGGTGTCAACTCTTCCACCATTCATAGAAGGATACAAAAATTACTCAAACTGACTTGTGAATAGTATTAATAAAAACAGTTGTCTGGAGTTAACAAAGTGCTTTCACACCCATTATCTAACTGAATCCTCTCCACAACTTTGTGAGAGAGAGGACAGCTAATAGCTCCACTTCACAGATGCAAAAACCAAGACTCAGAAAATTTAAGTGACTTGCTCCAAAGCTCCCAGGGAGTCGGTGGCAGCACCTGGGGAAGAACTAACATTTTTTGAGTATCTGGTAAGTGGCAGGCACAGTGTGCTCCACACACATCTTCTCAATCCTCACATTAGGGAGGAATTATTTCTATTTTACACATGAGGAAAGTAAGCCTCAAGGTTGTAGCGGATTCACACCTAGATCTGTCTCCCATCCTGTCTAACATATGTTCTTTTGTTTTCAATTTTCCAGTCTATTTTTCACAGCATACTAGCTATATCTTAGTAATAAAATTAAGTAGAAAAAAGAAAATAGGTTTTAG
>NW_004444042.1:6401556-6453171 GCF_000243295.1 Trichechus manatus latirostris
AAAACTAATATATAATTATTGTAAAAACTTTCAACATTACAAAAATATATATATAAAGTAAAAATTCCCCTGTAATCCTAACCCTAGAGATGACTATGGATATGTGTGGTCTACTTAACGGCATTTTACATTAAGTGTTCAAAATGTTTATAAATTGTCCTGTGATTAGGTTTTTTTCACTGAATAATATATGGTAAGTGTTTAAATGAAGAGCGAGCAAAACCAGACCTGGGGTGTGAGTTCTCGTGCCGTCTTCACTGACGCCTGAATGCCTTCCACTGTGGATTTATTAGCAGTTCCAACAGCAGCCGCCTTCTCTGCAGTGGCACCAAGCCTTCCTGAATGGTTTTCAAAGTTAGCTGCCCTCTCATCAAATACCTTGGGGAAAAAATAAAGACAACAAGAAAATTTATTTCAGCAAAATGGCCAGACAGCCTAAGAAAAGGTCTCTTTGTTAAGCAGAGGCAGCAACTGCACAAGCAAATGATATCAAACCCTAGTTAATAAGACAACAGTCAAAAGCCAAGTCTTGGCTTCAGAGGTTTGACCATAGACATCATGTGCGTGCACATACACATACACACACACGCAATGTACACTCGTGTGCACACACACATACACAACCTTGAATTTTGGTTCAACTAGTGCTTACCAAATGGTAGCAGGACACACAACACTGCAACAAGGAGTTCACAGAATGTGAAGACTAAATAATCCCCATTCCCAAGAAGCTTATCATCTGGTTTAAAGAAGACAAACAAACCCAGTCCAAGCTCTATCGTAAGGGGCTGGGTGCATTAAAAGCCAAGAATATCCACAGAGAATCCTAAACTGAGCTCCAGCTTCCCTACGGCAGCATCCCTACTAGATCCCATTAGCACTAATGGCGTAAAAACTCTGCCCCGACCTCCGTGCGGAAAACCAGAGCTGGTGCTCACACTCAGGCCTGACACAAAAGCAAGGATGGCTGACTTTTATTAACCCCTAATGCAAAACCATCTATTGAATTGTTCGTTCAGCTATCAAATTTTAAAAAGGTTAACTTTTCCTCCAATGTGGATATTATGAAAGGATACATACCATGGAGGGGCTAATTAGCACAGTTAAAATGACAAAGGCTCTTCTGTCACTTGTTTGGTTAACATTATTAGAAACGATGCTGGAAAAAGCAAAATATATCAAACATTACTAGGTCAGGATTACACTACACACAGAGTGTGCTGAGAATTGCCTGACACAACTCATCCTCTTCTTTGACTCCTGAGAGTCTACCTGCTCCTACTCAGAGGCCAGTTCTGGCTCTGGGAAGTCTTTAAAGATCACCTGCTTTGCAAGGGCTCTTGGTTCATAAGCAGGCTCCATTCTCCTTGACAGTTCAGTTCTTGGTCTATCCACTTAACTCTCTTCCTCATCGTAGCCTCTTGTTTGGATTCAGCTACCTGGGTACTTGCTGCCTAATGCCCAGATTCTCTTCCTACATCTCTGATCTCCTAGTCCCCTTCTCCTGGTCTCAGTCCTTATTTTTTACTTCAGCTGGTCTCCCACATTCTGAACCTATAGGGCTTTTGCCTATCTTGGTTGACCATCTAGATCCCCGACCATGTCTGCTGTTCCCTCTGAATTAACTGACTGCTTAGCTTGCTTTTCTTGTCACTCAACCAAAATTTATTGAGCACCTACTACATGGCAAACCCTGGGGTATTTGCTAAGGATATAAATATGAATATGACATAACCAATCTCTGCATCTCAAGGAGCTCATAGGCTAGTGGGGCAGGAGGAAATGCTTATAAACAGTTATTTATAATACAATGTGCTAAGTGCAATATTAGAGCTAAGCACTAATATTATAGGAGAAAAGGATAATAGGATAAATAAGAATTAGTCAATAAAGAAGGAAGGAAAGAGAATTAGGCAGAGAGACAGAAAGAACAAAGACATGGAAGAGAAAAAGGACAGAGTATGCAGAAAACCATAAACAATTAGGTATTACTAATTACCTAATACCACTAAAGGGTTTAAGCAGAATAGCAGAGTCATATTTCTATTTTTATTTGATTGGTGGCCTAGTGGCAGATTTAAGGCAGACCAGACAGGCATTAGCGGACAATGACCAGAACTAGAGTTGTGGTATCAGGGATGGAAAATGGAAATGATTCGAGAAATATTTGGGAGATCAAATTAGCAAGCCCTCAGTTACTTACTGGTGTGGGAAGGTGAGGGTAAGGGAAAAATCAGTGGTGACTCCCAAATTTCCAAGAGAGAACAGGAGAAGGATAACACATGCTAAAGTACCTATGAAGCATTTGGGTGGAGATGACCAGCAAACCTGGACCTACTAGTCTGAAACTTGGATCAACTAGTCTGAAAAAATAGCAAATCATTCCAGCTTGAGGGGCCCATGAGCTGAACTGCCCAGTAAATCAGGCTAGAGAAAGAAAATGGAGGTCATTAACAAACACCCACCAGTTCTGCATTGTCTTTTGTTCCTGGCTCAGCAAATATTCCCAAACCTCTTCTCCTTTGCTGCCAATGCTATAGAGGCTGGGAAACCAAATACTTGCTTTCCTAAATTCCTTTGAAGCTAAGGATGGCCACGTGACAGACTTCCAGAATATGAGACATAAGCAGAGGTTCCAGACAATGAGGCGTAAGGAAAGGATTTCTGCAAAAGCCTTCAGTTTCATTTATTCATTCAACACATATTTAGTGTGCACCAACTATGTACCAGGCATTGTTCCAGGAACTGTAATAAAGCTGTGACAAAACAAAGTCCCTGCCTGCATGGAGCTTTCATGCTAAGGTGAGGGAGACAGACAATAACAACAAAAGACAGGTGAATACATTGTATGTCACCTGTTGATAAAGGCTAAGAAGAAAAGCAGGATACAGAGAGTAGGGAGTGCCTGGGGTTGGGGTAGGGTTGTATATAAGGTGGTCACTGAAAAGTGACATTTGAGTAGAAAGCAGAAGACCACAGAGAACAGCAAGTACAAAGGCTGTTAGACCTCCGTACTTATTAACAAGTACAAAGTATGTTTTAACATACTTAACATAACAAGCAATACGAGGAATACAACATGAGAAGCCCAAAGTAGACAGAGAAGTGTGAAGGAGATGAGTGGTACTGTCTGAGGACAGAGAAGTAGATGAGGGACCAGACTGTGTGGGGCCTCATTCAGACGTGGGCTGAAGCCAGCCTGTACCAAATCACACCAGCTTGTAAGAGCCAAATGGGCCCATTTTTTCCCAACTCTGCTTTTAGTGACTTTACGTTGAAATGGCCATGGTGGAAGTATTTACATCATGGAAATCAACAAACACTACACATAAGGGCTTTCTTCTTTTTTTTTTTTCTTCCTCAAGAGCTAACCAGCACATCACTGGCCTTACGAGTCATTATAAGGACTGTGGTTTTACTCTGAAACAAAGACATTGGAAGGGTTTGAATAGGGGGATGATATGAAACTACTGAAATGGTTACCCTACTTCTATGTTGAGAATAAAGTGCCCTAGTAAAAGTGACAGCTGTCACTGGAGCACCTCATCCTTCATGTATTCCTGTCTTGAACATGAAGCCTGGGGCTGCGGCAGCAATCTCACAACCATTAAAAAAAAGACCAAGAAAATCACCGAGATGCCACCTAATGGTGTTATGCTACTGAACCAATGCCAAGGCTATCTACCTCCAGGTTTCTTGCTATGTGATGAAAATAAACCCCTATTTGTTTATTTTGATCTGATGATCAGATCTTCTACTGCTTGCACTTAAAGACATTGCTGAACCGACATACTTGATGACTAAAAGAAGAGATGGCAGGGCCTTCCTCCTTCCACCCTTCATCCAAAATCTCCCAACACTGCTCCTGATATATGCCATAATCACATCTTACCTTTATATAAATATATATATGTGATATATATATGTATATACACATATAGAGCTGAAGTACTGCATTGGAAAATCTGCTGCAAAAGACCTCTTGAAAGTGTTAAAAAAAAAAACAAAGATGTCACTTTGATGACTAAGGTGCACCTGACCCAAGCCATGGTATTTTCGATTACCTCATATGCATGGGAAAGCTGGACAATGAACAGTGAAGACCAAAGAATTGACATATACAACTTTTTGGATCGTGGTGTTGGTGAAGAATATTGGATACATTATGGACTGCCAGAAGAATGAACAAATCTGTCTTGGAGGAAGCAGCCAGAATGCTACTTAGAAGCAAGGATGGTGAGACTTTAGCTCGCTTACATCAGATATGTCATCAGGAAGGACCAACTGCTAGAGAAAGATATCATGCTTGGTAAAGCACAGGGTCAGCGAAAAAAGGGAGACCCTCAACGAGATAAAATGACATACTGGCTACAACAATGAGCTCAGAACATAGCAACAACTGTGAGGATGGTGCAGGCCAGGTAACGTTTCATTCTGTTATACACAGGGTCACTGTAAGTTGGAGCCGACTCAACGGCACCTAACAACAACAATATAGGGCTGTCCAGCAAAAGAAATGGAAAACCTCAGATACCCACCTCTTCCCTATTAGGTGCATCAGGAGGGGCAGTGGCTGCCACTGCCAACAGCTTGATGGGAGTTGTGGTATCACTGAAAACATCCGACACCTCCTGAGTCATGGCCTCCTGCATCTGGGCTTTCAGATCCTTGAAAACATTGTTCACAAATGAAAATTTCCAGAAATAGCCAACAAACATATCTGCTGATGTCCTCACTTAACTGACACATTCCTTCAATCACTCATTTAGTCCTTCTTTCAGCAAATATGCATGAGTGCCAAATGTGTACAGAGCACTGACCTAGCATAGAACAGCTATAAGATACAAATCCTGCCCCCTAAGAGATTTGTGTCTTCTAGGAGGGGTAAACCATGACCCACATTTTCCTAGAGACTGTTCTACCCAATCAAGGAATCTCACTTTCCCTCTTAGGGGCCTCTATGGGGTTAAGCCCGAAGCAGGCCCTGAGACTAGAGTTCCTCACCATTCCCAGTGCTGGAAGGGCTTGATAAAGACCACTGTACCTATTTGGTGGATACAATACCAAATTTCTAAGCATTTTATTATTTTAAGAGGAAAGAAATCAAGAATAGGATTTTTTTTTTCCCGGATCCAGGTTTTCTTAATTAAGCTTCTAAAAAAACTTGATAAACAATATATGTATCCATTTCTTAACATGGGTTTAAACAAGAGAATTCTTAGAAGTCACTAAAAAGATCTTTCTTACAGTCAGTTTAATTTAAGTTCTCTGGATTTATACAATGAAGTCTCCATCAGCCCCAGTGTTTCTCAAGGTAGTGGCATGTGCTGGCTGGTGATACCTGGGATGATTTTAGGCGTTACATGGGCAAAATGTTTTTATCCTAATAATTATGTGCTTCTTCTAATGAATATTAGAAAAATATAACTAGTTCATCAAGCCCACGATTTCAAACTTATTTCAAAGTTTTCTTTTAAATACCTTATTTAAGTTAAAAAAAAAAAAAGGGAGTACATTTTAAGAAAAACATTGACTAAATAAAAGTACAAGCAATATGTGAATACAGCAAAACTCATGAAGGAGGTCTTGATTGAGTGAAATTTGAGAAACAAGGCTTTAATTGCTACCACAGCCTAGTGAGGTTTTTCCTACTAAGTCTGGATTTCTTTACATTTTTGGACACACTCTGCACTTGCCCTAGACTCAAGAAAATTCTACATTTTTAAAAACTCCCTCTCCCTCCCTAATTTTTCAATAATAGTAACATTATAAACTTAATGACATTTGCTTCTGAGTTCTACCTTTAAGGAGTCTTGGAGCTGAGATGCAAGTGCTCTCGCCTGAGGACTCTCTCCTTCCCCTCTGGCAGCCAGGTCGGCCAGCTGGGCCGTCAGCTGGTCCACTCGGTCACACTTTGCAAGAAGATCTTGGCGATAAGGCCCCATCATGACATTAGCCAGACGATGCCCTTCGGCCACAAGCCCCCGGATGGCAGCCTGACCTGGACCAAGGAAAATGTTAAAACTCACATAGACTCAGAGAAGGCAAATAATATAATAATAACATTTAGTGATTTTTCCCCCTAATGCGTGGAAAAAAAGCATGCATGGTTTAAAATAAGGAAAGGTGTGTGTTAGGGTTGTATCCTTTCACCGTACTTATTCAATCTGTGTGCTGAGCAAATAATCTGAGAAGCTGGACTACATGAAGAAGAATGCGGCATCAGGATTGGAGGAAGACTTGTTAACAACCTGCGATGTGCAGATGACACAACCTTGCTTGCTGAAAGTGAAGAGGACTTGAAGCACTTCCTGACGAAGATCAAAGACTACAGCTTTCAGTATGGATTACACCTCAACATAAAGGAAACAAAAATCCTCACAACTGGACCAATAAGCAACATCATGATAAACGGAGAAAAGATTGAAGTTGTTAAGGATTTCATTTTACTTGGATCCACAATCAATGCTCATGGAAGCAGCAGTCAAGAAATCCAACCACATATTGCGTTGGGCAAATCTGCTGCAAAAGACCTCTTTAAAGTGTTAAAAAGCAAAGATGTCACCTTGAGGACTAAGGTACGCCTGACCCAAGCCATGGTACTTTCAATCGCCTCATATGCATGTGAAACCTGGACAATGAATAAGGATGACCGAAGAAGAATTGATGCATTCGAATTATGGTATTAGTGAAGAATACTGAATATACCATGGACTGCCAGAAGAATGAAGAAATCTCTCTTGGAAAAAGTATAGCCAGAATGCTCCTTAGAAGTAAGGATGGCGAGACTTCATCTCACGTACTTTGGATATGTTATCAGGACGGACTAGTCCCTGGAGAAGGACATCATGCTTGGTAAAGTAGAGGGTCAGTGAAAAAGAGGAAGACCTTCAACGAGATGGATTGATACAGTGGCTGCAACAAGGGGCTCAAACATAGCAACAATTGTGAGGATGGTACAGGACCAGGCAGTGTTTCATTCTGTTGTGGACAGGCTAGCTATGCGTCGGAACCCGCTCAACGGCACCTAACAACAACAACGACAGAAAAAACTGGGGAAATACAGAAAAATATACATAAGAATAAACTGCCTATAATCCCCTCACTTGGGAATTGACATATTAGAACATTTCCTTCCAGACTTTTTTCATGCATTGCATGCATCTATCCACCACCACCACCACCAGTTGTCGTCAAATCAATTCCAACTCATAGAGACCCCATGTATTGTAGAGTAGAACTGTACTCCGTAGGGTTTTCATGGCTGTGACCTTTCAGAAATAAATCACCAGGGCTTTCTTCCAAGATGCCTCAGGGTGGGTTCAAACTGCCAACCTTTCTGTTAGTAGCTGACTGCTTCACCATTTGCACCACCCAGGAACTGCAATGCATCTATACACGCACACATTTCTTTTTTACAAAATTGGGATGATAACTGTATGTTAATTTTTTTCTTTGCTTCTTATTTAAAATGAGCATTTTTTAAATATTAAATTTTCTTCAAAAATCATGATATAAAATCTATGCAATATTTTATCATATTAACCATAATTATTTGGCCATTTACCTTATTATTAAACATTTACCGTTTATATACATTAGTATATCTAAGTCTTTAGAAACACCTCTAATTATTTCTTAGAATAAATTCCGAGAAGTCAAATTGCTGTATCAATGAGTATGAACTTTTTAAAAACCCTTGAAATATAATACCAAATAACCATTCAGAAAGTATGTACCAGTGTATTCCACCACCAGTAAATTACACGTCTGCCCAATTCCCTTACCAACACTGGGTATCACCATTTAAAAATTTTATCTTTTTATCCAACAAATATAGCAAATGGAGTAAAAAGATCTTTCAGCTTCAGCAGGCTTGCTATCACAATATGACAAATTCTTACAGGTCCATTCCTAAAGTCTTCTCAAAATCAAAATTTCAGGATATCAAGTTTACAAATCTATAAGTGACTTTGTGATGCAGGAGTCCTCACAACAGAGAATAACCTTGGAAGTTAGGTGTCTTTTACTCATTTTCAAAAATTATATTTAATTGAGCACCTTACAAGGACTGTAATAACTGAAATATACAATACAGTCACCAAAGTTGGAACTGACTCAAGCACAACTGGTTTTTTGGTTATAAGAGAGGAGAAGCATGCATAAAAACCAAAAAAAACCCATTGCCGTAGAGTCAATTCCAACTCATAGTGACCTTATAGGACAGAGTAGAACTGCCCCATAGGGTTTCTAAGGAGAGCCTGGTGGATTCACGCATAGGACTAGAAAATAGCTTGTTTTCAATTTCAACATGAGGACTTTTCTATTCGTTGGCAGCAAAGTCATTTATTCTCTAATACGTCTTGATTAAATCACAAGAATCTTATTGTTTACATCTATGAATGCTATCACACTGTAAAGTGACTTAATCGCCAGAGGCTAAAGAAGCCCTTCAGCATCTAATTATAGACGGCACAAGATCCCTATGAATAACTTGCTTATTTTCACTGAGACCAGTTTAATGAAGGCTAAGTGTACTGATAACCTTACCTACTCCCCGGTCATCCACTGTGGGATTATCAATCCACCGCTGGGCTTGCTCAATCTTGCCCTCAAGATGGACAGCTGCTTTGGTGGGTCTGCTGTTGGCCACAGCCCTATTGGTTTTGGTCTGCAGGTTCTGCAGGGCCGTGGCCACCTGTTTGGCCAGCGCCCGGGCCTCTGGAGCATCTCCCTTCCCCCTGAAGAGAAAAAAAAAAAAAGCAGCCATCTTGTCACACAGAGACACTATTTACATTGAGATGACTTAATTGCTTATGACGAACAATCATTATTACTAACTTGGTTTGAAAGGTTTATCTATCTGGACCTTGTATAAGAAATTATTTAAATTCAGATTGTTTTGTCCTAGTTAAGACATTAAATATGAGTTTGGGGCAGTCAAGGGCACTGGGTTGGCTGACTCCCTTAGTCTGCCATCTCTGAAAAACACTAGTCCCCATAGCGCCTACTACAGGTGGGCCCAGGCAGCCATGTTTGTTGTTGAAGTAGTAGCTGGAGTAGTTATAGTAGAGTAGTAGTAGTACTTACTATCTTTTGAGTCCTAACTCTGCCAGGTACTGTTGCAAGCACTCTCTTGTATTAGTTCATTTAATACTCAAAACCTCTTCTGGTATGAACTCATTTAATTCTGACAACAGTCTTGCGACGTAGATACCAATATTAGCCCCATTATTAAAACACCAAAACTGAGGCACAAAAAGGTTGGCTAATTTACCCAAGGTCCCATTACTTACTGTGGTGGAGCTAGGACTCACACCCAGGCACTCTGACTTGAGAGCCCTCATTTTTAGCTACTATATGTACTTATGCTGGTATCACATAATCTCCAATCCTTGCCACAGCTGACTGAACTGGGTGGTTACCTATCTCAAAGACAATATAACCACATTCAGGCAAGGCACCCAATTAGACTCTGGTGGTTCCCAAAGCTCAATGTGGATAAAAATCACCTGGGATTTTCTTATTTTTAAATGCAGATTGTTAAACCCACCATCAAAAGAGATTCTGATTCAGTATGTCTGGGGTGGGGTACAGGAGTCTGCATTTTTAACAACCTTCCCAGGTGATTCTGAAGTAGGTAGTCCTTGGTCCATACTTCAACCACTGCATAGCCAACCAGTGGTAGAATAGAGGTGGCAAGTCATATTCAGCCTAGGCCCTGGTAGGTCAAAGCCAGACGAAGAAGCCTCAAATAAATAAGGTCAATACACAGAAAGAAACAGAGGGTACTACACAACTGCTAAGAGATAGAGGAAGGGGCTTCTAGTTGCCACAAGGCCTGGTCCCACTGTGCAAGCTGTTGGGTTCCATTAGACACCTACGCAGTCATGCGTCACTTAACGTCCACAATACATCCTGTGAAATAGGAAGTTAAATGATTTGGACGTTGTGCGAATACCATATTATATACAGGCAGTCCCCAGATTATGAACGAGTTCCGTACCTAAATCTGTCTTTAAGTCGAATTTTGTACGTTAAGTTGGAAGAGTTAGGTACAGTTCGAATCTAACCTCAGTTAGTCAAACGTTTGTCTTGCTGTATAGTATATAGTGTTACTTTCTATGCATAAAAAACGTTAAAGAAACAATTCCAGATACACTAAAACATCCTTAACATAATAATACAGTAATAACAATGTTTTGATGCGCATCACAAAATAGCACCCGTTTGTTATTACAAACCATTGTGTACACCTCGAACTTTTAATAGGCTTCATGGGGGTTGTGACCACGGATGTATATGCGGTCAGACGTTGCCCAAAGAAATGTTATATGGCACATGACTGTATATCTTTCAATAAACCCTCACTTTTTGCTTAAGCTAGTTCCTTATAACCAAAAAACCTCAAGAAGAGCACCAGCACAGAAATAAAAAGCAACCACAATTACAACATAAAGGGGAGATAACTGCCCCCAAAACCTTACTCCAAAGACTTCAGATTCTAACCATCATGAGCATACAAAGAGTCTGACTCATTTTATATCTGAAGTCCATTCAGTCATAGAAAAGCAATCTTCAGACTAACCTTATCTGTCTCACTGTAAAGATGAAATTATTAGCCTGTCTGCCAGAAATGACTAATTTAGGTACTCTCTTAAGAGCTCTTTTATAGTTCTAAATCTCTACAGCCTTCATTGTAAAGCTGGATAAAGAGGGTTTTCACACTGGTGATGGCTTGCTGCCAGGATGTTATACGTGTATATACATGTATGCGTGTATATGTACATATTATAGTAATAAGCAATGACAGCATAAGTGACCACACACAAAGATGTGCTTTTACTACTATTATCATTCATTATTGCTTCATCATTAAAAAACATTTAATGAGGCTTACTATGTAACATAGTCTCTGCCTTTGAGTATTTTAAAATCTAAAAGGAATGTAAACTGACAATAGTAATGGCTTAACATTAATGAAAATAGACAACTGTGTAGACAACTATATTTTAAAATTCTTAAATTATACATTTTCTCCACTTAAATAATTCAAGATTTTGGGCATAAAGTAGTAATCTCCAAATGACTGAGCTCGGCACGCCAGCAAATTTGAGTTGTCACCTAAGTTGATGTCCATCACCGTAATCTCCTCCCTAAAACACATCTGCTCTACTCCCACCAAATCACATTCTTTAGGCGGGAGTTTGCTTTCTCAGCCAACATTGCCCTCTTAGTCAATATAAGACTTGAAAGAACTCTACAGTATCTCTCACTGGAAAACGGTCAGCCACTCCCCATGGAAGAACACAAAACGAAACGTGCAAGTTAAATAAAAGGGAGTATTTCACAAAACACTTGACCATGATTATCCCTGGAGAATGGGATTGGAGGACTGAAGTAGGAAAGAGAGCAACTTTTACTTTTTATCTTGTACCCTTCCTTGGTGTTTTTTTCCCCCTTCCATTAGCATTATTGCAGTTTTTCCCAATGAGAAAAGAGTTATCTATCAAAAGAAGACAGTAACACTTTTTTTTTTTTTCCAAATGACCAAAGTAGGTGCCGTGCCATGAAAGTCTTTAGAAGAGGAAGCTGTGGTGAGGAGGTTGTTACAGGAATAATCATCCAAAAAATGTAATTTAGGGACCTCTTATAATTGCAACTTAAGAAATAACATTGCTGGGAAGGAAGAAGCACCTTCTTAAGTCTACCTCTCTCTCTCTTACACACACACACACACACACACACACACACACACACACACACACACACACACACACACACGCTCCTGTCTTTTCATAGTTAGCCACAAAATTTATTTTCCTCATCTGTCTGGGGAACAGATATGACACAAACATGATGGAGCAGGAAAAATCTTAGCTTAGAATTTGTTTTTTCCTAAAAATCAAAAAATGAGTTCTTAGCATCCTTTTCCTATTAAGACTATGGGATCAGCAATAAATCGCTAAATCTCAGTTATGTCGTTTGTAAAAGACGTAATACCCAATCCAGCCATGTCACACAGAATCAATGAAAATATAGGGGAGCAGCAGCATTCATCCATTTGACCTATGAGAATTTAAGTATGCATGTGCTTAGGTTAAAAAGAGAGAGAGGTTGGTTGACTTAAGGGTAATTTAAGGGATTAAATACATACTGTCTTCGTAGATCTGCTAATTTAGAAGTCAGGGCAGATATTTCTCCAAGTGAACGTAGAATGTCATCTCTTTCTTTAGGATCATCACATAATTCTGCTATTTTCCGAGCTTCAGCCAAAGCCCCTCGAATTTGTTCTTCTCCTTCTGGTCCACCATTTGGATCTGCAAGCCAATTCTACACAGATAGAAAAGGGGAAGAAACAAATGGTGATCTACTCATGAACCACATTTTATTAAACTTAAATTTCTAAAGTAAATCACAAGGCACACCAGTAATCATTTTTATAATGCTAATCCTTACTGTTTTACATGGGTTCTTAGCTCAGGTAAGATCCACTCAATTCCTTATCATTTTAGTAACAATCTGTTTTCATCCTCATTAGAATAAAATATCTGCACAAGATTTGTCTCATCTCCGACTTAATCACACCTTATTAATTCTAGAGTGTCTTAAACATTTGTGTTTCTTTGTAAAATGCTTGAAAATCATTTTACAGTTGGCTAGTATCAGAAAACCTTAACTCTTTAACATTGCTTTGACCAATTGTTGAAAGTTTTGAGACGAGGAACGGTTTTAATATACAGTAATCTGTATCAGAAACTAAGATTTTACTCTTGGTACTCAGTGTGCTTACTTTTAACTAATCAAAGTATTCAAAATCAAAATCTTTATTTCAAAATATGAAAAGCATTAGTCTAAACTTGTAGTGGCAGGGGAGGTGCTGACAGGGGCAACTGCTGAGAATCAGTCATCACCCAGAAACACCCATTATCTACCCACAGCCACTGACTAGAAAATAAATTACTCTTTCTTCCCTATGTATGACAGTTGCAGAGAGAGAAGGGGAGGGAGGGGAAGAGGATATTTATGGAGCAGTTCTCCTTCGCTTTGCTGTCCCCACCCCTCCTGAAGATCACATCACTACCTGAGCAGCATCAATTTTCTTCGCGATGCTCTGCTTTGAGTTTGTCATGGCTTCCAGCTTACGGGCTGCGTTTTCCACTTTTGCTGTGAGCACATCCAGACCCTGAGACACCTGCTGGGCTTTCTGCATGGCCACCGGTGAGGCTCCTTGTCCTCTGCTCAAAACATACAGATGCAGACTGCCATTGTACTCTGCAAATACTTACCAGCAAAAGATTCCTAACAGCACAGTACATGTCGTTTTTGTTAACATGCTTGTCTTTCTCCCCACTCTTTCCCAGTAAACATGGGATAGCACAAGAAAACACAGAGATAAACAAAGCACGACACCCAAACCATCTATTTTCTCCTTTGCTTTTAGAAACACACATTACCTTCATAGAACTGTATAACCACTATGAAGACCAGGTCTGCAAATTTTGATAATAATGACTCTGCTTCGGGTGGTGATTATATAATCAAAGCTAAACTTCAGGAGAGAAATGTTCTCATGATTTTATTGCTATGGAGGGCGTTGTTACCATAGTAATGTGTGCTTTAGAAATAGCCCCTTAGATTCTCTAATTTATGGGCAATATACAGTGAAGTGCTTCAAGTGGCAGCACACACAGTGTTATTGAAACCAGACCAAGCAGATCTGTGTTCCAATCCTGGCCCCTAGTACTTGTGGAACCTTATTTAAGATGTTTCACCTCACTGGACTTCAATTTTCTAACTTATAAAATGAGAGGTGGGGGGTAACAATACTTGCCCTTGCCCTTCTTACCAAACAGTTTCTTTGAGCATCAAGAAAATACACTTGAAAACATTTTGGCAATAAAAAGCTATACAAATATATAACCTATTATCATTATTGAATTATTGCCATTATTATCACTATAATGAACCTAATGGTAATTTTTAAATATCTACTTTCCACTCCTATGCAATCTAGAAATATCAAAGCCAGTTAGTACTGAGGAAAGCATGTGGGTACAAGGAACTTGTTTTCCATCAAGTTCCTGAAGAACTAATTTCACTATTTTCCTCTCTGAGAAGTGGTATGCTACTATTACAAATATTGACATGAATTAGTAGAAACTTGTTTTCCCTGTGAAAGAGACTTTCCAAGTAATAACGAAGTAAGATTTGCCGCACAAACTCAGACCTTTTTCATCAAGCCAGTGGCCCAGTGATTAAGAGCTATGGCTGCTAACCAAGCGTTGGCAGTTTGAGTCTACTCGGTGCTCCTTGGAAACTCTATGGAGCACTTCTACTCTGTCCTATAGGGTCGCTATAAGTTGGGATCGACTCGATGGCACCGTGGTTGTTTTGTAAATTCTACGATATGGGTGGAAACTTTATCATTTCATAGAATGGCACGGTTGACCATCCTAATCTGAACTTTCTATTTTAGGATGAACTCTAAAACAACTTTATTTCCCGTAATAATACAAACTTGTCATTAATTCATTTATCTATCCTCTTTTTGGGTTCACCTCTATTTTCCAGCTACACCAATACTTGAGGTAACGAATTCCATAGATTTATTTCATGGAGGTATATACATATACATAGGAGTCCCTGGGTGGTGCAAACAGTTAAGTGCTCAGCTGCTAACTGAAAGGTTGGCAGTTTGAGTCCACCCAGAGATGCCTCAGAAGAAAGGCCTGGCAATCTACTTCCAAATGGGGGTGGCAATCAGCCACTGAAAACTCTATGCAGTACAGTTCTACTCTGACCCACATAGGGTCTCCACGAGTCAGAATCAACTCAACAGCAACTGGTTTGGTTATAAGTATATAAAGGTATATAAAGAACTACACCTTTTACCTGCACTTGAGGCCCCCCTTTTACACGGCAGTGGAGTGGAAAACATACTCTCTATGATTTAATTTGCTTTTTTTCCTTCAAATCTAGTAACTCATGAGGAGGAACGTTTTGATATGTGTAAGAGTTCAACTGTGAGAAGGTAAAAATATTTATGGGCTGCAAAATTTTCTCACTCAAAATAAAAAGTTGACTGAGTCCCACAGGGAAAAATATTACAGCCTAAAAACCCTACTTCACTGAACAGAAGAATATCAATCAGGAAACTTATTGCTTCTCAGCCACTTAAATGTAAAATAGCTGAGCGTATTTAAGAAGGAATAACAGGAAAATAGCTTTCTAATCTTTCACTGTAAATGGATACTGCAGGCTCCACTGTGAAGTAGGCCCATGGCTGCTCATCACTGTTTCTACCTTTTCTCTTCACAGGTTAATGGTTGAGCCCCTACAGCAACTACCTTACTCTCTTGCTCATATTCATCTTTCTCTAAACACATACAACCGTGTATCTGAGAATTCCAAGTGAAAACTGTCTACCGCACTGTGAAAAGGCTGCAGACAAAGGAGCCAAGAATCTTGTCAGACTCCACCGGCATTTCTGCAAACAGGAACAGAACTTCTTTTTGTCCTTTCTGCACAGTTCTTGTCATGCTCATGACGGGAGACTGCTTCGCAGCAGGAGAAAAAGGCTGACTGAGCTTAATGGGATCATGGTTATTTAAGCTGTTCCTTCTCCCCTTTAAGGGAGAGACTTTTAACCTGAAGCTCCTGGAACTTTCAGGGCTCCAGTGAATCCACGAACTTCCGGAAATTATATATAATATTGTGTGGACATGTCTATATGCATCTTTTTGGGTAGAGGTTAATGGCTTTCATCAGATTATAAAAGTGATCTTGGTCCACAAAAACTAACAACCAGTCATTTAAAATCTTAAGACTTCTTAAGTCTATTATGTTAATATATTGGAGACCAACTGTAACGGTGGGAATACTTTGAGGAGTATTTCCAAGCCCTGTTTGTATGGACCCCCTGAGTATTCCAAGTATCTCAAGATGTTTCATGACATTCTCAAAACAAAATTAAACTTTTCTACATTAGAGTCTCATCATACTTCAATTTTTTTTTAATGTTTATATCATAAAATTCCACAAAAATGAGAATCTTTTAGAACTTTACTTTAGACTCCATGGATGGGTTCCAAACAAACCTATATTATACTCAGTTTTTTCAACAGCGAACTATACATATTTAAGTTATGGAAGAAAAGCTCTAAAACCCAAGACTTGAGAAGGGCAAAAGGGAGGTAAGAGAATTATGGAACCAAATGAATAATGATGAAATAGAAACTCAAAGGAGCCCAGAAATGGCCAATTTAGAGGATAACCTACTTAACTAATTTTAAAAACTATATATGAAACAATTCCGAGGTTTTCACTCTTTATGTTCGTTTTTATCCATCCTTCATTAAAGATATCTACCCAGGCCAGACTTTCACCACGGCCTGTTATTTTTCACAAGCCTATAGCTAGAAACTGAAAAACCAGGTTTACATTTCAATTCCAATTACAGAATAAGTTTCAGCTTTATCACAAAGTATTTTCATACTTTTAAAAAAACTTTCAGCAAAGAAAAGTTTACCTCCATCTCAAAAGAATTAATAAAATATAATATCTATATTATTTATTAGCCAAAAAGATAATTTGGTAAAATTGGCAGAGACCTGCTTTCTAAATACCCCATCAGGAGTGAGATCCCATATATTCTCCACAACTGCTCTGTTAAGACAGAGGTATTCTACCTGGCTCGGAGGTCAGCCACTTGATCGGTCATCTGCCCCAGCATTTTGCAGGTACCCAGGATCTCCCTGCGCTCTTTGCCTGCACAGAGTTCACCAACTTTTCCAGCTTCATCTAAGATCTGCCTGATGGCCTGCTCGCCAGCATCCCCTAAAACGAAAAGAGCTATTCAATGTCTACACTGTTGACACAGTAATTACTCAGCGGGGGTACTTTACAAGTTATTTCATTCATGAAGGGACACATGATTTTAAATGACAAGACAAGTGACTAGAAGGCAATATATCTGATAGCTAACAGCCAGAGCCCTTACAACCGTGGGATGAGGTTTCAACCACAGACATTGCTAAAAAAGATACTTGGAACCATATCTATCTGGAGATACCAAGCACCTTGTGCTAAAGATATGGGTGATGAAAACAGACTCTAACAATTTAACAGTACTTAGCACCTCCAACCTCCATTAGGCTTTTCACATTCATTCAAATATTAATCTAACACTGAATAAATATTAGATTAGAAAAGCCATAAAGCCTAGCTCAATAACCTATTTGGGTCTTATCTTTATATAGTCAACACGGCTTTCCAATTCTTACTGGCATCATCATTCCATTTGCTTAATTAAGTACCTTGTTGGCATAAATGGAAGTCTGCCCAATGGAAATGAGAAGACAAGAGCTTTTACTCAAAACAGTTACCTTTCTAATTCAATGAAGGGGTGAACCAATATGTCTACAAAGAATGCCCAGCTCAGCTTGGTTTATTCCTCCATGGTGAGAGGTGATATAGTCTATGCCCTTCAGTCTTTTTAAGGCCCAGCAATGCTTCATTTAGCTAAAACTATCAGAGAATGGGATATGCAGTACATTCTAAAATGTTACACTGGTTATCTCAGGATTATGAGAATATAAGTCCTCCTCCTCCCTCTCTCCCTCCCTCCTTCCTTCCTCTCTTGCTTTCATTTTGTTTGCTTGGTTTTTAACTTTTTGTTGTGTACATCAGAAAAGCAGAGCCAGAGGGTTACCTGGGGAGGCATTGGGGTCACGGAGCCAACCTTTGGCCTGGTTCAGTTTGGAGTCTATGGAGGCCAATGCTCTCTTCATAGCTTCAGTGTCCTTTGAAGAGAAATTCTCACAATGATTTTCTTTGCAAAAATCGAGATACCATGATACAAAGTAAGACAGAGAAGAAGTTACAATATTAACATACAATAGCTAAGGTAGTCCAACAACGGCCTTAGAAATATTCTCATCACACCACAACTCTTATTTCTGTCAAAATGCAGCATCTTGCATGCAAATCTTTGGTTAATCCTATCCTGTTTCCTGGTGTCCCTGTTGCTAAAACTATGAAAACTGTTAAAATCACTGGAGCCAAAAGATGCTCAATGTCTCCAGCAGGAAAAAGCTCTGTTGTCACTTGCCTCATTTTCAGCCTTCCTACTAGTCAGCATTCATGTACTGTAGCCCTGCCAAAGCCCTCCCAGCTTCAGGGAAGCCTCATTAGTATGTGGTGCCACAAATCACAGTTCTTTTACATCTTGTTTTGAAATACACACACACTGGATGATGTTTTACTATATTTAACTAACCTGAAAAACTCTGAATTACTGCTTGGAAAAAAATTCAAAATGTTAATCTAGGAATTTATTTTTAATTCAGCTAAACTGCTAAATATAGAAAAAAAGTGTTTTTCTGGCCTTCCGTGCCTTCCTTATGCTTAGTTTCCTTGCCATCCCTAACCTAGAAGACGAGGCAGGATAAAGTGAGTGGGTCTCAGTTTACTGTTACAACCAGGTTTCATGATGACTAACATACAGCCTTTATCTTCCAGCACACAGCATGACAAGCTGAGACAAAAGACTACTCACTTTTTAAAAAATTATTTTAATAAAACTTTTTTAAATACAGAAAAATGCAGAGAACAATATAACAAATACCCAAATACTCGCCCTCAGAATTGAGACAATGGCCATCTCTTAAGTATCTTTAACACCTTAAAAGTCAGCCCATCTCCCTTTTGATCTAGGGAACTGATTCTGACAGAGATCAATCCATCAAAGCATGGAATTAACCTCTGAAATGCTAATGCCTTAAGTCCCTTTCAATTTCCAGACCCTGCAGGACTGGGCTTCTTAAAGTTGCTGCACTACCGGTTTTCCACACGGGGGGACCCGGAGCACCCTCACTTCTAATTCAAACAAGACAACCTAGCAGAAATAAGCGCAAGGAGCACTCATACCAAACCAAAAACCAAACTCGTTGCCAGCGAGTAGATTCCGACTCATAGCAACCCTATAGGACAGAGTTGAACTGTCCCATAAGGTTTCCAAGGGGCAGCTGGTAGATTCAAACTGCCAACCTTTTGGTTAACAGCCAAGTTCTTAAGGAGCATTCATACCTAACCTATTGCCATCGAGTCAATTCTGACTCATAGCAACCCTACAGGACAGAGTAGAACTGCCGCATAGGGTTTCCAAGGAGCAGCTCGGTGGATTCAAACTGCCAACCCTTTGGTTAGCAGCCATAGCTCTTAACCACTGTGCAACCACTCATAGTTAGGCCTAAGGTCAGCAGCCTGACCCTGCTTTTCCAACCTACCTATTCAAATTATAGTATTCTCAGCTTTAGGTTTCCCCATCTAAACACGTTATTCCCCTGCTGTAAACTTGATGTAGCCCCGGTGGCACAGAGGTTAAGAGCTCAGCTGCTAATCAAAAGGTCAGCAGTTGGAATCCACCAGCCACTCCTTGGAAAACCCTATGGGGCAGTTCTACTTTGTCCTATAGGGTTGCTATGAGTTGAAATCGACTCAACAGCCAAAGGGTTTGGTTTTTGGTTTTTGGTATCTGTAACCTTGATAGTGCTATCTAAGGCTCTAAATAGCAAATTCTTAGCTATAGCACTAAAGGAAGGTGGTCTAAATTACTGTAAAAATAGAAATACAACACAAAGGTCAACTTTAGCTCAATTACTTTAGCTTAATTCCAATTTATAAAAGCCCAAATCAATGCTTTTCAAGAGCACCTCAGGCAACTCCTAACCTCAGAGAGTCAACTTGGATAGCCTTTAGGGTCTAGCCTGTTTTAGGACTTTGTCTAGGTACAGATAAAAAAAAAAATCACAATTTCTTACTTTGGAAGTATGCACATACCCTGGAGAATAGAAATTATATCAATGTAAAAATATTTAAGACCTATTAATAACCATTTCCCTAACACGTTTATATTTTCAATGAGAAAATCAGTAGATATTTATTACATTTCAAAAATCTAAATTCAAAGGGAAACTAAGGTTAGAAATTATTTAGTGTCTGCTCTAATATTAAAAGCTGATTAGTTAGGAAACTAACTTTCATTGAGCATTTCCTACATGTTAGGTTCCGTTTTAGGCATTTTTTTGCCCCTCATTACTTCATTAAACCTCAAATTTAAATGTAATTTAATTTTACAAATCAAGAAGCAGAGGCTCAGACGGGTTAAGTAATACGCCCAAGTCAAAGACCTGATTAATCCTAGAAACCAATTTGATCTCAGGTTTGTTGACTCCAACCTGATTAAGGAAATAATATTGGAGTTATTATTCCCTCTCCTTGAGCATAGGAATGTGACCCAGCTGGAGCTGGGCTCACAAGGACTCACAAGGACACATCAACTGGGCCCTGAAATATAAAGACAATAGCTAAGATAATCTTGGAAAATATCTTTTAGGGAAACTTTCACATAAAGCCGATCAAACAGAACACAAAAGACTTTCTACTCTTGTCTTTTTCTATTAGCATTTAGTGAATAGAAATTTGTTGAACCAACGAAGAACGTCATAACTGTTGTTACTGAAACCTGTACCAATGATTGTTAAGAAAGACGATTCAAAATGTAGGATCACAGTTTCTAGCCAATCTGAAAAGGCTAAGCTTTCAATGGTTTTGCCCATTTGTAATGTTAATATATACTGATGGCTCTGTAACTGGTCTTTGGACTCGGGCAGACATGGCTGTGGCAGCATGCTTGTCCGTTTTCTGATTCTTGCCTATTCTGTAATATTCTTTGGACTCGGGCAGACATGGCTCTAGCAGCATGCTTTTCCGTTTTCTGATTCTTGCCTATTCTGTAATATTCTTTGGACTTGGGCAGACATGGCTCTAGCAGCATGCTTGTCCACTTCCCACTTCTGCCCTTTTGAATATATACCGAATAAAACTTTCTTTTTGCTTTACTAAACTTTGTGATGTTCCTCCCCTACAACAAACCCTCTTTAATTCATATCAGATAACACTCCGAAGTTTCTTCTTTAACCAAAGAGAGTCGCCAAGCATTCCACTAACATTCTTTCTTTTTTTAATGTTTTTTTCAATTGTACTTTAGATGAAGGGTTACAGAGCAAGCTAGTTTCTCATTAAACAATTAATACACATACTGTTTTGTGACATTGGTTGCTAACCCATGACATGTCAATACTTTCCCCCTTCTAGACCTTGGATTCCCCATTATCAGCTTTCCTGTCCCCTCCTGCCTTCTTGTCCTTGCCCCTGGACAGGTGTGCCCCTTTAGTCTCATTTTGTTTTATGGGCCTGTCTAATCTTCGGCTGAACGGTGAACCTCAGGAGTATCTTCATTACTGAGCTCTAAGGGTGTCTGGGGGCCATACTCTCCAGGTTTCTCCCATCTCTGTCAGACCAGTGAGTCTTTTTTTTTTAAGAGTTAGAATTTTGTTCTACATTCTTCTCCAGCTCTGTCTGCGACCCTCTACTGTGACCCCTGTCAGAGCATCCACTAACATGCTATGCTAGTTTGCAAACCTCTGCCCTGTAAATCTTGGTTTTGTTTAATTCTGCCCAGAAAAGAAGCTCTAGAAATCTAATTTATAATCCTCACTAGCCTAAATGACTACTGTTATTCTCCACTGCTCCCATATGATCTGAAAATCTGGCTTTGCTCTATTCAGTATCCTCACAAATTTTTTTTTTTTCTTTTCTCCCTTACAAAGCTGGAACGGTCACTCCACAGCAAGGAAAGAATGTGATTCTCAGGAAGTGAGTAATTTACTCCTGAGTGGGAGATATGACAACATCAAGATATTAAAATTAAGAGACACTCATTTGCTCCAAAAAGAATCAACGGTAATATTGGAATGAAACTGCATTTTAAAACTGAGAATTTCAATTAGTTACCAAAGTTTTTAACAGCTTTTAATTCAGAGTTTGATTTTTAGATAATTTTGCAGATTTAAAATAGTCACTGAAAGGGTCACCTTAAATTCTTTCTGGAATAGAGCAGTGTTATGGATTGAACTGTGTCCCCCCAAAAACATGTGTTGTAAATCCTATACAGGGACGGATTACCCAATAACCAAGGTACACACAGGTTTACTTGTACTTACTAATCTGTAGTGCACAATTTCACCACATCTTTGATTTGTGAAACAGAAATGGATTTTCTTTGTTATGTTAATGAGGCAGTATTAGTCTAGATAGTGTTTTAAGTCAATCTCTTCTGAGATATTAAGAGAGCAAACTGAGCAAGCAAGAAAGCAAGCAAGCAGAGATGGGGGAAGATAGATGCCACCTCACACAAGATCTCCAAGGAACCAAGAAACAAAGGCTGAAAAGAGACAAAGATCTTCTCCCCGAGGCAAAAGAGAAAGCCTTCCCCTAGAGCTGGAGTCCTGAATTTGGACTTCTAAACTAATTTTAAAATACATTTCTGTTTGTTAAAGCCACCCACTTGTGGTATTTCTGTTATAGCAGCACTAGATAACTAAGACAAGCAGGTTATAAAAAATCTCTTAAAGACAATACATTTTAATGACATAGCTATTAAAAACAAAAGTGTCTATGGGAACAAGTATCTTGATCTCCTAAGAATCTCACAGATATTTCCTTTGAAGGGCAGTATCTACGACAGTGAGACAATGTACTACTTGTAAGTATAAGGAGTACACTAACGTTGGATATGACATAAACAAATTCACTGAGGAACTAAGAAGAGGAGAAGTCAGTTTTGAGACATATTTATAAAGGGTGAAAATAATCACAACCCTCGTGGTCAACCATAACATGTACCACAAAGCTTTTTGTTAAACCTCTTCATGTAAATCTGAGTACCCAAAGTATAGTCTGGATACTTTTTATGAAGTAAAAGAGTGAAAAACTATACCTTCATTTGAGTACTTTTTTCTGTAAAAACTCAAATTTAGAAGAGAAAAAGTCTTCACTAATCTCTTACCTGGTGTGTTATTTTTAGAATAGGTGTAAAAAGACCAGGTCTAGTCATAAGGTTTGGGGACAGCTGGCAGGGATCTGGTTCCCTGCCCCCCCCCCCCCTTTTACCATAAAACTCTTAAGAGATCAATCTTAAATGAACAAACTGCAGTGCCTTGGCACTCTCTCGCACATCAAAAAGTAGAGGGACAACCTAAAAGAACCCCTTTTTGAATGTTATTCCAGGAACTGAAACACTTCTAAATTTTAATATAAATTTAGGCCTCAGAACACCTGCAAATAATATAAGTTCCTCTGATAGACAACAAAGAAGAACTGCAGTCAGAGAAGTGAACTACTGCAAGGCTCTAGAAAACAAAATATGGGGACTAAAGACCCCTCTCTTTCACTTTTCCAACCTACTGTTCCTTCTTCTGCTAACACCTCCCCTCCCCAACCATCCCGTTCCATCCCTTTCCTGACTACATTTCCATCCCCAAATCAATGTTTTAAACTAAGATATTCCTGAAAAGAATAGATTAGGCAGTGTTTAAAAAAAAAAAACCTCTTACAATGATGAGACAAAGTTGTCTGGCCCTGAGACTTCAGGCAAGTTACCCTCCCTGGGCCTCAGTTCCTCATCTCTAAGGATACTTTCCTAGCTCTAAAAATCTATTCCATCTATACACACACAATCAGGTATTATAACTAAAATATCACTTAGATCAGAAGGGAAACATCAATTCCTTTGATATTTTGAGCTTTTCTCCTTTTGGGGAGATTTAAAACAAAAAAACCCAGTTGCTGTTGAGTCAATGCCAACTCATGGCAACCCCATGTGTTTCAGAGAACAACTGTACTCCCTAGGTTTTTCAATGGCTGTGACCTTTCAGAAGAAGCCTGCCAGGACTTTCTTCCGAGATGCCTCTGAGTGGATTTGAACCAGATAAAGTGTAAATGAATAAATGAACTATTTATCCCAAACTCACAGAGAAGAATCTGTCATAGTTCTAAGCTGCTAAAATAAAGCACTAAAAGACTGATAAAAAGCTCACATGCCCTTTTTCAAAATTAAATGAAAATCAACTGTTAAATCTCAGTGGTCTGCAGTAAGAGACTGTATTACAGGGTTGCATGTTCTAACCATTAATGCGTTCTTTGGTAAAGTACAGTAATCTTCTTTGCAAGACACATGAGTCAGTTACTGCCTTTACCCACCACCAGCCTGGAAACACAGCGGGCAGAGACCCACGGCAGGAACAAATTCTGAACAAGAGTATCCAGTGACTCAAGGTGTAGAGGGGCAGGAGCGCCTATGTGGGGTTCAAAAATTCTTAGCAATGAAATGCTTTTAAATTTTTTCTTGCTGCATCTTAATTCTCAATATGCATCAAGATAAAAGTAATATAAAGACAAAAAAAGACTACTAAGATTTATATAAAACCGCAGATGTAGAGTGCTAAATTTACAAAGGGTAGAATTAGAGTTGTGTTTAACTCACAAATTCTTTTAATAAGGTTTTCCTAGGAAAAGTGCTAAATTAATTTTTAATGATCATTATAAGATGATTATTGATTTAAGGATGAGATAATTTTTATTTTCAAAATAAAACAAAAGGTTTAAAGACAAAGTTACTTTTAAACTTGCAAATCTGCAATTTGAATGTACAATAAAAGGTAAAATGATCAACTAATTTTCATGCTGCCTCTTTAAAACCTTAATTTATTTGGCAAGATGCACTTTACTGATGGGGACGTGGTTGGGAGTGAGATTTGCCATGTATGTCTTTTTACAGCATTTTGATTTTTGAACCAGGTAACTGTATAACAAAAGCAAAATCAGGTTAATAAATTAAGTACATATGATGTCATTATGTACTTAAACTTTTTTTTTTGTGAACTGATTTATTTTACTTTTTTTCATTCCTGAAAAAGTTAGTTTTGCAGCAACCTAACAATCTTGGTTTCTCCAAATCAGCATAAAACTGGGATAGCTACAAGACTGTACATGGTGGGGACCAGGTCTATTTCTCTTACATATCCCAAGTGCCTAACCCTAATACTGAAAAACTTAACTGACCACATTTTTTTAAAGAAGTAGCTCTTGATGGCACTTGCACAAAATAAAGCTTCATAACACTTGCAGGCTAAATGATGACTTTTCCCCTCTGAAAATACTGAAAGATTAATGTTTCAATGCCTGCTCCTCCTTATCACTATCTGTCATTTGCTAGAAGCAAAGACGAGAGAATAAGGCAAGAGGTTAGGTTAGGGAAACATGAGGTTGATGGCTGATTCACAGCGTAGACAGCAGAGCATGCAGTGAGCCATCAACTGAAGTTAGGGAACTCTAAAGATACACCTTACTTCTTTTTTTTGATTTTGAAGCCTTAGATTATTATGAAAGACAGGTGCCTCACCTAACCTCTCTAGCCTACCCCTTCCCTTTTCATTATGGCTTAAAACCTCAATGAAGAGAGCCACAAGCAAAATTCCAGAGCCTGCAAACGAGACTGGTGGGAGAGGCAAATACAGAGATGGTATCGGTCACAGGTCTCCTTTCCTAAGAATGAAACCCATCCCTCAAATGAAGTCAGTGGAAATGACCAGGCCAAAACAGTTCTAAGGAGCCTGCTCAAAAGATGAAAGTGCCCACCAAATACGGAAGGCCTGACATCCCATAGTAATGTCTTCCCTTTTGTTTTTCCCCAAAGACATAGCTCAATTAGCTATCTGGCTCTAACTGAGAGTCAAACAGCCCACTCAGCACAGCCCAGAGTTCCATACTCAATCCCATTCTGACGCAGAGTCGAGCACAGTGTTACACACCTGCACACAGAATAAGGCACGGCACACAGCACAAAAACCTCACAGACATGCTTATTCTCTTTTTAAGCAAAAAAGAAACTAGAGGGCAAGGGAACGCTTACCTTCTAAATGTGAGAAAAAGAATAAAACAAACAAGAGAACAACAACAAAAAAAGATGCATAAAGAAGTCATAACAGGGAAGTGAAAGTTGTCAAGTATGCAAAAGCAGAATTAAGTAAAACATCAAAGACTTAAAAAGGTTTTACCAATAGATTTAAAATACAGTCTTAGAATGGTTCAAGAACTTCATGTCAATGAGAAAATGCTTCCATAAACAAATTGCAGTTAAGATACACTGACTAATTTTTTCTGCATATTTAGGTTAGCTTTCTGAGCAACAAGAAAGAGCTGGCAATACTAGGTCCCAACTTTGACCTTACCTTATAGGTTTCCTGGATGATAACCATGGCCCTATAGAGCATCCAGTGGAAATCATACCACAAAATTCCCTTTTTAGCTCTGACTGCTGGGTGACAGTCAACATTTGGTCACACACAGGAAAGGTGGACCAAGGAGACAGTGTAATCACATGACTGCCTGCATCTTGGGCTCCTACAAGGGAAGTATCAACCCAAATGTCTCTGTCCCCCCAGACCTGGAAGCTTTGTTCACAGAGCTTCAAGGGAGAAGTAGACCAGGTGCAACAGGACACAAAACCAACGCTGACAGGCTCTAAAAGGAATCCACCAACCCCTTCGGAGTTCAAGAAGAGACTCTAGACAGAGAGAGCAGGGGCCCCGCAAACTAAATGATAAATGTGAAAACTAGTATTTTAATTAAGGTTTCCTTAGGAAAAGGGAGAAGGGGCTCCTCAAACTAACTGATGAATGTGAAATTAATATTTTAATTAAATTTTCCTTACGGAAAATGAGATGGTCGAGGGGCACATCTAGAAATGCCGGAAGTTTTGTTTCCTCTGTAGATCTCTCTGCATCAAAGTTGGTTGAGAAAAAGTTTTTCATATGGTCCAGAGTCAAAGGGTATTCTGTATCTTACTTAGTCGCCTGGTAACAACCACCCATATATAAGGCAGGGTTTCCTGGCCCAGCCCTCTGTAAGGGGAGTGTGTACCATAAGAGAATTCCTCCACCAGCCCAACCACCGTGACTGCAGCCTGAAGGAAAAGCTACACATCTCAGCCTTCAACCAACACTCATCCCACATGCCTATCTGATCTACCTTGGTAAGAAAGGAAATTTACAAAGGCAGCAAGTAGTAATCCATGAAATAAAAGTGAAGAAGAAATTACTTTCTTAATATCTGCATTGTCTTATACTACATTCAGTTACAAGATAAAACGTGAGACAGGTGACAATCAAAACCCTTAGAAGGGAGAATCTGGGATCGTGCTTACTTATCCACTAATTGACACTTACCTTGCTGGCCCAGGCATCTTCATCCCAAGAAGTGAGTTGTAATACACGAATGATCTCATTAATTTCAGCACTCATCTTTTCAACAGTAAAATTGCGATTTTTCAAGGCTTCTTCTATTCCTTGGTTTTTTGAGTTTTTAGTTGTTACAAAAATCTTCATAGCTATAAAAATAAATGAAAGAACAGAAACTTAGCTTGGAATTTAATCCTGCTGTATAACATTATCCACACAAGATGCCCCATCCATGCTTTGAACACATGCTTTGGGCTTCAAAGGTCTTAAGAACATACAAAACAAACACTGCCAATTCCGCTAGCAATGTTCCAACTTCCATAATTTTCACTGTAAAGAAAACTCGAGGTACATAATATCACACAATATGATTAGGGAACTAATTCAACATCCATATACTGATGACTTAGAATCACCAAATATCCAATCTTCTCCTAAATCAGTTATCATCCTGGCCCTACCCCTGGCCCCATCCAATGCAAACCTAATGGGACAAAATTAAAATAGTCAGTAAAACTGTGAATGGAGCATCCTGCTGCCCCCAATCTCAAGGAAAGATCCCAAGGTGTAAAATTTATCTTCCAGGATTTCTCTCAACATGCAGCAGTGACTTTCTAACCCCCAAACAAAATGAAGAAGAAAAAGAAATAATATGAAGCAGTGAAGAGAGACAAAATTATTAAAATTATTAAAATAATTAAAAATTTAAAAATAAAGATTGACACTTTACTGACTTACCCAGGTTAGAAAGAAACCCTCTTCCCAACAGTCCTTCTCCCATATAGAAAAGTTGGCCTCAAAACATATTTCCACGGTGACTATAGAATTTTATAATTCATATAAGGACTCTCTGAACTCTTACATTCACATCTCCTTGTTTAGCTACTACCTCACATGCCAAAGCAGGTAAGCGGTAGCAGGAGGTCACAGTGACATGCCTCATAAAATTCTGAAAATAAGGCTGCCCTCTGAGAGTTAAATTTGTCCACAACTTGAGTAGCGCATGTAAACCACGAGGAATCTGGCATATAGTAGACACTTAATAAGTACAATTCCCTTTCAATAGCTGAGAAAGCAGCCACCATGTTTGCATTTCTGGGCTCTGCCCATTGGGAAGGTGGGCCCAGCTGGTGACTGTAGAACTGATCTAGTCACAATGTAGAGAACAGTTAAATATCTTTTAGGTAAAACTGTGCTAACACAACACTGAAAAGGGCTGTAGTTCACTTCTTTATGACAGTGCTCGATAATATCCATTCCAGCTCCTAGCTGTTTTTCATAATGCAAATAAAGGTGTCAAAATTTATACATCCAAGACTAGAGCTTCTAGAGGCAATTCCACCTCCCAGGAAGAGGGCCTGTTAGAGCTTCAGAACAGAACTGAGCCCCAGAAGGGAAGTTTCAAACACAGAGCAGGAGAAGGAGAGCGTTAGAAAGAATACTGGTTCTCAGCCCATCAGCCATAGGCCTCATGTAATACCCGATCAGCCACATCCTACTTTTACCCAGGGTGAAAGACACACGACAAAGCAGCAAAGAAAATGAACTCAGAGTTTAGAACGGTTAACATTTTTTTCTTGTAAAATAGAGGCAGGGAATACCTGAAATGAGAACCGGCAGCAACTCTTTGACGGTGTTCATTGAGTTCACCAGCATCACTCGGTGCTCCTGATGGGTGAGCTCCTGCTGTCTCTCGTCAATCATCTTGGCCATCTTGGTCATTCCTTGTGCAGAGGGGACAAATCGTGCAGGGTGAGGAGAGCAATGATCCAGGGTTCTGGCTTTTCTCAGCCTAAATCTATTAAGAATTATTATGAAAGTCCAAACTGCCCACTTATTTAAAGGACAGACACCATCACAACTCTAGTATTTATAATATAGAATTTTTCAGGATGGTTCTGACTCCATACAGGTTTATTCTTTTCAATAAAAGAAATTTATTCAATGTAAATCCTCAACATGATATTTTTATGTTTGACATACATTCACAATTGAAAAAATATTGAAATAAAGAAATATATTTTTATAAAAAATAAATTCATAAGTCAGGGAAAAAAAATATTTTGCCAGGCTACCATTGGTACAGGTTTAATGCCATGTATCTAGGCACTGCGCTTATGCTATGTAAGAATATCACATGAACCTAGAACTAAGAATCTGGTGGCTGGAAAAAAAGTCTCAAGAATTACAATGATGTGTTTTGTTGTCATCTTCATATTTTTTCTGTAATTTCCAATTTGCCCAAAATAAGCATGTAGTACTTTTATAATTAGAAACAAATAGAAATATAAAAATAATCATGGCGATGAGTATTTGAAAGCATCTGGTGTTTTGAATCAGCCTGCTAGCACTTTCTGTTTACTTTCGTTATTCTTCAAAGGCGCTGTGTGATTCTCTAAAGCTTTGATTATTAAATTGCTCCTAGGATGTCTCAAGTTGTCTCATAAACCACCAAGGGATACCAAAGGGAGGCAGAAAGGTGGGGCTGCCCCTGCTTCACCCAAATAACTCTACTTTTATCTTTTATATGTTGGGATTCTGCGTAAAATTTCATTTGGGGAAAAATTTTTTTCCAGTGTTATAAGAAAGTTTAAAAGTACTGCTCTAAAGCCATCAAGGAAAGCCTCTTCGCAGTGATCTTCAATGATGACTCAGAAAAATTCTTAACTGTCGTTAAGTTTACAGAAAGACTACACTGGAACCTCGTGAAAATACTGTTAATTAAAAATCAACATTTCACTTAAGACAGGTCCTTACAAGGGTACGTTTAAATTCTGTCAAAAAAATTTTGTAAGGTGGTGTGTGACTTTCAATTCTGACAAGTTAAATATCTCATGTGTCTTGCCATGGGTCTTATTCATACTTTAAGGACCCCCAAGTTCACATTCTAGGTCTATAACATCAAAAGCTGGTATCTGTTCACGTATTTTGATTATTTAATTTTCAGGAGTCTAAACAATCATTTCAAAATGAGATTTAACCACAATGATGTTCTCTCCTTCTAGGACTGGTTATATTATGCACTCTTGGGCTAGGGCGTGAATCCATAATAGTATGGACTAATTAGCAAGCTACGAGGTCATAAAGAGCTACAGGCCAGCTGGCAGACGGTGAAGGAATGCTGTGGAATGTGGAATGAAGAGGTCAGAATACGGGGTGGCCTGAAGCATTACGGTAATAGAAAAGTATTGCCTACATCCTTCGGCAGCATTTGCAATGTCTGGTTTAATTCATTAGACAGGCCAGGATTTGTAGAAAGCAGATTCAGCTTTCAGAGACAATGACATCGCCTCTTTAGAAGCATAGCGTCAGCTCCATCAGCAGAGCAGACACCTGAAAGCCCAACGCATCACCACCTTTCTTCCACAAAAATGGGTGCGGGGGGAGCTACAGGAGTAGTCCCCTGCATGATCAAACACAGACAATCCATAAAAAACGTATTAGAAACTTTGGATACAACTAACCTGGTCCAAGATTCTTTGTGTAAGTGACCAAATCTTCCATAGTTTCCACCACTTCTGCCACTGTAAGATATTCCAAAATTCCTTTGCATACTCTAATAATTTTACGAACCTGCAAATTTATTTCAGAGTAGTCAGTCAAGTGAACGGACATTTAGTGGAAAACATGATAATGCAGGTGCATAGTTATTCAGCCTTTTCTCAACCTAAACAAACATCAATCCTTCGTTATTATCTTTAAGACTGAGCTTTTTGTGGGGCGGGGGGCAGGGGGGGTCTACAATTAGCTCGCCCATCTTGTAAATAGTGCAACCACGGTTTATTAGGAAATAAGCGGCGCAGGGTTATACCTCCAAATGTTTCTTGAGAGGGCCCTAAGAAAGGCCTGTAAGTCCTTCTAAACCCACCTGGGGTGCCCAGGTTCATGTTCAGCTTTCAAGTCCCACCCTCCCTGATAGCTAGTGAGGCAGGAGATAGTATAGGCCTCAGATTGCCTACCTCAGCCTCATCGAAGGTGAGGAGCAGGTCTGATGTGCCAGAGAGGATGCCTCGTGATCCATCGATGAGATAATCTCGAGCTGGCACTGAGTAAGGGTCTGCCTGAAGCATCTGGGCTGCCTGAACAAGCTTGGTGCAAGCATTCTCAACCCTGTGGGGAAGAACATGGGATTAATTAACTGGAGGACACCAAGCAGAAGAGTGTCATATGCAAATGCAAGTACATAAATTCATATTTTTTCCTTAAATGGAAAACAGCCAAGACCAGTTGATGAGAGGACCTAAGTTTTTGGATTTTAAAATGTACAGTTAAGAGCAGCACATCCATTCATTCATTCACTGCACTGAGCCGTTGTTCTTCATTATTTCCTGGCAATAAGAAATGATGAGGAAATGTTTTGGGCCTTTTACTTTAGGTTGCTATATCTCTGTAACTACTTCATTTCCTCACTCCTCCCCACCCTATACACACTGATGTTAAAAAGATACTGCACAAAGAACTGAAATCCTTAACAGCATTTTCAGATTTAACATCTGAAAATAAAATGCCAAAGCATTATGTAAAGTGAAATATAATAACTAGACTAAGCCAAGGAATAGGAGGAAACACAAGGAAAAACTATGAGGTAATACATAAATTTTTCATTCATCTAGCTAAATGGATTTATTTGACAAATCCACTGAACTGTTTGACAACAGCCCTATAAAACTATCTTGTTAATTAAAACTTCACTGGAATTAATAACTGAACTTGAGTTAACACAGACTACCAGATCAGCCAAGGGCTTGGGAGGGTTCATTTAGAAGAGAAACTCAAAATGCATAAACCTATAAGTAAAAGGTATTCATTCATTCAATTGTTCATCCATACAGAGCTGAAAAGGACATTATAGATCATTTCTTCTAATCTCATATTCAATATACCATCATGTTATTACTGAGTAACTTATAAAGACATGGAGCAAACAACTTAAAATATTTAGCCAAGCTATACATTGTTATTTGAAAACAAAGAGACACAGAAAATCTCACATGCAAATAAAAGCCTATTTTACAGGACTGTTCTCAGGATGAAATAAAATAATACAAAGCTCCACAAGTACAAAACATTGTTGCATTGTTAATAAACAGAATTAAATCAACATATGAATTTCAACTACCCAAAGGGCATTAGACCATGGACACCATACCCATTTTTTTATCCGTTACTATTGAGTTGATTCCGACTCACAACGACCCTACAGGACAGAGTAGAACTACCCCATAGGGTTTCCAAGGTGGATTCAAACTGCTGACCTTTTGGTTAGCAGCCGAGCTCTTAACCACTGCACTACCAGGGCCCCACCCAAAAGGCATTAGACCACGCACACCATAGATATGTAAATAAAGATGTATAAAGCACTGTTCTAACTCTCAATAATCATACGTTAATAAGCTCCAACAAAAACATTGGAATCATAAGGCAGTACGTAATAAATATCAGTGAAGGTCAAGACCTTGTCAATGTGGCATTTGATCAGATTTTTAAAGGGTTGGTTGCTTTTCTTCCCTTTTAAATAAAATTTTAATTTTAAATTATATAATATGTATATTCATATATTTTACACAAACATATCAACATACATAAAAATAAAAGGATAATACATTGAAAAATCTCCTGCCCTCCACTATCTCCCAGGTACTCAAATTACATTCCACAAGCAACCAATGTTATGACTTTCCTCTGTATTCTACAAAAAGATATTTTATGCACACAGAAACAAACACGTCTGTTTTCCCCACTTTTATACATACAGGATCATAATATGCACACTCTCTGCATTCCACCTTTTTTCCTTAAGTTGGAGATATTTTCAAAATAGTACACCAAGAGCCTCCTTGTTCTTTTTTACAGCTACATAATAGTCCATAATTTGTTAGCCTGGCCCCTATTGATAACCATTTAGGTTGCTTTCATTTTTTGTTATTATAAACAATGCTGCAATAAATCATCATTTTTCACTGTATAGCTTTAGGATATAGTCTAGAAATGGAATTGCTGAGCTATTTTTGTTGAGCGAATACACAGCAGAACACATCCCAATCCAACAGTTTCTACACGTACAATTCAGTGACACTGATTACATTCTTAGAGCTGTGCAACCATTCTCACCCTCCGTTTCTGAGTTGTTCCTTCCCCATTAACATAAACTCACTGTCCCATAAGTTACCTATCTAATCTTTCAAGTTGTTCTCAATTTGATCCCATATAGATAGTCTTTAAAAGAGCACAAAGCTCAAAGCAGGCATTTTTTATTAGTTAAGCTGAACTATTGTTTGGTTTTAAGACGATCTCAATACAGTTTTAATTTGCGCTCTTATTATGAGTGAGGTTGAGCATCTTTTCATATTTTTTTAAATACAAAGTAAAACCACACACATAAAAGACTGCATAAACGTTATGTTCTTTGAACATAATCCCCCTTCCTGCACTCCAGATGTAACCATTTTTCTGAATTTTGTGTTAATTATTCCCTTGATTTTCTTTAGATACGTTGTTACTGTCGTGTGCTCTCAAGCCAATTCTGACTCACAGCAACCCTATAGGACAGAGAACTGCCCCATAGGGTTTCCAGGCTGTAAATCTTCATAGAAGTAGACTGCCACACGTTTCTCTCACAGAGCAGCTAGTGGGATCTTTCTGTTAGCAGTCAAGCACTTTGACCACTGCACCACTACGGCTCCTTTTAGATATGTATAACTAAGCAATTTACTGTTTAGATTTGCCGATATTGGAACCTTTACTTATCATAATAAATCAAACTGCTTAATACCAATAATAAAGAGAAAATTTTAAAAACAGCTGGAGAGAAATGACACTTTATATACAGGAGAACTAAGATAAGAATAACATCAGACTTCTCGCTGGAAGTAATGCAAGGCAGAATTTAGTGGCGCAATATCTTTAAAGTACTGAAAGAAAAAAAATCTGTCAATCTAAAATTCTATAACCAATGAAAATACTTTTCAAAAAGAAAGACTTTTTCAGACATACAAAGGCTGAAAGAATTCAGCCTGCACTGTAAGGAATGTTAAAGGAAGTCCTTCTTTAAGAAGGAAAATGATACCAGATGAAAGCTAGGTGTACACAAAGGAATGAAGAGCACTGGACATGATAACTATATGGGTAAATATGAAAGACTTTTTTTCTTATTATTTAAATATCTTTAAAAGATAATTCACTGAGACTTTACCAAAAAAGTGAAAAGATAAGCTACCAACTGGGAGAATATCTTCAGAAGTCATATATCCAATAAGAATATAATAACCAAAACAGATATAAAACTTCAACAACTTAAGAACAAAAAGACAAATAACCCAATCATAAAATGGGCAAAGGACTTGAATAGACATTTCACCAAAGAAAAGATTCAAATGGCCACCAAACACATGAAAAGCTGCTCAACGTCATTATAGCCATTAGAAAGATGCAAATCAAAATCACAATGAGATACCATTTCACTCCCACTAGGATGGCTAAGATGAAAATTAAACAGAAAATAACAAATGTTAGTGAGGATGTGGGGAAAGTGGAACCCTTATCCATTGCTGGTGGGAATGCAAAATGGTACAGCCATTGTAGAACAACCATATGACCCAGCAATTCCACTCCTAGGTATATACCCAAAAGACTTGAAAGCAGAGACTCTAGCAGATATTTGTACACTGCTGTTCATTGCGGCACTAGTCACAATAGCCAAAAGGTGAAAACAACCTAAATGCCCATCAACAGATGTATGGATAAACAAAATGTGGTACATACTTACAATGGAAATTACTTGGCCAATAAGAGAAATGAAGTCTTGATATACGCTACAATGTGAATGGTGCTTGGAGACATTATGCTGAGTGAAATAAGTCAATCACAAAAGGACAAATATTCTATGATCTCGCTTAAATAAAAAGATAAGAACAGGCAAATGTATAGAGACGTTAAGTTTATTAGTGGTAACCAGGGGTGGGAGGGCGAGGGAAAAGGGGAGGGAATTATTGCTTATGGAGTACTGAGTTTCAGTTTATAGTGACGGAAAAATCGTATTAAGGGTAGAGTTGCACAGCCAATTAATGTAATTGTTGTCAATAAGTTGTACACCTGTAAAAAGTTGAATTGGCAAAAGTTGTGTGATAGATATAACAATGATCAAATAAATAAATAAAGGAGCAGCTGCTGAGGCTATTTATGTACAACCAAACACCTCATGGGATTTGGTTCCTTGGTTTGGAGGTTTAGGGACGTAGCTTTATGGGACATCTCAGTTAATTGGCCTAATAACATGTTTAGTGTTTCTGTTCTACCTCCTAGTTCGTTGCACTGTGCCCGAGGTCTTAAAAGCTTACAAGCTGCCGTCCAAGGCACAAGTGGTCTCTATTCTCCTGAAGCAATAGAGGAAGAAGGAGTCAGGAATAGGGGGAAGAAATAGAATGTGTGGCTAACTGCCTCCATGAACAACTGCCTCCTTTGCCATGAGATCAGAACTGGATAGCACCTGGCTACCATTACTGAACATTTTGATCAAAGATTCTATAAAATAATCCTGATCAAAAAGGGGAAAGAATTACAAATTCTCATGGAATGTAGACTTTCTAGAGACACTGAAGCTGGATGAACCCCCGAAACTATTGCCCTGAGATAATGTTTAAATTTTAAACCAAAAATATCACCTGAAGTCTTCTTAAAACCAATAGTTTAGCTTAACTAGTAAAGAATGTCTGCCTTGAGCGTTATGCTCTTTTAAGAACTATCTATATGGGATCAAACTGACACAGCAACTCAAAAGATTATATAGATAGGAACCTTAGGGAACAGTGAGTTTATGTTAATGGGGAAGGAACAACTCGGAAAAGGAGGGTGAGAATGGTTGCACAACTCGAGGAATGTTATCAATGTCACTAAATTGTACATACAGCAACTGTTGAACTGGTGTGTTTTGCTGTGTATATTCTCAACAACAACCACAAAAAATAAAATAAATTATAGTTAAAAAAGACAATTCATTGACCGACCTAAAAACTTTTTAAAAAGTGAAATAAAAAATAAATAAATCTGATTTGGTTGACTAGTTGGACAATGAGGACTGGCTTTGCCAATGAGGTTATACAGCAAATGTTTTCTATATATCAAATGAGTTAAATTTACATGAAAATATATCTAAGACATGTACATAGTACATAATATGGCAGAAAATAGATACTTGGCAACTATTTAAACTTACAATTAAAAAAAAAGTTTAAATGCAATCTGAAAAATGTTTCAGAGAAATATTTCAAAAGTCCAAGTTAGACCACTAGTTGAAGATCACTGACCTCTTGTTTGAAGGTTTTTTTAATACAATCATTCTCTCTAACCAAAACATCTCTCCTCCTCCCCTCTTTTGCTTGGCTAACTCCTAGTTACTCTCTTAGACTCAATTTTCAAATGCGTCTTGCATCACTTTTCTCCCAAATCTATGGGTACCTCTTTAATGTGCTCCTTTGGGATTTATCACACCCTCTCAGTTCAGTTGTCTCTCTCTCCCAAAATACTGTAAGTTCAGCAAGGCCAGGGATCTTGTCTATCTTGTTCATTAATATATTCACCAAGTACAATGCCTGACACATAATAAATGCTCAATAAATATTTGTTGAATGAATGAATTTTTACCAAGTAGGGGCAGTCAAGTAATCATCTGGCCCACAGAAATCATTAACTCTAAAAAGTCACAAACTTGATTTTACTTCTAAGGAACATAAACCTTAATGAAATTATAGCAAACAAACATGAACATCACAGAATGCAGTTCTTATGTTACACCTGTTCCCAGGGACCCAGTTACTATGTAAGTTTGCCAAATTTGGAAAAACAAAAACAAAAACCAAACAACAGTTGGAAATAACTTTCATGGAGAAAGGAAGCAGGGAAAAAAAGATGAAATGGAAAAGCTTTGCAGGAATCTTAATTGATTCTCCACTAATGGTTCCCCTATGTGGTAAAATGACAGGGTCAAAACAGACACTGCATCGTTTTTTTCTACAAGAAGACATCTGATCTGTACATTAAAATTTAATGACATTTATAAGATCCAAACAAATCCCACCATGACTAACCAGAAGTCAGAAACAGGAAGGAGTCTGTCTTGTCTGTAGAAAATGAGGTTTTATTTAAACATTTAGGCTGCCTGGCTTCTTAAAGGGATCTCCTACTTTATAATAAAAATCTGATTTTTTAAAAAGCACTTTATAGAAGGGCAGTAGGAATAAGGTCAGTTACGTAAATAATCATACATCTTAACTACATACTAATAACACTGATTTAGATACTTTAAATCAATCAACTGGTACAGCTTAAGACCTTTCCTCTCTGCCTTTGACTCTTCAACCTAAATTACTAGAAAATTTTTATGCTTTAGATCAAATGGACCAACAGCAGCCTCATGGGACCCCTAAATATACTCACTCTTGACTATTCTTCCCAGAATTACCACATGATATTGGCATAGTGGTTAAGTGCTATGGCTGCTAACCAAAAGGTCAGCAATTCAAATCCACCAGGCGCTCCTTGGAAACTATGGGGCAGTTCTACTCTGTCCTACAGAGTCACTATGAGTCAGAATCGACTCAATGGCAACGGGTTCGGGTTTGGATCATGCTATACAACTTAAACGAAATAAAGTTTCCAAACTATTTAGTTCCATGTGATTTCAATTATCACTAATCAAGAAGCTTAAACGTATGCTGAGATTTTTATTTAAGAAAAAGAGTTCCAGAGATTATAAGATTGCCACAAGTCATTTTTAAAGGTTCTTCTTTACTGCATCCAGAAGAGAGTTGATGAGCTTAAATTTCTTTAATGAAATTATGTCATATGTTAATTTATCTAACATATTGAGTATCTACTACATGCTATACGAGTCCCAGAAATAGGAAATTAAAAAAAAAAGTCCCTACCTTTAAGGGGTTACCACCTTGGTAGGAGGAGACAGACATGTAAACAAACAAATACAAATTAGTATTTAGAAGCATGTACAGGGCATGCTGAGGAGGCACAAAAGAGGGCCTAGTCAGTTTTACCCAGGAAGGTCAGAAAAGTTTTGATGGAGAGGAATACAGCATTGTTCCTGCCCTCAGGAGCTCGGCACTGCTCATGGAGATGATACTCTTCATAGCAGCTCTTTGAGTTGTTTTTCCAATGGAATAATACTGATCTGTGTGTGTGTGTGTCTGTCTGTCTCTCTATGTCTGTCTGTCTCTCTCTCACTCTCTCTCTCTCTCTCTCACACACACACACACACACACAAGTCAGCGCAGGCAACTCACTCAGATGCCAAACAATCTCAATTTGCTTCTATAAAAATCAATCATCATATCCCAGCTCACTCGTTTAGCCATAAAAAGGAGTGAGAGCTTTGGACAAAGAAATATAAAGGGAGACGGCCGGATGGGTCTATTTAGACATACTGAATAGCTCTCTACAACAGTCAACAAGTTAAACTTTTAACCCCTAAAAACATGTTCGGGAGCGGCGGACCATTGTCGTACATTAAAGTCACTGTTTTATAAAATCTGACCTTAGACAGTATGGCCATTTAGGTTATAACCACTATCACAAAAATGTATTGTTTGTTAAAGACTGAAGTGCTATGGAGCAGAACACCTGAAAATCTGATTTCATGGAAGCCGGATTAGCCTGGACCATACCCAAGGAAGCAGGTGTTTACATCCTGGGGCCTCTGCTTTAGACAGAGAGAGTTGGGCAGAGCCACAAGCATATTTGATCACACAAAGCACTGATAACACTTGGGAGATGGTGAGGAAAAGAACGTGATCAGCTGATCAGTAATCTTTCCCCACTGAGGCCACTGCACCCAGGCCCTCCATCACAGCCATTTGCAACCAGGCTGGCCCTGGCATAATTGCTTGGCAGGCACAGTCAACTGCCAGGGTTATTTCTGCTCTCTTCTTAACACTTGCTGAGACCTTCTTTTCCCATCTGGGCAGGGCCTCACAGAGATCAAGAAAGGCCCAAATCACTTTCAAGTTTGAGAAGCCCATCATACTTAAAAATGAAGGTATGCCACAACAGGGTCATAAAAATGGTGGAATATTTAAGTGCTTACATTTAATCATTTAAATCGCATGAGAAGCATCTTCTTTTAAGACCCTCTCTTTTTTTCTGTGATTACAAATACATCCTCATTTGAAGATAATATTAAAGTCCAGGCCCTTTGAGAATATGAGGGCTGTGCGAGAAGTTGGGAGATGGGAGCAAGAGGGAGACCCTCAAACTCTCACTGCTTTCCCACTTATTAGACCCTATCTTCCACCAAAGGTCTGATAAAGTAATCCACACTTAAGTGAAAATGACTGTTGAGGCCGCAAAACTCTCCCTCCAGGAGGCATCTAAGCATTTAAAAGTGTTACCCTGAGGAATGCGCTCCAACGAAATTACAGGCATCAGCCAACAGGAAGCGATACTCTCCAAAGCCTTTCCAGCATTCCTCCAGTAGGAGGTACTGCCTCTCTCTAATCATCTCAATCCCTCCTTAGATCTTTTTGTGTATCTACATATGATAAAAGAAAATGATAAAAATAATACACATGAAGATTTCAAAAGACTCAGACAGATGTATGAAAAATTTTTTTTTTCTTTTATATACCTCCCATTCAGCACAATATGGCTTTAAAACAGCCGAAGTAAACTCACTCGTGGCATCCCAGTACTGGCTAATCTGCTTTGTTCCTGGAGTTGCCGTTTTGAGAAAGGTCAAGGATGCGTAACCATTAGTCATCTAGAAACCTGAGTGAAGGCACAAGCACAGTCAGTTTTTAGGAGTGAGTGGGGCGGGAACACAGAGTACAATGGCAAACTTTAATCAAGTTCAAGTAGCAAGTGTACAGCACCAAGTCACCAGTGCACACAATGTGTGATAACACTAAAACATGATGTTCCAACCCCTTGCTCCTATATTTAAAGAGCCTACAGACCTCATCCGTGAACTATTCCCTTCCCTGTCCCAACTCACTAAGTCAGACACAATGCAAGGCAGCCTTCTCCTTCTGTTAAGGCCTGGCAGTGATAGTGCGGGTCACTGCACACGCACACCCAAAACTAAAATTAAAAACCACAATGAGTCACAGTGGAAACACTCAAAACCCTTTAAAGACAACACCAAACCCTTCTTTGCTAGAACAGAATTGAAATAATAAAGCTAACATACAACCCATAGCTCATTAAATTCTTTTATTTCAGATGAGAATAGGAGAGTGTGCTGCCAGTTTTGACCTCACCTTCAGACAAAACTTAGGATTCTGCCTGAGTCAAGCAGTTGGCGTAAATGAAGAGGATGTAGCATGTCGGGAATGGGAGGGTCAGAAGTGTCACTGCTGCCCAAGCTATGTGCTCCTCAAGTCTCAGGAGGCAGCTTATTTGAAAGGTAAAGTATGAGTTACAACTTTTGAATCCTTTAAAGCATAAATGACTAGTCTTATTCTTTCTCCTGATTTCCTTTACCCTCTCTTCCAATCTGGTATCAGCGCAAGGAGAAGAGATGCCAAGCCCGCAAGGTTCGATCAAGAACTCTGCCACCTATTAGGGGCCACTGTGTTAAATGGTAGTGGAATGATTTGGAAAATGACAGTGAGAACAATTGCACAACTTAAAGAATATAATCAGTGTCACTGAATTGTACATGTAGAAATTGTTGAGATGGCATGTTTTGTTATGTATATTTCTACCACAAAAAAAAAAAAGAACTCTACTACTTATAAGTATATCAGCTCCTATCATCCTTCCTCCATTTCACACTAGGGTTAGGATAGAAACACTAAACGTATAAGCAAGTGTGTCTTAACAGATATACTTTATAACATTGTTCATAAACAGCAAAATAAAAAAAATGATTTTAAATACATTTATATTTTAATCAAAATAAAAATTTATTTTAAAACGCTACTAAATTCATTGTTATCTTTTTGTTCTTGTGCATTTCTTAATCAACTAATAATTTAAAAAAAAGTCTCACTATTATCATTTGAAGGTCCTCATGCTGAAAAAAGTTAGCAATCACTGTTCAGAATGTAATGAACAAGCTAGAGGGTGTGGATACCTAACAACAGAATGAAATGGAGTAGACACAATAAGAGGATATTTTCATTGATGGAAAAAAATACCAAAAATTAGGATGTAGTAAAAAATAGTAAGATCTGGAGGTCAAAGTTGACAGCAGGCTAACATCAACAGTACATACACAAGAAAAGCTAATGTAAAATTAACTGAGTATTTGTGCCCAGTTTGGAGTTCTTGTGTGGTACAAACAGTTAAGGAGCTCAGTTGCTAACTGAAAGGTTGGGAGTTGGGGTCCACCCAGAGGTGCCTTGGAAGAAAGACATGGTGATCTACTTCTGAAAAACCAGTCAGTGAAAACCCTATGGAGCACAAGTCTTCTCTGACACACAAGTCTACTCATGGAGTTGCCGAGAGTTCAAGGCGACCAGGTAGCAACTGGTTTATTGTTTGTTTTTTTTTTAAACTGGTGTGTCTAATTGCCTTTGGTGATTCTGGTTGTTTTGTTTTTGGAGGGCAGGGTTGGGGCAGTCAATGACCTCATCTGTAAAATAAACAAGTTGGATTAAATAATTTTTATGATTCCTTTTAACTTTAAAATTGTATGACTACTTTTTACAGCTTAAGAATTTCAAGACACTGTAGTACATCACCAGTTACATCTGTAATATTCCTTTTCTTGGAAATACTTAGGAAAAGTATGAATTATTATTCTCTAAGAGTGGTACAAAGTTAGTACTTCCTGGAGACCAAGGGATGTACTAGATGACTTCCTGGGAGGTTTGACAGTGGAAAGAACATGGACTTAGGGGCCATGAGACCAACAACAGAAAACCTGTCCTGCCACTTACTAGCTCAGTGACCTTGGGTGAGTTGAAGTTTGTCAAATCTCAGTCTTATCTGTAAAATGAGTTTATCAATACCTTGGAATTACATGAGAAAATGAAAATATATAAGCACCTGGCCTCCCCCCCACACCCAGAAAACCCCCACTGCTGTAGAGTCAATTATAACTCATAGTGACCTCATGTGTTACAGACTAAAACTGCTCCATAGGGTTTCCTTGGCTGTAATCTTTATGGAAGCAGATCTCCAGGGCCTTCTTCCATGACACCCCTGGGTGTGTTCAAGCTGCCAACTTTTAGGTTCGTAGTTGAGCGCAAACTGTGCTACCCAGGGACCTCGCCCAGTAACAGATACTCAATAAATGTTAGCTCCTTTGGCCCCTTGAGTTCCTTTCAATCATGTGATTTTGATTATTCTGTAGAAAATGGAAACCAAAGTATGTTATGCTTTAACTTTTTATTTCTTAATCATGAAGGGTATACAAAGTAAACCAAGAAGTAAATCCTGACAAGCTGTTTAGAATTGTTCTACAAGTTAATAATATGACTTAGAGTTCATTATTGAGAAGACTCAAAACTTTACAAATCATTTTGTTTCAGAAAGTCTGTGAAAATCCGTAGCACCCAACTATGTTTAATGAAGCAAGTCCAAAAGTGAACTATTTAAAGTTTGAGTGCTTGCTCTGGGTCAAAAATGCAGCAAGGCAGCTGCAGATGGGAATGATTATCTTATGGAAACTTGGTCATCCACGTCATGAGACAAAAATCTTCTCTTACAGAAAGAATCTTATGAAAAGGATCACAAAAAAATTCGAGTTAAAAAAAAAAAAAAAAAACATTAGAATCACACATTAACCCTGGACAAGCAAAGTGCATTAAGTGGTATGATCGAAGAAATAATTCTAAATACAGACATTCTAGGCACTTTCACCCACAAGAGAGTTTAAAAACACAAATTTCATCACTATTTTGAGTGTCCAAGATCATAATGAAAGAAAAAGCTAAATATAAGGGCTGGTGATCTAAAAATATGGTTCCATTAACTTTAGTCCCACGGAGATCTAACTTAAGTGTCAGCATTTTTAATTCTTTTCAAATTTCCTGTTTGTACATGAATATCAATGATGGCAAATAATGTAAGTATATACTGTCATTGTGCTGAACTGATAGTTTAGTGTTGAAACAAGGTCATTTCCCAGGAAACATGGTTAATGGCAATCATGCAGCAATAGTGCACCCTCAAAACATGGTATTTTAGAAACATTCTGTTATTCGATACACCTAGACATTAAAATATGTTTCGAAAATAGTACAAGCCAGTGAATCAATCCAAGTTTTGATGATTTCAAACCAACTGTTCAGAGCAGTGGGGCCCTGGTGGTGTTCAGGATACTAATCAAAAGGTCGGCAGTTTGAATCTACCAGCCGCTCCTTGAAAACTCTATGGGGCAGTTCTACTCTGTCCTATAGGGTTGCTATGAGAATCAACTTGATGCCAACAGGTTTTTTTGTTGTTGTTGTTCAGAGCAGCACTGAGGCAGAAAGTGACAGCATTTTATAGTTCTAAATGATACTGTCATTTGCCTGCCAACAGACAATGTGCAATATTGCCCTTTTCAAGGAGTTCATAGCATAAGGACCACCTCAGAGTGATACCTTTTAATACATTCAGATGCTGAACACTGAGCAGTATCCAAGAACTGCATTCTGTATTCATTTCTGCTCTATTGCAGAAATAAGAATGAAATTCCATTGTATAATGCAATGACCTTTTTTCCAAGGTAAATAAGACAGTTTGCCATTTTTCACCTATAAGGAATCAATCTGAAGCAAACCCACACTAACAGAAAATGAATCTGGCCAGTTTGACACATAACTTATTCTCCTTCATTACAGAACTTGCACTCATTATTCATCCTGTATTTGACCATAAATCTTCCTAAAAAACCACTTTCATCTTGTCATTCTGCTGCTCAAGAACTGCCAAGCTTCTCTGCTGCCCAATTCCAAATTCCCATCCAGATCTCCATCATCTTGCACAGCCTACCTATCTAAGCTTAGTTCCTACCACCCCCAACAGGGTTCCTCCTCTCCTCGAAGGCCCCCCGCCCCATCCCCGGCTTTGCTCATGCTGTTCAGCCCACCCAGAATATTGTCCTTCCTCCCCACATCCATCCCTCCCAAATCTCACCTCCTACATGAAACGTCTTCCTATTTCTCCTACCTACAATGATAGCACTCTTTCCCTGAATTCCTACTACAGTTAAAGTCAATGTTACAGCTCTTTAACCGGACATTTCTTAAAGTCAGGGAGTGACTTTTTTTTCTCCTCTATAGCAACAGTTTTCCGCTTTTGTTACTCCATGATATATAAAAGAATACTACTCACATATAAGACATACCCCTATGGGTATACTTGGGATTATGCACAATTCCTGCCACAACAGTTGTTAACTCCACTAATTTCTGTCCTACTAAAGAAAACTCTGTGGAGCACAGTTCTACTCTGACACACATGGGATTGCCATGAACCAGAATCAACTCCACGGCAACTGGATTTTTGTTTTTTTACTTTTTGGTTAAAGAAAGCAGAATAAAAAGTAAGTGAGTATACTATACTTCAATAAAAAGTTAAAAAAAAAAAAAAAACCCTAGCGAGCAAGAACGAGAGGGCTTTCATATTGGTGTGACCTTAAATATGCTCAATTTATTCTTCAAAGAAAGTAAGGCAGTTGCAAACGTTGGCACTTTACCGCCATCAATAAATTACTTGTAATACAACTCAAGTGATTACTCATAAAACACTGGCAAGAACTGCTATTCTATATAGCACTTAGCATTCTAGACACATAGATGGCAATCAATAAATACTTAATTAACCAATTAGTATGTCAGCCCATTAATCAATTACACGTAAGTGTTCATTATTGCTGCTGCCACCTAATGATGACGATGATGATCATGTAAACTACAAACACAGAGTACACTAGCTGACTCTTGCTGACAGACCCTAAATGAACAACTTACAGAGTGAATATAACCAATAAATGTTTTAACAGTACAGTGTGGCCACTGCTCTTCTGAAGCTTATGATGATTTCAACAGTTTCTATGGCAATCATCATGCAACCCTAAACCTCTTGGGTAACAGTGTGGCTATTATTGCAATCTTGGGTAAAATTAGTAAATTGTGAGCTTTATCTGTCACTGCAGTCAGGGATCAGATAACTTGCTCCACCCAAGAGAAATCCTTCTATATTAAAATGGTTCTCATTTTTGCAATAAGAAATTATTTGACCACTGGGAGTCTTTCAACAACGATTATAATTCAAGTACATAATTTTTTAACTGCTATTACCCATTCTCCAACATTATAATATACCCTTAATTTCAAGTTACACAAATAGCCTATGATTTGATTTTGAAACACTCTCCCCCTCCTCAAATCCTGAAAATGTCATATCCTTCCCTGAAAAATCTTTAAATATATACTGGATAGCTTGGGTATAAATTTATCTACAGGCCAGGAGTCTTCTAATTCGTCTAACCATGACATCCTAACATTCTAGAAGTAGAGATTAATCTAAGAATAAAAATTTTAAGTTATCTGATCCATTAGTGTTGCCTAAGCAGCCACTATTTAGAAATCCTTGTAAAAGTAGAACATAGAGGAAGCTTCAGTCCATCATGCCCTGGAAACTTCCAAACATCAACCAAACAGCCCAAAAGAATGTCCTACTCAACAATTCCAAGGATGTCACTAATTGCTTCCATCTGTTTCCCTCTCTGTCCCCTCCCCCTCCAAGTCAAGGCATCTACTGAAGTTATTTTCTGCTACATTTTACATTCTAAAGAAAACCGAGAAAAGTATAATTAAGAGGCATCGTGTTTCAAACTGCGGAATATTTCCCCAAAATTTGTGTGACAACCACAGCCATAGTGTTGTTTGTACTCTAGGCTGTTTTCAAGAAACATTTCAGAGTGTGGCATGTTAAGTTATATACTTTTTAAAAACTGCTCAGTAAACTTTTAGTTGGTCATAGTACACTATTTTTCCCTGTATATCCAAGGAGATCAGGGTGTTTCCTCCATGGTGCCACAAAAGTCAAAAAACCCGGAATAATTTCACCCATTGATGATCCTTGCCTGAATCAGTTGTTTCATTAAAAGTTGCACAATGATGATTTTCTGTCATTCCTTCCACATTTGTTGGTTAGAATTTCCCTCATCAACTAGGGCTATTAGGGTACCCTGAAATAACGTTTGTACAGAAAAGTTCAGATAAATGCTTAATTCTTTCCTTTTAATTACTAATTTTCAGAGTAAGGGGTTGGTGCCCTAGTTGCCACCAATAGTGATCAACAAAGTTTCGTTTTGTTTGTTTTTAAGTACCTACTCTTTTGAAAACTTTAACACCATTAGGGCACATTCCTCTTTAATTTTTCTAAGTCCCCAAGGAAGCCTCTGAGAGCACGTAGCATATTTCAAAGGTTTATCGCTGGAACGAAACAGAAACAGTTTCTGGAAGAAATTAATTTACCAATCAAATGATATTCATAGACTAGAATCTCAGGGTTGAGAGGAACCATTTTAAGGGTCATCTAGTCCAACTACCAGCTGGTGTTGAAACCCTTTGTACACTACTATCTCATCATGCTCTAGGAAGTAAGGTAAGGGACAACTTGCTACAAGCTACCTATGTTCTTAACATAAGTTAAATATGCAAGTTTAATTATAAAGTTTAACTGACAGCATAGATTCCTCTTATATAACCACACTGATGGAATGGCACACAAAGTAGGTTTATAGAGTTTAAAGCTAGAAGGAGAACTTGGAGATCACCAAATCCAATGAAAGCAAGTTAAAAAAAAAAAATTCCACACAACAGGTTCTACAAAAAGCAGATGCTTCCTGTACCTTACTTCCTGACACATGAAGACATTTTGCAGTATTAAGAAATGTATTTCTATAGAGCCCATGGAAGCAGCAGTCAAGAAATCAAACAACATATCACACTGGGCAAATCTGCTGCAAAAGACCTCTTTAAAGTATTAAAAAGCAAAGATGTCACCTTGAGGACTAAGGTCACCTGACCCAAGCCATGGCATTTTCAATCACCTCATATGCATGAGAAAGCTGGACAATGAATAAGGAAGACCGAAGAAGAATTGATGCCTTTGAATTACGGTGTTGGAAAAAATACTGAATATACCATGGATTATCAGAAGAATGAACAAATCTATCTTGGAAAAGTACAGCCAGAACGCTCCTTAGAGGAGACAATGGCAAGACTTTGTCTCACGTACTTTGCATATGTTATCAGGAGGGACCAGTCCCTTTACCAGTCACGCCTGGTAAAGTAGAGGATCAGCGAAAAAGAGGAAGGCCCTCCACGAAACGGACTGACACAATGGCTGCAACAAAATAGGCTCAAACATAACAATGACTGCGAGGATGGCACAGGATCAGGCAGTGTTTCCATCTGGTGTGCGTAGGGTCGCTATAAGTCAGAATCAACTCAGTAGCACCTAACAATAAACAACAACAACATTTCTACAGAAGCACCCACTGAAGTAAATTAAAAATAAGACAGTATCAATATGGGTAAAAATTTTGCATCTGTTCAATGGAAATAATAGAACGTGAGGATAAAAATAACACTTTTAGCTTTATTTAAAAGTATGACATATAACATACACACAGAAAATTACACAAAACATATGTATAATATAATGAATAATTATTTTAAAAAACACCCAGGTAACCCATCACCCAAGTTAAGAAATAGAACAGCATTACTTTAGAAGTTCCCGTATATAACCTCTTCCCTCTCTCCCAGAGGTACCACTACCCTGACCTTTGTGATGATTTCCTTGCTTATCTTTATCTTTTTACAACATAAACAGGCATCTCTAAACAATATGATTTGTTTCTGCATGTTTCTTAACTTTAAATAAATGGAAGTTATCTATCTATAGTTCATTTCTCTTGTTTTTGAGATTTCATTAATTTTTACTACAGATTAATATTCCAACTTATGACTATACCAAGATTGTTTTTATCCATTATACTTTAGATACAGTGGAGTCATTATGAACAATGCTAACATATTTTTTTTTATATAAATCCCAGTATAAGTATGCACAAGTTTCTCTAAGGAACATACCTAAGAGTGCTATTGCCTATCTTCAACTTTATTAATGCCAAACTGTGTTCCAAAGTGGCTGCACCAATTTACATTCCCAACAACAATGTACAAGGGTTCTAGTTCCTCCACATCCTCATCAAGAACTGATATTATCAGAGTGTTTAATTTAGGAGGCTATAATAGAATAATTTGCCCTTCCCTGATGACGAAATAGAGTACCTTTTCATATGTTTATTGGCCATTTGGATTTCTTCTCTTCTGATGTACCTATTCAAATCCTTTACCTTTTTTTTTTTTAATTGAATAGTTTTGTCTTATTCTTATTGACATGTAGGAGTTTAATTGTCTTATGCATCATCAGCCTTTACACAGGACTTGAATGCAACCTGGAAAAAAGCTATCAATCAAAGATGACAATCAAAGAACTTGAGATGCTTTATCTAATCAAAAGTTAGTATCTCTGCTTCTTTTATGTAGGATGTATCAAAATGTCCAGAAATTATTCATAGGAGCATTAGGCAATATATAAATGTAACTACAATTTAAAATGCTATAAAATATTTTACAATATATTTTTTAATTTATACCTGTTATTCTTTCCTCTCTAAGCAAAGGTATTTAGTATAAAATTCAGATTTGTGCATGCTATAGTCAGAATATGTTTCTGAATTCTTTCCATTCCAGAAAACAAAACTTAGAAGTCATGGTTTTATTATAAGTTATGATGTAAAAAAATGCCTAATATCAAGGATTAAAATCAACAGTAGGAAATCTGAGGGTTTTTAATTACTCACTTAATAAATGCTGGTGGCATGTCTCTCTTCAAAATCTGATCCTCGGTGGTTTGAACAGTCTCTTTTCCAACCTATGGGCGGAAAGATTCATAATTCAAATCTAAATTCTCAAACTAAAAAAACTATTATTTAAACATGTTTGAAACATATACTTTACACATAATCTACCACTGAAGTTTCTTAATTCAAAGGAAATTTCTGGATTTTTTTGAAAATTATTAAGATTGTTCCCATACGCTTCCACAATACAGCTGGATAATAATGTGGTGTACAAACATAATGTTATATATAGTACACCTTCTCCAGAGAAATTAATTTGAAGACATCATTGAGGACGGTGAGAAAAAAAGAGAAATTCATCATTTAGAATATATTTGTACGTGCGTGTGTAACTAACAAACTCTCCTACATCTCTAAAAAACAAAAAAAAAAAACCTGTTGCCATCAATTCCAACTCATAGTGACCCCATAGGACAGAGTAGAACTGCCTCATAGGGTTTCCAAGGATCAGCTGGTGGATTCAAACTGCCAACCTTTTGGTTAGCAGCCATAGCTCTTAACCACTGTACCATCAGGGCTCCACATCTCTAAAAGGGTATATGAATTATATGAATCAAGTTGTTATTGTTGTTGTTGTGTGCCATTGAGTCAATTCCAACTCACAGAGACCCCACAAGACAGAGTAGAACTGCCCCACAGAGTTTCCTAGACTGTAAATCTTTACAGGAACAGATTGCTAGGTCTTTTCTCCCACGAAGGAACAGCTGGTGGGTTCTAACCGCCTTTCAGTTAGCAGCCCACTGCATAACCCCAGTGCCACCAGGGCTCCTTTAAATCAAGTTAGGTGGGTTAAAATGTCTATATAGAAAAAAATAGATGTTACTGGACTGGGAAAAATATTTGAAGCAATTATGATTCTGAAACTAGAAACCAAACTTATGAAAATATGCATCTAGTAATCAGAAAAACTGAAACAACATGGTATTTTTCCCTAATTACAGAGCAAGTTAAAAAGAAATAATACATAATGCTGAATGCTACAATGGACTAGGTAGTTTTACATCCTGCAAGTGGCAGTGTAAACTGATATATTCTCTTTGGAAAACCACTTGTTAGCGTATGCTAGGAGACATAAAAATTAGCCTAGGAGCCTAGGAATTCCACTTTTAGATAGACTGTACCTATCTATAAGCAATAATACAAAATACGAGAATAATAATAGTCACAAAAGTAGTCACTATCATGTTAGTTACAAAAGCTAAAAAAATTGTTTTAAAATAACTTATACAACAATAAGGAATGGTTCACTGAACTATATCTTCTAGAAACAGGGCCTCTAAAACAATGGTTATATAGACTCAGCACTATGAGAGAATGTTTATGACATTATATTTAAAAGTAAGGATTAAAAATGATAAATACATTATGATTGTAACAAAATGAAAAATCCATATGCATAACGCAAAGCACTAAAAATATATAAAACAAAATGTTAACAGTGGTTGTACTAATGTTTAGGAAATTTTGAGTGAATCTGCATGCATTTCCTTTTAATTTTCTAAAATGTGTATATATAATTTTTATAATTTTAAAACATAAGATTAAAATGTTAACCTATGTTGTTGTTGTCGAGCTGATTCTGACTCATGGCGACCCCATGTGTGCAGAGAAGAACTGCTCAGTAGGGTTTTCAAGGCTATGTCCTTTCAGAAGCACATTGCCATGCCTGTCTTCCAAGATGCCTCTGAGTGGGTTCGAACCTCCAGCCTTTCCGGTAGTAGTCAAGCACTTAACCGCTTATGCTACCCCGGGAATCCTTCATTCTAGGTTATTTAGGTGCAATTATTTTCTACCTAATAATTTTAGTAATTATCTGTCAGTTTATCCAAATCTTCCAAAAGTAGTGGCAAAAAGTAAGAAAATACTTTAAAATACTAAAAGTTATACTAACCAGATTGTGTGTATGTGCACATGTGTGTATAGGGCACATACTCACTTTCTTCAAAATTATTCCTGTGCAGGGTTTGGATGTCATTTTTTCTTTCACTATATCAAGTGTCTTATAAACAAGAAGTAAACTTTAATACAGTGAATGATGAAATTCACCCATTTTATTAATCAATGTAAAGCTAACTAAGAAGTGTTAAATCATAAAAATAAATCACATTTTAATGCAGAAATCTATAATCTTTTTTAAAACTCAGAATGTAAAGTATCTCAAACCTGTTACTTAACCAACCATATAACTTGATTTAGTTTAAGAAAGAAAAAACCCCTAAATGCACAGTAAATCAGTTAAAGAAAATAACACAATAAACTATTCTCAGGGAATACAAGTCATGCATAAGTTAATGAATAGAAGTTTTCCTCTCAAGCTAATAGCTCAGAAAAAGCAGCACACATATACCACTGTGTAATAGTGCTTTTGTAGACAATAGGCCGTCTGTATCATAATAGAAGTCTTTCAAATCAGCAGCTGGTTCTCCAGAGTTTCTCAGATCAAAACATGACAGAATATTTCCAGATGTATTCTGTTCACTATTTTTCCAACTGAAACCGACCATTCAAAAAGCTGTGGGCCTTCTGGACAGAGCTGGAGAAGGATGTAGAACATAATTCTATCTCACAAAAAAAAAAAAAAAAAGACCA
>NW_004444042.1:6453271-6471226 GCF_000243295.1 Trichechus manatus latirostris
TGATAGGGAACCCAAGGTTGAGTAAAGATATTGTTGATGTGTTGTGAGATTGTTAACCATTGTCATAGGGCAACATGTGTAGTAACTGTTAAATGTGAAACTATTTTGTTCTGTAAACCTTCGTCTTAAGTAAGAATAACTGCACAATTGGAAGAGCATAGTCAATGTCACTGAACTGTGCATGTAGACATTTTTGAAATGGTGTATCTTTGGCTATGTGTATTTTCACCAAAAAAAAAGGTTGAGAAGGTAGAGGGTTGACATGTTTGGGGTTGTTGACCAATGTCATAAAACAATATGTATACTACTGTTTCATGAGAAACTATTTGTTCTATAAGCCTTCACCTGAAGTATAATAAAAATTAAAAAAATTAAATAAAATAAAAAACTGTGGGCCAGGACTTCATGAAGTAAAAGATGAAAATCAGCCACAAAGTCACTGGTTCGTATTAAGTATAAAGGGCCTAGGAGGATATTCACATTTAGACACTTGAAGAATTATATACACATATAGAGAGAGAGAGACAGAAAAAAGGAAGGGAGCTCCTCTTATATCTCCTTTAAAAAGCATTCATTCAGTATTAATAAACATTTACTGAGCACAACTACATGTGCCAAGCACTGCTCCAGGAACTGGGGATAAAGTCATGAATGAATATAAGTTTCGTATTCTCATGGAACTTATATTCTAGTATGGGAAGACAGAGAAGTGCACAAGTAAGCAAACAACAAATAATTCCACACAACATGGATGAATCTGGAGGGCACTAGGCTGAGTGAAATAAATTAATCACAAAAGGACAAATACTGTATGAGACCACCATTATAAAAACACATGAAAATGTTTCCACACAGAAAGAAACAATCTTTGATGGTCAGGAGAGAGGGGAGAGGTGAGGAGGGGAAAAACACTAACAAGATAAGTGATAACTGAGGTGAAAGGTAAGACAGTACACAATACTGCGGAAGTCAGCACAAGTTGACCAGGGCAAAGTCATAGAAGTTTCACAGACACATCCAAATGCCCTGAGACATTCAGCTACTGGGCTGAGGGCTGGGGACCATGGTCTCAGGGGACATCTAGCTCAACTAGCATAACACAGTCTGTGAAGAAAATATTCTACATCCAACTGTGGTGAGTAGCGACTGGGGTCTTAAAAGCCTGCGAGCAGCCATCTAAGACACATTTACTGGTCCCATCCCAGCTGGAGCAAAGGAGAATGAAGAAGACCAAAGACACAAGGGAAAGATTAGTCCAAAGTACTAATGGACCACAACTACCATAACCTCCACCAGACTGAGCCCAGAACAACTAGATGGTGCCCGCTTACCACTACTGGCTGCTCTGGCAGGGATCACAATAGAGGGTCCCGGACAGAGCGGGAAAAAAACGTAGAACAAAATTCAAATTCACACATACACACACAAAAAGAGACCTGACAGACTGGAGAAACCCTGAGAGTATAGCCCCCGGACACCCTTTAATTCTGTTCTGAAGTCACTCCTGAGGTTCACCATTCAGCCAAAGATTAGACAGGTCCATAGGACCAACAGTAACACACATGAGGAACGTGCTTCGTAGTTCAGTTCACGCATAGGAGACTAATGGACACACCAGCCCAAAAGCAAAGACAAGAAGGCAAAAAGGGACAGGAAAAGTGACAAATGGAAACAGGGAACCCGGGGCAGAGAAGGTAAGAGTGCTATACATCACCGGGTGGGCAATCAAAGTCAGAAAACAATTTGTGTATTAACTGTTTAATGAGAAACTAATTTGCTCTGTAAACTTTCACTTAAAGCACAATAAAATAAATAAATAAATAATTCCAGATAATAAGGATGATGCTCTAAAGAGTGTGGTATAGGAGTAGGAGTCTACGTTTGTTAAAGAAAGTGTCTTTGAAGAGGTAACCTGAGGCCTTGAAGCTGAGAAGGAACCACTCAAGGAAGAGAACAATCCGGACAGAGGCAGTGGCAATAAAAAGGCCCCAAAGCAGGAAAGACTGGTTGTATTCAATGAACCAGAAAGAAAACAGCATGGCTGAAGCCTAGTGAGTGAGGGAAGCGTGGTGTGGTGATGAGGTCAGGAAAGCAGGCAAGGGCCAGATCACAGAGAATCTTTTAGGCCAGGCCAACTCCACAGCAACTAACAACCACAACAAGGTGTTTGGAATCTTTTCTAAATACAATAGTAAACAGGAGTCCTACATAAGAGATTGATAAGATCTGATTTCATTTTTAAAAGGTCATGTTGCCTGCTATGTGGAGAACTGATCATAGGGAATAAGAGGGGAAGCAGGTGGCCAGCTAGGAGGCCACTGCAGTAGCCCAGGGGAGAGATGGCAGCGACTTGGAGGGAGATGGAGAAAAGAACAGAACTATGGTATCTTTTGGGGGTAGAACTAAAAGGACATGCTGCTTGACTGGCTAGGGTGGGGTATGGGAGTGGACTAAGCGAAAGAGAAGAATTAAAAATGGCTTCTAGGTCAAGTAAATGTCGTGGTCAAATAAATGAAATGTTTAAAGGAAATGTCTTCAAATACAGTAATGCTAGAAGGCCCTTATATGGCAAAGATTTATCATTAAAACAGTTCTGCAAATAGCAAAGATTCTGACCCCAGTAGAGGTAATTACTAAAGAATGAATTTAATTACTTTATGCCTCTTTTCTAAGGGTAGGGTCAGGTGGGGAAAGAGAAATGGATAATAAAAACAATCAAGAGCGACTTATTTAAAAGCTTCTTTTGTTTTGTTTTTTAAGTTTTTTTAGTGATAGACCCTAAATCTGGTTTCTTTATTCAAGGTGCCTGCATTCATACTTGCATTTAAAAAAAAAAAAAAAAACCCTGTTACCATCAAGTCAACCCTTTAGTACAGAGTAGAACTGCCCCATCGCGTTTCCAAGGAGCAGCTGGTGGATTCGAACTGCCGGCATTTGGTTAGCAGCCAATCTCTTCACCACTGTACCACCAGGCCTCCGTGCTCTGATTCTCAATACACTCAGCTTGGAATTAGGTTAGGTACAATGAATGCTCCTATTTATAACGTACAACACATAAAACATGACTGTTTAGAATGAATGCCATTTTTACTTGGGGAATTGACAGTGTTATCCAATAGAACTTTCTGACATGGTGGAAATGCTCTCTTTCATCTCTACTGCCCAGCAAGGTAGCCATTAGTCACAGGTGGCTATTGAGCACTGAAAATGTGGCTAGTGCAAGTGAGGAACTGAACTTTTACTTTTATTTCATTTTAATTAATTTAAACTGCCACATTTGGCTAGTGGCTACCATATTAGAAGGCACAGGTCTACGGGAATCTCGTGGTCTTCCAAAACTGGTCCTCCTACCTCCAGACTCATCCCTTTTCTAATCCATTCTTCACACACCCGCTAGATCAATCTTCATTTACGCCTTTGCTATGTGGTCTCTTTACAGAAGAAAGGAGCTAGGCCTGGAAAGATAGCAGCTGCCAGGTGAAGAAGAGAGGCATCAGACAGCCCAAGCAGCACGAACAGCACAGGCAAAGGCTCAGATGTGTTTGAGTACATGGTTGACTGGAGAAGAAAGAGGCTGGTGTGGCTTCAGCAAAGGAAACAAGGCCAGAAAGAAAGCTCGAGTCAGCTGGGAAGGGCTTTGTACGCCAAATGAAGGCAGACAGGATTATGGAACTTGATCTGCCCATTCATTCAAAGGTTGTCATCCTCTCTTCTAGATCTTTCCAAGTCAACATTCCATCACTGAAGTATCAAGTCAAGAACTTTCAAAAGCAGTTTCTAAAGATATACAGGACCGGAAAGGCATCTCCTATTTGTGAACAACTAGCAAAGCCTGTCTAGCAGAGCAGAAGACAAAGTTTAAAGCTTTTAAGCCATCAATCAAGAGATGACAAACGCACTTTCCTCCTCTCTCCCCACACCATCAAAACAGAAACAGTTCCTATAGCACCCATAAAAATACAATACAGCAAACAGTTAAGAAAGGGATTCATTCATAAAATGTTCTTTGTTAACTAGCAGGAATTGTCATGACTCCTGGGAAAATACTATTTCTGGAGGTCAGCCTTAGTGTGGGGAAGAAAGTAATTCCCAATATAGTCTACAGCCTTTCAAAAAAGCAGGTCAACAATACTGTAATCTTAACAAATGTTTCTCTAACCTGTGCAACACCGGGACTTGAACTACTTTTTTTGGTAGTTAAGCCATATGTTTTTACTACATACATGTTAAGAACACATGCATGGGAATTTGGAAACTAATGGCTATGTGACCTGATTAAATAAGTCATTTAATCACTCAAGTATTTCTTCTATCACTATGTGACCTCTCTAGGTAGCTCCTTCCTTGTCTCTTAGGGTTCACCAAACTCTCTTTTAGCCTCTCTGATAAAGAAAACACCCTTTACATTTATCTTTTCCATCTTAAACCCTCATTTACTACCTCAAATTCTTTTTAGGAACAAGACAATGTGTAAAATGATTAATAAATACAAAATTTAAAGGCTCTCACTTCCTAAATATTTTATCTATATGTTTTATGATATGAGACTCAATTAAATTAGATGCCTGACCTTTCAATCTTAATATAAATCTTATTTCCTCTGTTTAAAAAAAAAAAAGACCTATAAGTTAAAGGGTAAAAAAACACACGAGGAAAGAATAACAAGTGGGTCTTATAGTCTAAGTTCTGAGCAGGTTTTCCAGGTCAGTTTTTAAAAACAATCCTTTTGGAGTAATTTAACTTTATTGTAAATATATTTTATTGCTTCTAAACTTTACTCCAATGCTGAGAGAATCTCAGACTTGTTGATTCTATTCACTGCAAAAATTATTTCTCTTACTTTCTTCTTCAGAGAATTGCCTTTATTTAGCTCGTGAAGCCTGATTCCATTCAAGTCAATAAACAGGCAGTAAGTGCCAACTATGCGTCCGCTAGGTGGTGGGAAGAGAATGAGATAAGAAATAAAACATTCGCAGACACATGAACTGAAATAATGGTAGTGGATGATTCAGATGCCTGGGGACACTTCCAGGGGCTTGGCAGGAAGCCTCGTTTCTTCTGAAGAGTTCTGACTTTGTTCAGTAGTTAATTTAAATCTTTAGTTCAACATGTGACTTTGTTCAAAATTCTATGTGAGGGGTCTCTTGTCTTTCGCTGTTGTTATTATCACTCCTTTCATCACAACCTACTTGATTTGGTTTCTTTCCAGCAAAAAAAAAAAACAACTCAACTTGTTCATCTAGCTACTAAAAAATACGCCAGTGTAGATGTCTCCCTTAGCTAGCTTAAGTGTAAGAAAACAGTAAGACAAAACACAACAGGGAGGACTTGTTACTGATTTGTATAGTGTAAGTGGTAAGTATAGATTATTACATTAAAAATATGGTGGGGAGATGCTAGCCAACAAAGGTTCTTAATGTATTCAGACAATAGGACACATAGGATGAAAATGTAAACCTAACTTTTACAGTGGCCTAAGCTAGGGGGCCAACTGATTGCGACCAGACAAGGCAATGTGCATCCATCTGCCTAGACTTAGTTTGGCTCAAATCAATGTCTCATATGACATAAGTGTTAGGCTGAGCAATCCATTATAATGAACAGCCATTCCAATGTGCAGCTGGGCTCAGTGCCAGGTCTAGGCCATACAAGGATAATGATAATATATGTGACCCACCATTAGTAACCTACCACCAGCAACGTGGAAACCCTGGTGGCATAGTGCTTAAGTGCACTAGGTCAGCAGTTCGAATTCACCAGGGGCTCCTTGGAAACTCTATGGGGCAGTTCCACTCTGTCCTATAAGGTTGCTATGAGTCGGAATCAACTTGACGGCAATGGGTTTGGTTTGTTTTTGTTTTTGTTTTTTTTGTTTATCAGCAACACATTCACATTACTTGTTTTCCTGCAGTGGTGATAGACTTGTGCTGATCCATCCACTCCCTCACTGGTATCCTTTGTATCAGTCACAAGTAGTCAGCCAGAGTCAGGTTAAACAGCCATATGCCCATAAAAATTAGGACTCTATCCTACTCTGATCTCATTCATTCATTTGATTATTTATTGAGCAATTTCTATATGATAGATCCTGTGTATATCACAGTGTGTCACAGGGATACAAACAAGTGAGACTCAGTCCTTGCCTTTCATAGACAAAACAAGTGCTTAAACAAATAGTTGCAATGCAGGGTAATGCATACTCTAAGAGTCCATCCCAGTTTCGGCTCTGTGTCAGTGAAGCAGGGGAGGGTTCACAGAGAAAAATAAGCTCTAGGAAGGTGAACCAGAGTTCTTCAGATGTACATAATGGGATCAGAGGTAGAAAGGAGAACTTCCCTGTTAGTGGGTCAGTTTATATGAAAGCACAGCCAGTTCAGGGAGCACAGATCCACATGACTGGACCACAAGGTATTGGGTAGAGAGGAGGTATAGAAAGGATAGGAAGTTGGAGAAGCAGAAAGGGGCCCAATCATGGAGGGGCCCCTTGTATGCAGTATGCAATGCAATCCTCTAAGCAGTGGTTCTAAGAAAAAGACATTATTGGGTTTGCATTTCAAAAAGATAAATTCAGCAGCAATGTAAGAATGGACCAGAGGGAAGAAAACTAGGAAGACAAGTTTATTTATTAGTTCATTCATTCAGTAAACAGATATTTACAGAGCATACTATGTGCCAGGTACCGCAGACAGTGATGAAGAAAACACACATGGCCCCAGATCTCACGGAGCTTAGTCTTGGTGAAAGATAAACTAAAGCAGCAGCAGTGTGGATGGAGATAAGAGGGTCGATGTGAGAGATGCATCGACATCACACTTACTGGGTGTGGAGGGTGAGGGAAAAAGTCAGATCTGAGAAGAAAACTAGTACCTACGGGGTGTTCAGATGGAGCCGCCCAATAAGCAATTGGACAGATGGTTCCTGCGTTCACTTGCCTGAGCTGGAGAAATGGATTTGAAAGGTAACAAGCAAACAGGTGGTTCTAAAAGCCATGGCCAATGACTGAAATCAAGACCCAACAACACCAACAGATAAGGAACGGCGGAAGAACAAGCTGGTGAAAACAGCTGAGAAGAAAATACCTGAGATGGGAGCAGAGGGAACAGTAGAACTGTGTCACGGAAATCAAAGGAATAGAGAGTTTCAAGGAAGAGAAAGAACAGTCAGTAGTGTCAAGTGCCAGAAAGGGGTTAAGAATTGATAAATGATCATTAAGTTTCACAATTTAGGAAACCATTAACGATGATGGGAGTAGAAACCAGTCTGTAGTACGCTGATGACCAAATGAAGGATAAGAAAATGGTGAAAAGAAACAGGTTGTTCTTTTGAGAAGGTTGCCTGGGCTATAAATCCTCTTCTTAGGGATTTATGATGCACGTTAGCATTGATAATCATCTTCAGTCAGGAAATCTGTTTAATTTTGTTTAACCACCATTTTCCAAATTCATTTGACCAATTTTTTTTTTTTTTTTTTTTTAACAAAACCTATTAACCTACAATGGAATTAGGATTTGTAGAACACGCTTAGGAAAATAGTGATCCAAACCAGAGACTGAGAACTAATGGTCTTTGTACAGAATTTGGGCCATTTCCACACGCTGACAATAAGCTGGAGATAGCAGCAGCTTTCACCTTCATTCAGGGCCTGCATTTTTCAGTTTACCACAGTCCCCACCACTCCCTGGTGTCCTATAACTGGCCTGATTCTCTCATTATCTACGTGGCCCCTGTAGGCATCTGAGCTTGTGCCACTTGATATAACAAGATCCAATCTTGATTAGCACAATGCATTAGGCAAGCTTCCAATATCATGAGTGTTATGTGAAATTTTACTTATGCTTCAGCTATCTCACTAATAATGAAACAACCCACTCTCTCCCAAATGTACATCCACATTGAAAAAGTAACCAGAAAAAACCACACCATGGGAGGCAGAATTTCAGAGGAATTTTATTTTCTTCTTAATCCTTTTTTGTACTTTGCAGTTTTGAAAGTGAGTATGCATTGCCTTCATAATCAGAAAATTATAACTTAAATTTCTAAAATCTATCAACAATATCCCTGGTAAATAAACCAAAAACCAGCTGCTGTTGACTCAGTTCTGACTCATGGTGAGCCCTTGTTTGTCAGAGTAGCACTGTGCTCCATTGGGCTTCCAATAACTGATTTTTCAGAAATAGATTGCCAGGGCTTTCTTCTGAGGTGCCTCTGGGTGGACTTGGACCCCTAACCTTTTGGTTAGCAGCCAAGCACATTGCACCATCTAGCAACTCCTCTTGGTAAATAATCTATAAAGTAACGAGAAATCACTAGTGCCTAAAAGGCTTAAATTTTGACCAGTTGCCAAAAATTTAACTTAAATGTGCATCAGTGAGGACACAATCACATGGATTAAAAAGCAGATGCACCACTGGAGAAACCCCGAGAGTATGGCCCCCAGACACCCTTTTAGCTCAGTGGTGAAGTCACTTCTGAGGTTCACCGTTCAGCCGGGGACTGGACAGCCCCATAAAACAAAACAAGACTAATGAGGCACAGGAGTCCAGGGACAAGGACTAGAAGGCAGAAGGGGACAGGAAAGCTGGTGATAGGGAACCCGAGATTGAGTAAGGGCAGTGTTGACATGTAGTGGGGTTGTTAACCATTGTCATAGGGCAACATGTGTACTAACTGTTTAATGAGAAACTATTTTGTTCTGTAAACCTTCATCTAAAGTGAGAATAGCAGCACAACTGGAAGAACGTAATCGATGTCACTGAAGTGTGCATGTAGAAATTTTTGAAATGGTGTATCTTTGGCTATGTATATTTTCACCAAAAAAAAAAAAAAAAAGTCGAGAAGGGAGAGTGTTGACATGTCGTGGGGTTGTTAATCGATGTCATAAAATAATATACTGACTGTTTAATGAGAAACTATTTGTTCTATAAACCTACACCTAAAGTACAATTAAAAAAAAAAAGGGCAGATGAACCATGTTCATAGCAAATTTTAATGTCAAGCAAGCTCATCTTATGTCACATATTTTCCCGAGAACTAAAGTTAAGCTGCTTTGGTAGCAGCTGTTTATTCTAACCCAACAGGAAATTGAGTGTATCAATTAAGGCTAGATAAATGTTAGCAAAGCAACCTTGCTCACCAGGTCCCATTCATGAAGATACTGTAGGCAGGCTTCCAGTGTGCAAATACTTCATTCACTCCCTCAGCTCAAGATTCTTCTGTAGGCTTCACAACTACATATACTTGTCCTCTGGACAACCACCAAATTTATGGTAAAACAGGGGACTTCTCCTCACCACCCACTTTCCTCCAAACTTTCTCAAGGCAACACAATATATGCTCTTGCCATTTCACAGAGAATTTTAGAGTAAAAAGGAATTTGCAGTCTAACCCAAATTCCTCACTTCAGAAATGAGGTCCAGAGAAGGTTTTTTCTCCAAGAAAGTTGCAGAATTTGAATTTGATTCCAAGCCTCTTAACTCCGTTTCCAGTTGTTTTCAGGTACACTTCCTGACTTGCAAGCAAGACACTTGTTAAGTGATAAACATTCCTACACTTATTTAGAATATATCAAATCCTACTTAAAAGGTGTCATGGATTGAATTATGTTCCCCTAAAAATGTGTGTATCGATTTGGCTGGGTCATGATTCCCAGTATCGTATGGTTGTGTACCATTTTGTAATCCGATGTGATTTCCTTATGAGTTGTAAACTCCATCACGATGATGTAATAAGATGGATTAGCGGAAGTTATACTGATGAGGTTTACAAGATTAGATAGTGTTTTAAGCCAATCTCTTTTGAGATACGAAAGAGAGAAGCGAGCAGAGACACATGGAAACTTCATACCCAAGAAAGCAGTGCCGGGAGCAGAGCGCTTCCTTTGGACCTGAGGTTCCTGCGCAGAGAAGCTCCCAGACCAAGGGAAGACTGATGACACGGACCTCAGCCGACAGGGAAAGTGTTCCCCTGGAGCTGATGCCCTGAATTTGGACTTGTAGCCTAGTGGACTGTGAGAGAATAAACTTCTCTTTGTTAAAGCTATCCAATTGTGCTATTTCTGTTACAGCAGCACTAGATGACCAAGACAAAAGGATTTCCACTGTGGTTTCAAACATATATAAGCAAATGCTACATAACATAACATAAAGGTCTCCCAACTTCTGCCCTTTAGTCTTGCCTAAAGCAAGAAAACAAACGATAATTATGGGGAAATGGAAGAACTGTTTTTGTTTTTTGTTTTCATAACCTCCTTTAGTTTTCAAGTTTTCTTAGCTGCTAAAAATATGACTTAAATGGGAACTCAGTATTATTCTCATAATTATAATTAAATAACAGACTCATAAATCTAGTCGGGAGTCAAATCACTGGATAATCTGAATGTAATCTTTAGTAAACGGTTCAAGTAGAAAGCAAATTCCTCAGAGGTAAGGTCTATGTCTGTTTTGTCCTTCGTAGGCATGACACACTGTGACTGGCATATAATAAGTGCTCTAGAAAATAAATGCCAACTGAAGCAAGTGAAATGATAAAGGAGGATAATTAGTAAAATAGATGACCCTTTAATCCCACCATTGAACCATAGGGAATCTCTTTCATACCTGCCCACACATACTCTTTAACTTCTCCATTCCTTCTAATTCCTGCTCAATTAACTCAGGAAAACCTTCATTCTTTTCAGTCTATCTTCAACACACCTATAAACTCTAATATTCCATGACTCTATTAAGATGACTAGCTCAATTCCCACATGCCATTAAAAAAAAAAAAAGATTAAAAAAAAGGAAAACTACATATTGGTAAGGGAAATTAGGTAGACACCACCATCTGTCGTATTTGTCTCATACGTGATTATAATGAAAAATAATGCATGTGAGTGTGCTTTGGACACCGTCAAAGAACTATCAAATGTAGGACGCTACTGTCCTGTAAATGTCTAACCCCTTAAAGAACTCCAGAGTCCCCACCAGAATCATAAGTCTCCACCTTCTTCCTCACTCCCCTCTAACCAACCTGCTTTTCTCAAAGTACTATCACTCTACAGAATTTAACATGTATTCCATATTTTTCTGTTCTCCTATTTTAATAGCTAGAATTGCAAAAGCATTTTTTCAACAGTTTCAACAAATGTATATTATTTCAATTACATTACAGCATTTGCAGATAAGCCTGGGCATGTAACCACCATTTACAACACTGTGCCTATGAAAAAATAACTCCAAGCAACCAATTTATAAATGAATTTTTGGAACACCACACATTTTTTTATGTAAGGAAAATTGGGTCCTAGTCTCCATTCTGGAAGGCAACATGGAGTAGCAGAAAAAGAATTGGAGCTTTGGAATGAGGCAGTCCGAATCTCACCTGGCTTGGCCATTACTAGCTCTGTGCCTTTGAACAAATAATTTAATCTCTTTGAACTTCAGTCTTCTTATCTGTAAAATGAGAAAACTAAAATCTCCCCCAGGGCTAAATGACATAATACATATATAAATCACCTAAAGCAGGGTTTGGCAGATAACAGGTGTTAAATAAACAGTTCCTTTACCTTTCTCTTGGCTATTCATTTATTTGTTTTCTCATTAAAAAACAAAAACAAAAAAAAGTACATGCTATAAGCCAAGAGCTCTTTATTACCTCATTAAATCCCTATAACAACCGTATGAGGCAGATACCATTTACAGAGGAGGAACAGACGAACAAAAGTTAACTGATTTGCCTGGGATCACACAGATAGTGATGCTGACTGCAGCACACCCATGCTCTAATTCTAAACCACTATAATGTCTTCTCAAAATTAGGGAGTGGAATTCAATGATATCTAATGGTTTTCTGCTGTTATACTGCATGATTCTCTATTCTATATAACTATCAGATGGAAGAAGGACTTCTTAGCTGTTGACCCAAGAGAAACTTCAAGCTCACAATAGGCAAGCAGAAACCATCAGGATGTAGCCTGATACTGATTGCCAGTTGTCCTGGTCTTCCTTCCCAGAAGTTGGGAGGTTTGCTTGGCCAAGATCAGCTAGGCACACTAGGGCTTCAGCTGCTTCAACTACTTAACTTTTTATTCACTTAAACTGAGTCAACCTGGCCTCAATTAGCTTTTGAAATTGAACCAGGAACTCAACTGACCAACAAAGCAGTCTTTTGTTTAATTACCAAAAAAAAAAAAAAAAAGAAACACCTGTTGCTGTCGAGTCAATTCCGAATCACAGCAACCCTACAGGACAAGGTAGAACTGCCCCACAGGGTTTCCAAGGAATGGCTGGTGGATTCAAACTGCCGAATCTTTTGGTTAGCAGCTGAGCTCTTAACCACCACACCACCAGGGTTCTGTTAATTACAGGTGCGGTCAAAACCTGACATAGTAACCCAGTGGCAAAAGTCTTTAAATGTCTTCTCTAATCTTGAAGAGTCATCCTGCTTGCTAACTGGAGATTATTCAGAATCACTTTTATAGGATAGTAATTGAATCTGGCTCCAGGATGTAACAGACACTCTGACGCATTAAATTAGAGCCATAAACAAAATTACTCTATTTCCTTGCTCAAGCTACAAACACATTTCTCACAAGGAGCCAGAACTGAAAATTCTGTTTTTTAATACTAACGTGTCAAATGGCTAAGGCTGGCAATTCTAATACTCATAGAAAAGACTCATTTTATTGTATATATACTAAGTAAGCCCCCAAAGTTTTACTCTTAGGCTTTTTGTCCTTAATGTTTTTGCTTTTTTTTTTTTCAACTACTGCAAACATAATTCAGCGTGACTACACGCGGGCTGAGCACAGGCTCCGTTCTAAACTTGCTGAAAAGCGAAATAAGAGAACAGCTACAGCACTTCCAGACTACAGTGGCCAAGATGTACAGATAGAAAAAAAGCTGTAAACTATCCCCCGCAATAATATTTGTTTGTGCCTTTTTCAGATTGTATTTCATCACTGCTCTTCATATAACATTTATAGATTAGACACAGCCTTGGTCTAAATCATAAGACTTACACTGGAATATTAAATGCATCTCCTTTTGTTTCACTTGCTTACTTATACTAATATCAATATGACAGCCTAAATGTTGAACAGTTGCCACAGGCAACTAAACCCATTAGTAAGGTCCAGCTCTATGGTCTCAGATAACTTACTCCCAATTGGACAAAAACAGAAAACAGAATTAGTTAGATATGAGAGTCCATTAGTCTGTCTAGTTTTTGGTGGTGTTGTTTAAGAAAAAGTATTAAAGACAATGCTGACAAAGCACTTCTGCACTAATCTACAATCCTTTTATCTTCAATTCTTACTAAATATTAAGTTCACTCCTAATGGTTCATTAAAGAACAACGCAAGGCTATGGTTCATAAATGGAAACCTTCTCAAATTGAGAGTTTAAATGGAAGACATAACAGCAGAGAATCCCTGGAGATTGGGAGAGAATGTGGCAGCTTTTCATTGTTGCAATTTGATTTAAAGGCAAGTTTTCTATAAGCCTGCTGTGTGTACCATTGAGTTGATTCCGACTCATAGCAACCCTGCAAGACAGAGTAGAGCTGCCCATAGAGTTTCTTAGGCTGTAATCTTTATGGAGGAGCCCTGGTGGCGCAGTGGTTAAGCGCTCAGCTGCTAACTGAAAGGTCGGTGGTTCAAACCCACGGGTGACAGTCTGCTTCCGTAAAGATTTACAGACTTGGAAACCCTATGGGCAGTTCTACCCTGTCTTATAGGGTCACTATGAGTCTTCAATCAATTCGACAGCAACGGGTTTGGTTTGCTGTTGTTGTTGTTTAATCTCTATGGAAGCAGATTGCCAGATCTTTTCTCCCAAGGAGCGGCTGGTGGGTTCGAACCACTGACCTTTTGGTTAACAGCTGGTTGCTTAACCGCTGCATAAACAGGGCTCCTTTCTTAAACCTAGTAATCAATAAATGTACGAAGAGCTTAAATAATCATCACACAATTAGGTAATCCTCCTTGGGACAAATCTAAGTTCTCTCCCCATTGTATACCTACTTTATCGATCACTAGGTAGATGGAATGCAGATAAACTCTATGAATTCTCCTAGGAGGCTGATCCCATTAAAAATATCACTCAGTGGTGCTACATTTCTCTCTCTTTCTTAACAGAAGTAAACAACAGATGCTGAAGGCGTCTCTTATATCCTGTCATTTTTAAATTAATTCATTCTTTAAATTATGTCCTGAGCATCCTATGTGTAAAGCACCATGCAGGTGGCACAAGAATGCACAGCCAGGGGGCTTTAAAGCCTGGAATGGCATCAAGACTATATAAAGATTTCTGGTGAATGCCAAAAGGAAGGTACAACTTAGCACTACCAGGGGTCAGTGGACAGAGAGCTTACGCAGTTGTTGGGATCAGGTAGGAGACAGCATTTGAGCTGAGCCTGTACAGCTATAATTTCAGGAGGGAAGAAGGCGTCTTAGATAGAAAAGAAGTGGCAGTGTGTGCTAAAGAGTAGAAGTGAAGAAGACTACAGTTTGTTCATGAAATGCCAAGCAATCTCACTGGACTTCATGAGAGGGGCCCTGGGATGGGGTAGGATCAGTACTGGATTCTGAGGCTGGCTTTTCACGTAACTGACGAAGCTACCTGACCTTACACACATTGGTGATCATGTCTGAGAATACACTTTCTCATTTTTAAAATGAAGGACTTGGATTAGAATATCTCCGTGATCTATTTCCAGTTCTGTACATCTATGACTCTAGCTCAGAGGATGGCAAACATTTTCTGTAAAGGGCCAGATAATAAATATTTCAGGATTTGCAGGCCATACAGTCTCCATCACGACTTCTCAACTCTGCAGTCACCACTGTGTGAGAGCAGCTGTAGCCAACGTAAACAATTGGGCATGGCTCCAATAAAACTATGTTCATGGATACTAAAGTTTTAATCTTATATAATTTTCAACCATTTAGAAATATACACATCATTCTTAGCACCCAGGCAGTACAAAAACAGGCAACAGGTAGTGGGCAGGATTTGACCCACAGGCTGTAGTTTGCTGACTGCTGCTCTCCATAGACAAGTAATAAAATAGGAAAGGGGGCAGAGTATAACAGCCGAAGAGATATAATAAGGAATCTAGATTAATTTAGAAGACAAATGGGGGTGTGGGGGACACAGGAGGTTTCTGAGCAAGAAGGTGTTGAGATCAGAGCCGTACTTCAGGAAGATTTATCTGGCAACAGTGGATAGGAGGGGAGAGACTAGAAGAGGAGAAAAAAATATGAAAGCCTAATCTAGACTGGTAGCTTTGAAGAAGGAAAGGAAGAAAAAAGATATGGAAGGGAAAATTAACTTTTTTTTTTTTTTAACATTTTATTGTACTTTAGGTGAAAGTTTACCCAGCAAATTAGTTTTCCATTCAATAATTCACATACAAATTGTTCCGTGACATTGGCTGCAATCCCTGCAATGTATCAGCACTCTCCCCATTTCTACCCTGGGTTCCCCGTTTCCACTTGTCCAGTTTCCCTGCCCCTCCCTGCCTTCTCATCTTTCCTTTTTTTTGGGCAACTGTTGCCCTTTTGGTCTCGTATAGTTGCTTGTTCTATGAAGCACATTCCTCTCGGGTGTTATTGTTTGTTTTACAGGCCAGTCTATTATCTGGCTGAAAGGTGGCTTCTGGGAGTGGCTTCAGTTCTAAGCTTGAAGGGTTTCTTAGGGCCAATAGTCTTAGGGGTTCCTCCATTCTCTATCAGACTGGTGAGTCTGGCCTTTTTTATGAATTTGAATTTTGTTCTACATTTTTTACCCATTCTAACCGGGACCTTCTATTGTGTTCCTGGTCAGAGTGGTCAGCAGTAATAGCCATGCACCATCTACTTCATCTGATCTCAGGCTAGTGGAGGCTGTGGTTCATGTGGGCCATCAGTCCTTTGGCTAAATACTTTCTTGAGTCTTTGGTTTTCTTCACTCTCCTTCTCCAGATGAGAAGAGACCAACAGTTGTATCTTAGATGGTTGCTTGCAAGCTTTTAAGATCTCACACACTACTCACCAGCCTAGGATACAGAACATTATCTTTATGAACTATGCCAATTGACCCAGATGTTCCCCGAAACTATAGTCTTTAGCCTTCAAGTCCAGGAGCTCAGTCCTGCGAGGTGTTTGAATATGTTCAAGAAGTTTCCATACTTGTGCCTCCTATGTGCTCTATTATATAGATGAATATATATGAGCACATTCATATATGTATGTAGAAATATCCACAACCATCCTATATATGCATGTTGGTGTACTCCTGTACGACCTCCCATGCCTATTTAGCATAGATAACCACTTATGTATCCACTCATAAATTTCTGTTTGTTATTACTGCTGCTGTAACAGAGCATTACTTCTAAAATAATAAGTAAAAGGTCTATTTATCTGGCAAACATAACAAAAGAGATCAATTTCCAGGAAAAAAAGGGGGTATTTCTGCATTACCATTCCCCAGTGCCATAACTATAGTATATGACTGCAGTAAGCTAATTGAGGAATTTGTCTTTTAATGGAAGGTTTAAAACAGCCCACATTGGAGCTTCCAGATCACAGATAAAGTCTTCTGATTCATGGCAGGTAAAATGTTGCATTCATGTTTTGGTTTTAGAGATGCAACAAATAAGGCAGTTTGAGAGATGATGTTGATTTATTCATGGCTCCTTTTCCTCCAGAGACTTTTCAGCAGTCTTCCCAAATTAGGAAAGAGTATTTATCTGGTGTACATAAATATATCATTGCTCTCAGAATTTTAAAATCACTCTGCTGACAGCCTCAGAAGTTTTATCTTTCCCGGCTCTGACAGAGTAATATACTCTTAGAAAATAAAAACGTGGGGTTGCAAATGCAACAGATTCAACATTAAACCACCTACCAAGTAAAAGCTTCACAGGAGCACAGATGCCTTCTAAAACTCAAATCTGGAAGCTGGGTGGGGGGCAGTGGAAGGAGTGCTGGAGCCCAACATGAACACAAGTAGCTCCAATTCATGCTGGTATATGCTAACAACCATAATCAAGCCTTATAGGAACACAGTAAAGGGAAAACTTATTTCACCTGAGCAGCCTGGAAAACGTTTCATAGAGAGAGTGGCTTCTGAGCTGAGCCTACTTTAACAAAAGATGAAGGGCAAACAATAAAAACAGAAAGATGCGGGAAAATATCAGGCTTACCTTTTTTACTTCAAAAGTGGTAACATGTTTATTGTTAGGGGAAAAAATGAATTACGGTAAGCCAAAAAAAAAAAAAATTATCCTGAAATCCCACCACTCAAATATAACCAAATTTCAGTATATACTTTTCCACATATAAACTAACTGCCGTCGAGTCAATTCCGACTCATAGTGACACTGTAGGACAGAGTAGAACTGCCCCAGAGGGTTTCCGAGGCTGTAATCTTTACAGGAGCAGACAGCCACATCTTCCTGGTAGGTTGGAACTGCAGACCTTTCAGTTAGCAGCTGAGCACTTAACTACTGTGCTGCCAGGGCTCCTTCTGGCACATATAGCACAATACAAAATGGGATCATTCTAAACACATCACCCTTACTGTTTTCCTTAACATGTGAACAGCATAGATATCTTCCCACAGCAGGCATACCTGGGTTCAAGGGCAAGTACAGTCTTTCCCTTATAGACCTTATTCAAGCTCCTGTTTCAATTCGATCTTTTCTTTTTTTTTTTTTATTGTTGTAGTTTAGATGAAGTTTACATTTCAAGTTAGTGCCGCATACAAAAATTTATACATACATTGTTACTTGACCCTAATTGCTCTCCCCATACTGTGACAGCACACTCCTCCTTTCCACCCCTGATTCCCCATGTCCATTCAACCAGCTCCTAACCCCCTCTGCCTTCCCATCTCACCTCCGGACAGAAGCTGCCCGTTTAGTCTCTTGTATCTACTTGAGCTAAGACGCACACTCCTCACGAGTATCACTTTATGTCCCACAGTCCAGTTC
>NW_004444042.1:6471326-6511407 GCF_000243295.1 Trichechus manatus latirostris
CTTTATGTCCCACAGTCCAGTTCAATCCCTGTCTGAAGAGTTGGCCTCGGAAATTGTTTTAGTTCTGGGCTGATAGAGAATCCGGGGGCCGTGCTTTCCAGGGTTCCTCCAGTCTCAGTCAGACCATTAAGTCTGGTCTTGCTAGAATTTGAGTTCTGCACCCCACCTTTTTCCTGCTCCATCAGGGACTCTCTGTTGTGTTCCCTATCAGGGCAGTCATTGGTGGTAGCCGGGCACCATCTAGTTCTTCTGGTCTCTGGCTGATGAAGTCTCTGGTTTATGTGGACAACTCGATCTTTTCTTTCTATTTTCTTCCAGCATCTCTATAGGTGGGTCCATGCTACTAGCCATTCTATTCCATTTTTCTTTCTTCCACATGAGATAAAAAAGCATGGGCATGATTTGTTTAATATACAGCTTCAATAAAATCATTATTGACATCTTTCAGATTTGATAAGAATTTTAGGTTTTTGTCATGCCTTTCAAATTGAGTTCATTTACATAAATAAAATACATAAGCTCTGGTTCTGCCAATCACCAGCTCTGGATACAGGGCAAATTACTTAAGTTCTATAAGCCTTAGTTTCCTCATCTGTAAAATGGAAACAATAACCACGGTGTTGATCTGAGGATAAATGAAATAATGATTTTTAAAACTTATTTGTTTTACTGATTCATTTTTGAAATTCAGAATACTATGAATCTAAGATGTAAATTAAGCAATAAGAAGGCTGTCTCCAGACTTTGCCCCCTTTTTCTCTATCCACACTCCTCCCACTGCTTTAAGGCAGTCTTCACTGTCTCTTGCTTAGATGGATGAATGGCTCTCCAACTTTAGTGTCTTTCCTACCAATCTATCTTCCTCACTGCCACCAAGGTTATCTTACCAAAATCCAAAACTGCCCACTTTATGCCCCAGCTTAAAATCCAAATGCTTAGTATGTTCCTTTTCTAGGACTTATCCTGTAAATGCACTTATTTATGCATAAAATGACATATCTGTGTCATTCATTGCAGCATTGTCTAAAATAGCAAAAGATCACAAATAATCTAAGATTCTTTCATAAGATTCTAATTAAATAAATTATGTTACAATAATTAATGAACTATTATGTAACTGTACAAAAGAAGAGAAAGCTCATTGTGTACTGATAAGAAATAGTCTTCAAAATATCTTAAAGGACAAAAATCAAGCAAAAGGACAGTAGGGTATAATGGGTCAACATTTGTATAAAAAGGAGGATACATTTTGCTTGAATATACATAAACTATCTCTAGAAACATACCCAAGGCAGACTACTGGCTGGAGATCAAGGGCAGGAGGGAAACTTTTCCCTGTATACCTGTTGTACCTTTTAAATTCTGAACCAGTGAGTTTATTGCCTATTTGAAAAAAATGTTTTTTTGACTGCTTAATATAGCATATAATTCCCTTCACAAACTGCACAATGTACCTTGGTAGCTTCATTACTAAATCTCCCCCACTCCCTAACTACACATTCACATCTTCATATCTTCACATTTGCTTTACAAAGACTTTCCCTCTCTCTCTGGCTGGCAAACTCTTCCTCATACTTCAAACACTGCCTTCCTAAGGTAGAATTAACTAACCCCTGTCTTCCCACCATATTCTGCAAAAGGGTCTTTGGCCTGCTTCGATTACATGTTTGCTCCCTGGCATCAGAGTCTGGGTTCATAGTCCCACCCCAAGTCCATCGGAAGCTTATGCCCCTTGGGGACAGAGTCCAGGCCACATAAAGCGATAAAAGTATGATGGAAGAACAAGTGACTATCAAACATGATGAGTAGGTTTTGAAAAAGAACCAAACGGAATTCTAGAAATGAAAAACGTTGTCATTTAAATTAAAAACTCAGCAGATGAATTAAACAGCATATTAGACACAAGTGTATAAGAATTAGAAGACTGGAAGAGCTGAAAAATTACCAAATAGAAAATATAAGCTGTTAAGGGACATGGTAGATACAGGGAGAAAGTCCGATATACCTCTAATTAGAGTTCCAGAGGGAGAAAATAGAACGAGGGAAGAGGCAGAAATTCAAAGACATAATGGCTAAGAATTTTCCAGGACTGATAAGAGGAACCAATCCTCAAAATCCGGGAGCCCAAAAATGTTCCAAGATAGATAAATAAGATCTTAACAGCCACAGAGAGAAAAGACATTACCTACCACAAAACAACAATTAGACTTAAGGTACAACAACAAAAAAAGAGCAGCTGCTGGGGCTCCTTATGTACAACCAAATACCTCAAAGGATTTAGTTTCTTAGTTCAGAGGTTTAGGGTCACGGTTTCATGGTACATCCCAGTTAAATGGCCTCATAACGTTTATAGTGCTTCCGTTCTATCCCCTAGTTCGTTGTGAGTGCTTGGGGTTTGAAAAACTTACAAGCTGCCATCCAAGGCACAACAACTGGTCTCTATTTACCTGGAGCAACAGAGGAAGAAGGACAGTCAGTAATAGGGGAGGAAATTGAATGTGTGGCTAATTGCCCCCATGAACAACTGCCTCCTTTGCCATGAGACCAGCAGAATTGGATGGTGCCTGCCTCGATACCATTACTGAACATTTTGATCAAAGATTCTCTAAGAACTACTTACACGGGATCAAACTGACAAAAGTAACTTGAAATATTAGATAGGAAACTTAGTGGTGAGTTTATATGAATGGGGGAGGAACAATTCAGAAAAGGGGAGTAAGAATGGTTGCACAACTTGAAGAATGTAATCAATGTCACTGAATTGTACATGTAAAAATTGCTGAATTGGTGTATGTTCTGCTGTGTATATTCTCAACAACAACAACAACAATTATTTTTAAAAAAACCATTAGACTGATAGTTGATTTGAAGACAGAAGACAATGGAATAATATCCTCAAGGTGTTGGGGAAAAAAAAACAAGTATCAGTATACACTAGTATATCCAATGAAATTATCTTTTGAAAAGAGGACATAATAAAGATATTTTTGAGGCAAATAAAAACTGAGAGTGTGTATTGACAAAAGCCCTCCCTGAAGATACCCCTAAAAGATGGACTTCAGGAAGAAGGGAAATAAATCTAGAAGGAAGGTCGGTTCATCATTTCCCTTGCATCTCAAAGAAACTGGTAAACATGTTGGTAAATGTAAAAAAAAAAAAAAAAAAAAGACGGTATAAGACAGCAACACTGTCTAATTTATGGGGTAAAAAATATCAAGATATAAATGAAATCTTAGACAATAGCATATAAGAAGATGATGGAAATTAAAAGTGTTTTAAGATTCTTACATTACTCAGGAGGAGATAAAGATACTAATTAATATAAAACTTTGAAGTTAAATATGCACGTTAAATAGAATTAACATATGACCCAGCAATTCCACTCCTAGATATACCCAAAAGAACTGAAAGAAGGAACTGGAACTCAGACAGATACGTGTATACCAATATTCACTGCAGCATTATTCACAGTAGCCAAAAGGTGGAAACCACTCAAGTGTCCATCAATAGATGAAGGGATACACAAAATGTGGTACACACATACAATGGAATATGATTTAGCCATAAAGAGAACTGAAATTCTGATACATGCTACAACATGGCTGAACCTTGAAAACATGCTGTGTGAAATAAGTCAGATACAAAAGGACAAATATTATATGATCCCACTTACATGAAATCTCTCTGATAGGTAAATGCATAGAAACAAAAGTAAGTGGCTACAGGGACTGGGTGGAGAGTGGAAAGGGGAGTTACTGCTCAAGGAGTACTGAGTTTCTGTCTGGATATGAAAAACTTTTGGAAGGGGGAGACAGCCCAAGATGGTGGTTTAGTCACACACACCATGCCATGCTCCTACAGCAAAGAACCAAGAAACCAAGTGAAACAGATACAGATGACAATCTAGGAAGCCAGAACAGCAAACGGAAGGATGAAGAATTAGACTGAACACCAAAGGGAAAGAGAAACTGAATGAAAACAGTGAATGCGGAGACTTATGGACTGTAGGCGCCCTACCAGCAGCCCAGCACAGCGTGGCCATCTTGAGACAAACTCAGCAGCATTCCCGGGCAGGGAGCACAGGAAGGTAACTTCACGGAATCCCCAATAGGAGACACAGATACTGTGTAGACAAACCCGGAGCGAAGCAAGGTGAGCAGAACATGAACTGGATCTAAGGAGGGAAAGTGCAGGAAGGTGTGCAAGAGCCCTAGGGATCCAGGCAACCACAGGGCAATGAGGGAGCCAGAAAATAGGACAGAACTACTCACCAACAGTGGTCCCTGATCATTTGGGCAGGTGTCGCTGGCGGAAGGGAAGATCCTTGAAATGGCAGCTAGAGATTGCCCACCCATTCAGACTCTGGATGGCCACCCCCTCCTTGCATTTGGTCAGGGTCAGGTCCTGATCACTGGCTGCACTCTGCATGGAGTGCCCCGGAACCCACCTCAGAGACTGGAGGAATGCACTCCCTACCTCCTCCCCCCTGCCCTCCCAGTGACCAGTGGCGAGGCCTCCGCCCCCACCTGGTGATCCATGGTGCACACTCCTGCACTAACAGACCTGTGACCACAGGCTTGTGCCCACTCTGCTGATCCCCGCACCGCCCTGCCCACCTGGCAATCCGCGGTGCCACTCCCACGATGTCAGACCTGCAACCAGAGGCTTCTGCCTGCTCTGCACACCCCTGAGCCACCCTGCCCACTGGCAATCACCAGCGTGCATGCCCACCACCAGACAGGCAACTAGAGGCACAAAATACCCCTCCCCCACCACCCCACCCACCCAGGAACTGGCAGTGCACGTTCCCATGATACCCACCCAGTGACCAGTGACCCGTGCACCCTCACCCAACTACCCGGTAACCAGTGCTATGCACGTACAGTGCCCAACAAAGTGACTGGCAACAACGCTCCCTGCACCCACACCCCAGTGACCACCCAGACAGACACATCACCTCATCAGCAATGCCAGTCACATCCTAAAGGCGCCGTCTGCATCTCTGCCAAATGACAAGAGCAGGAGATCCTAGTGCTCACATCCGACATCTGCCCAGCTGCAATATCACACATCCCACACCCAAACAGTTCCTGCAGACTGTCTGTACTTGTACTCAAACCCTGATACCCCACCACCTACTGAGACACCAATGCATGCATGCACAGAGGGCCTACCCTGTCCATTTGGGTAGCACTCCCTCACAGCAGATACGGACATGTCCTGCTCTGACCTCCAGAGAACGCACTAATAGCACCAACCCAAAAGGAACCCACAGTCCCACAAGGGCTGTGGAGACACCCTGAACACCCAACACATGTCACCCAATATGAGGGAAAGAACCTGCTCTCCCAATTCCACTCAATCTGGTAAGGGAAGACATATAAACCCAGCCACAGAGGCCACAAACATGGGTGAGACTCACCATGCCTGCTAGTAAGAGAAAACCACACCTAGCCAACAGACTCCACCAAAGTCACACATAAACCAGAACCACAAAACAACAACAATTCAAGTAATACAAAGGAAGAAAGATATTTTAAACAGAAAGAGAAGAAACGAAGCTCTGGATACATGAAAACAAATTTAAAAAATCAGCAAAAAATAAACATACATACAATCAATAAAGAAATATATAAATAAATTAACATCTTAATGCCTCAGAAACAGCAGACAATAATAAATCATATGAAAAATCAGGATAAGATGGCCCAAATAAGTGAGCAAAATAAAGGGGCGGAAAATCTTCCTGAGGAAGAAATGGTAATAGAACTACCTGATAAGAAACTCAAAAGATCTATATATAGGATTCTCAAAGAGACAAGGAAAACACAGACAAAACACTAGAATTCAGGAATACAATACAAGAACAAAATGACAAATACACAATTAGAAACCATACAAAAACAACAATTAGAATCCAGAAGATTAACAATAAAATACCAGAAATAGATAACTCAGTGGAAGGACACAGAAGTAGAATTGAATTAATGGAAGAAAGAAACAGCAAAATAGAGGGAAAACCCCTTGATACCACACCCACTCCTCACTTATCAATATGGTTAGTTTCCAAAAACCAGGTCATTATGTGAAAATCAGCGTTATGTGAAAATAGAAGATGAACACATCAGATCACAAAATGGAAGATGACCACATCATTACATAACTGCCAAATCACATCATTACACAACCGTCAAACCACTGAGAATCATGGCCCAGCCAAGTTGACACATAACCTTAACCATCACACCCAGCGTTACTCTCGCCTCAAACCTCGGTGTTCGTTACTACTAGATGTACATCATTAATGCACAAAATAGTCAGATAGTAGATTTTTTACTACTATTGTAAATGCTAAATGTCAGATAACAAGATAGTCGACAAGTAAGGAGTAGGTGTAATTTTTTGAGGAATGATGAGAAAACAGAAAGAAGAAATCCTAACGGTTATGTGGGACACTATCAAGAGGAATAATTTACCCATAACAGGAATTCCAGAAGAGGAAGGCAAAAAAGCACAAAGAGAATTTTTGAAGATTTATTGGCAGAAAATTTCCCTAATGTTATGAAAGACAAGAAGGTTTACATCCAAGAAGCTCAAACAACCCCATTCAGGACTGACCCCAAAAGAAAGTCGTCAATACATATCATAATCAAACTTTCAAAAACCAAAGACAAAGAAAGAATTCTGAGAGCAGCTTGTAAAAAAATGAAATAACATCTACAAAAGGGGACCAATAAGACTAAGTGCTGACTTCTCAGCAGAAACCATGCAGGCAAGAAAGCAATGGGATGACATATACAAAACCCTGAAAGAAAAGAACTGCCAACCAAGAATCATATATCCACCAATACTGTCTTTCAAATACGATGGCAAAACTAGGACATTCCCAGAAAAACAGAAATTAAGGTAATTTGTAAAAACCAGACCAATCTTACAAGATACATTAAAGAGAGTCCTTTGGACAGAGAACCAACAACATCAGACAAAAACTTGAGATTAAGACACACGACAACATCACCCAGTGTCTTAGTCATCTAGTGCTGCTGTAACAGAAACACCACAAGTGGATGGCTTTAACACAGAGAGGTTTATTCTCTCACAGTCTAGTAGGCTAGAAGTCCAAACTCAGGGCGTCAGCTCCAGGGGAAGACTCTCTCTCTCTGTCAGCTCTGAAGGAAGGTCTTTGTGATGCATCAGTCTTCCCTTAATCTGGGAGCATCTCAGCCCAGGAACCTCAGGTCCAAAGGATGCATTCTGCTCCTGGCACTGCTTTCTTGGTGGTATGAGGTTCCCCTGTCTCTCTGCTCACTTCTCTCTTTTATATCTCAAAAGAGACTGGCTTAAGACACTATCTAATCTTGTAGATCTCATCAATATAACTGCCACTAATCCATCTCATTACATCACAGTGATAGGATTTACAACACATAGGGAAATCACATCAGATGACAAAATAGTAGACAGTCATACAATACTGGGAATCACAACCTAGCCAAGATATTTTGGGGGAACACAATTCAAATACCAACCCAGATATCAACCCAGATAAAGAATGCACAAAAGCAAAATAAAGCTGCAAAACTGAAAACAGAGAACCAGAGATGTTAATCTTTAAACAAAGATAAAATAAAGAGGAATAAATGGCATAGTTATAGAACTTCCATCTGGAGAGGAAGTCAAAGTGATATCAAGATATAACAGACTTTTAAAGTTAGGAAGATAAAGGTAAATTTCAGGATAACCACAAAGAAAATTAATAAATGTACTCACCAAAATAAAGAAGAAAATCAAAAAGACTAAGTAAACACAAAATCAACAATACAAAAAGAAGATCCATAAACACAAAGAAACACAAAAAATTAAGCAGAACAAAGAAACTGTGTATACCGCAAAAAAAAAAAAAAAGCATTAACAAAATCGCAGCAGTAAATTCATGCCTATTGATAATCACACTGAATGTAAATGGTTTGAATGCACCAGTCAAGAGAAAGAGAGTGGCAGGATGGATTTAAAAAAAAAAATGACCCATCAATATGTTGCCTATAAGAGACATATCCTAGACACAAAGACATAAAAACGCTAAAAAAATCAAAGGATGGAAAAAAATACATCAAGCAAACACTAACAAAAAGAGAGCAGGCGTAGAAATAATAATCTCTGATAAAATAGACTTTAAGTCAAGCCCATTATAAGAGAAAAAGAAGGGCATCATATAACAATTAAAGTGTCAATCTACCAAGAGGACATAACCATAATAAATATTTACATACCTAATGACAGAGCTCCAAAATACAAAAAACAAACTAACTGAACTGAAAAGAGAAATAGACAGTTCCATAATAATACTAGGAGAATTTAACGCACTAGTTTCAATGATGGACAAAACAACTATAAAGAAAATCTACAAAGAATACAGAAAATCTAAATAACCCAATCAACCAACTCGGCCTCATAGACATATACAGAACACATCACCAAACAGCAGGACAATACGCATTCTTCTCTAACACACAGGGATCATTCTCTGGAAGAGACCATATTTTAGGCCACAAAACAAGCCTCAATAAATTCAAAAACATCGAAATAATACAAAGCATCTTCTCTGATCATAATGCTATAAAACTAGAAATCAATAACAGAAAGAATAAGGAAAAAAAATTAAATACATGGTATCTGAGATATCCAATGCTGCTATAACAGAAATACTACAAATGGATGACTTTATCAAACAGAAATTTACTCTCTCACAGTTTAGGAGACTAGAAGTCCTAATTCAGGGTGCCAGCTCTAAGGAAAGACTTTCTCTCTCTGTCGGCTCTGGGAGAAGGTCCTTGTCATCAACCTTCCCCTGGTCAGTGCAGGGACCCTGAATCCAAAGAACATGCTCTGCTCCTGCCTCTTCTTGCTTGGTTGTAATAAGGTCCCTCTCCTCTCCACTCACTTCTTCTCTCTTTTATATCTCAAAAGAGATTGACTCAAGATACAACCTAATCCTGTAGATTCAGTCCTGCCTCATTAACATAACTGCCTTTAATCCTGCCTCATTAACATCATAGAGGTTAGGATTTACAACACATAAGATAATTACATCAGATCACAAAATGGAGGACAACCACACAATACTGGGAATCATGGCCTAACCAAGTTGACATATATTTTTGTGGCACACAATTCAATCCATGACATATGAAAACTAAATAACACTTCACTTAAAAACCACTGGGTAATAGCAGAAATTAAAAATGCAATACATAAAATTCTTAGAATCAAATGAGAATAAAAACATACCATATTAAAACCTTTGGGACACAGCAAAAGCAGGGCACAGAGGAGAATTTATAGCCATAAATGCACACATCAGAAAAGAAGACAGGGCCAAAATCAATGGCTTAACCCTAAAACTCAAATGAATAGAAAAGGAGCAGCAAACGAAGTCCACAGTCACCAGAAAAAAAGGAAATAATAAAGATCATAGCAGAAATAAATGAAATAGAAAACAGAAAAACAACAGAAAGAATCAACGAGACTAGAAGTTGGTTGAGAGGATCAATAAAATCAACCAACCACTGGCCAAACTGACAAAGGAAAAAGTGAGAAGATGCAAATAACCAAATGAGATGGGCAACATTACAACACAACCGAGATAAAAAGGATCATAACATACTATGAAAAATCGTACTCCAACAAATTTGAAAAACTAGAAGAAATGGACAAATTTCTAGAAACACACTAAGTAGCTAACACAAATAGAGGCAGAAAATTTGAAGAGACCCATAACAAAAGAAATTGAAGATGTCATTGAAAAAAAAAAAAGATAAACTTCCAACAACAACAAAAAAAGCCCTAACCCAGAGAGCCTCACTGGAAAATTCTACCAAGCATTTCAGAGAAGAGTTGACACCAGTTGTCCTCAAACTATTTCAGAACATAGAAAAGGTAGGAATACTACTTAATTCATTCTATGAAGTCAGCATAACCCTGATACCAAAGCCAGACAAAGACACCACTAAGAAAGAAAATTACAGACCAATATCCCTTATGAATATAGATGCAAAAATTCTAGCCAACAAAATTCAACAGCATTTCAAAAAAACATCATGATCAAGTGGGCTTCAGACCAAGGATGCAAGGATGGTTCGATATTAGAAAATCTACCAACATAATTCACCGCATAAATAAAAAACAAAGAAAAAGAATCATATGATCATCTCAATCAATGCAGAAAAGGCATTTGATAAAATCCCATATCCTTTCCTGATAAAAACTCTTGGCAAAATAGGAATAGAGTGGAAATTCCTCAACATAATTAAGGGCATATATGCAAAAGTAAGAGCCAACATTATCCTCAATAGAGAAAGATTGAGAATACTCCCCTTGAGACTGGGAACAAGACAAGGATGCCCTTTATCACCACTCTTATTCAATATTGTACTGGAAGTCCTAGCTAGAGCAATAAGGCAAGAAAGAAAGGAAGTAAAACTGTCCTTATTTGCAGATGACATGATCCTATACACAAAAAACCCCAGAGACTCCACAAGAAAGTTACTGGAACTAATAGAAGAATTCAGCAAAGTGGCAGGGTACAAGATCAAAACACAAAAATCAGTTGGGTTCTTCTACACCAACAAGAAGGACTCTGAAAAGGAAATCAAGAAATCAATACCATTTACAATAGTCCCCAAAAAGATAAAATACCTAGGAATAAACATAACCAGAAATGCAAAAGACTTATACAAGGAAAACTATAAAACACTACTGCAAGAAACCAAAAGAGATCTACATGAATGGAAAAACATTCCAGGTTTGTGGACAGGAAGACTTGATAATGTTGTGAAAATGTCAATACTACTCAAAGCAATCTACAGATATAACTGCAATCCTGATCCAAATGCCAATGACATTCTGTAATGGAATGGAAAAAGTAATCTCTAACTTTATATGGGAAGGAAGAAGGCCCTGAATAGCTAAAGCAATACTAAAGAAGAACAAAGTAGGAGGTCTCACACCTCTCAATCTCAAAAGTTAATATACAGCCACAGTAATCTAAACAACCTGGTACCGGTACAATGACAGACACATAGACCAAAGGAATAGAATTGAGAATCCAGAAGTAAATTCATCCATCTCCAGGCAGCTGATCTTTGACAAACAGTCAAAGTTCATTTAATGGGGAAGAAACAGTCTCTCTAACAACTGATGTTGGCAAAACTGGATATCCATATGCAGAAAAATGAATCAGGACCCACACCTCACACCATGCACAAAAACTAACTCAAAACAGATCAAAGACCTAAATGTTAAACCTAAAACTATGAAGTTCCTGGAAGATAACATAGGGTCAAAACTAGGGGACTTAATTTTTGGCATAGTCTATCAAACAAAAACTAAAAATGCACAAGCAACATAAGATAAACTAGGTAACTGGGACCTTCTAAAAATTAAATACTTACGCTCATCAAAAGACTGCCAAGAGAGTGAAAAGAGAGCCTACAAACTGGGGAAAAAAACTTTGGCTACAATGGATCTGATAAGGGTCTAATCTCTAAAATATATAGAAAACTTCAACAACTCAACAACAAAAAGACAAACAATCCAAACAAAAAATGGGCAAAGGACATGAACAAACACTTCACCAAAGGGGACATTCAGGCAGCTAACAACACATGAAAAGATGCTAGTGATCATTAGCCATTAGAGACATGCAAATCAAAGCTACAATGAGATACCATGCAACCCCTGCAAAAATGGCAATAATCAAAAAACAGAAAACAACAAACACTAGTGAGGTTGTGAGGGGATTGGAACTCTTATATATTGCCAATGGGATTGTAAAATGGTGCAACCACTATGGAAAACAGTATGGCACTTCCTCAAAAAGCTAGAAATAGAAATACCTTAGATTCAGCAATCACACTCCTAGGTATACATCCTACAGATATAAGAGCAGTGACACAAATAGACGTATGCACACCTATGTTCACTGCAGTATTATTCACAATATCAAAAGAAGGAAATTAAGCACCCATCAGTGGATGAATGGATAAACAAATTATGGTATATACATACAATGGAATACTACACAACTATAAAGAATAATGAGAAGTCCGCGAAACGTTATAACATGGATAAATCTGGAGGACATTATGCTGAGCGAAATAAGTCAACCACAAAAAGACAAATATTGTATGGTCCCACTATTATAAAAAGTCAAGAATAGATATACACATGGAAAGTAGAGTTCTTTCATGGTTACCAGGGATGGGAGGGAGAGGCAAGGGAATCACTTTCTAGATAGCAGATACATGTTACTTTTGGTGATGGGAAAGGCAATTCCAAATATGGGTGAAGTCAGCACAACTTGACCAAGGTAAATAAAGACACTAAGAAGTACACGAGAAAAACAGACAATTTCAGTAAATGCTATAATGTATACAATTTTGCAACTACAGTAAAAACAACTAAACAATGTGTGTCGTTGTGTAGGTAGATAGGGATGCATATGTGTGTATAGGAAGGTGTACGCAAGTAAACGCACATGCATGTATAGGCGTATCTGTAGGCGTACGTATACACGTTTGTGTGTGTTGCATATATATCCACGTATGTAACAAGCCACACAGGGGGCACAGTTACAGAGGCTTCCTAGATATATCCAAACAACTTGTGGGATTGGTTTACTGGGTCAAAAGACTTGGGACCATAGTCTCAGAGAACAACTTAGTCAACTGGCATAACACAGCTCACAAAGATAATGTTCTACATCCTAGTTTGGGGAGGAGTATCTGGGATCTTAAAAGCTTGTGAGCAGCCATCTAAGATACAACTATTGGTCTCTACCCATTTTGAGCAATGAAGAGCAAGAGAATGAAGGAAATCAAAGGCTCAAAGTAGGAAATAGATCACGGGACTAATAGCCTACACAAACCACAACCTCTTCTAACAGAAGAACTAGATGGTGCCTGGCTACCACTACAAACAGTTCTGACCAGGGACACAATAAAAGGCCCTAGATAGAATGGGAGAAAAATGTAGAACAAAACTCAAACTCCTAAAAGAGGTCAGACCTACTGGACCGATAGAGACTAGAGGAACCCCCAAGACTATCACCCTAAAATACCTTTTGAACTTGGAACTGAAGCTATTTCTGTAGGTCACCTTTCAGCCAAATAATAGACTGGCTTATAAAATAAACAATCTCACCCGTCAGTAATGTGCTTCCTTAAACAATGAACTGTGTGAGACCAAACAGTCAACGGTTACCCGAAAGCAAAGAGGAGAAGGGAAACTAGATTAATGGAAACAGAACAAACTGAATGGAAATGAGAATACTGACACATTGTGAAAACTGTAACCAATGGCATGGAACAATTCATATAAAAACTGTTAAAGGGGAAACTAATTTGCTGTGTAAACGTTCACCTAAAATACAATAAAATATTATTTTGAAAAAACTTTTGGAAATGGATAGTGGTGATGGTTGCACACAACACAGTGAATGTAATTAATGTCACCGAATTATACACTTAAAAATGGTTAAAATGACAAATATTTTGTTACATATATTTTACCACAACATTTTTAAAAACATACGCATGTTAAAATTTCTAGAGAAACAATGAAAGACTAGAAATAGTAGGTATAACTTCCAAACTAGTAGTTACAGTCCCATGACTCTTGTTTTCAACACTGTTACTTCTATGTTGATAGGACATCTGGAAGAGATTCTATCCCTCCATTCAGGCAAGAGATACTAAGCTAGTCCAGTATCTGCCACAGAATCTGTTCATCAAAGATTTGTTAAACTAATTGGGTTGTTTCAGAATTAGAAGAATTCTGTTTCACAATACATCATACTTCTCAACTCTACCTGAAAGGCTGATTCCATTTTATTATTTAAGTGAGTGGCTTGGCTATACCTTCAGTTTGAGCATGTTTTAGAAAATAGGACAATGAATGCTTAGGCTAAAAAAACCCAAATCCTAAGCCCCAATTCTTGCATCTAAATTTCATTAAAGAAACGGAGCTACACCGTTTTTCCTCACTATTGTTCCAAGCAATAGACATAACAATTAAAAAATTAAGTGTTTGATTTTAATCATGGGAAACTGACAATCAGAGGTTCAGGCACCTAAAACTCTGACTGGTATTTTCCCCACAGTTGGTAAAACTGTATATTTCACAACATATGGAATTCTACTAAAAGCTTTCATTGGCATTTTGCCTTGTTGAGTAAAAGTTAAATGCTATGCTCAGACATTCAGAAAAAAATCAACACTGCCTTTTCATTAGACTAACATTTAAAATAGGACTAAAAAAATCATGGGAAAAGATATTAATGATAATAGCTAACACTTTTTGAGCACTTAACTATGTTCCATACAGTTCTAAACATTTTTATGAACTCATTTAATGCTCACAACACTACGAGTCAAGTATTACTATTAACTTTGTTTTACAAAGGACTATGAGAAATAGAGATTAAATAATTTCCCCAATGTTACATAACTCCCAGGCGCCAATGGTGGGCTTTAAACCCAAGAGGTATAAACCTTGAGCCTTTACTCTTAACCACTACACTCTACTACCTCCCAAGATCCTTGCCATGTTTGTATGATACTTTAAAGTGTTACTTTGATATTTGCTAACTCATACTAGACACATTTTGCCAAAGTTGGCTATTCTATTCATTTGTAGAGGGTCAAAACTAATAGAGAACTCCAAATCCATGTTATATTTTTATTTACACTTACATATTCTGTATAATTGTGTTGGGCTGGATTACCCCCTACCTTAGTCATCTAATGCTGCCATAACAGAAATACCACAAATGGATGACTTTAACAAAGAGAAGTTTATTCTCTCACAGTCCACTAGGCTACAAGCCCAAATTCAGGGCGCAGCTCCAGGGGAACACTCTCTGTTGGCTCTGGAGGAAGGTCCGTGTCATCAATCTTCCCTTGGTCTGGGAGCTTCTCTGCACAGGAACCTCGAGTCCAAAGGACGGGCTCTGCTCCCAGCACTGCTTTCTTGGGGGTATGAGGTTCCCACGTCTCTCTGCTTGCTTCTCTTTTTTATATCTCAAAAGAGACTGACTTAAGACACTATCTAATCTTATAGATCTCATCAATATAACTGCCGCTAATCCATCTTATTACATCATAGTGATAGAGTTGACAATACACAGGGAAATCACATCAGATATAAAATGACAGACAATCGTACAATACTGGGAATCATGACCTAGCCAAGTTGACAGATATTTTTGAGGGACACAATTCAATCCATGACAGCCCCGACCTCCCTTCAGGATTCTATGCCTGGAATTTATTTATTCAGGAAATACGAAAAGAAGAACTGACGCCTTTGAATTGTGGCGTTGGCAAAGAATACTGAATATATCACGGACTGCCAAAAGAACGAACAAATCTGTTCTTGGTAGAAGTACAACCAGAATGCTCCTCAGAAGCAAGGAAAGCGAGACGACGTCTTACATACTTTGGACATGTCAGGAGAGATCAGTCCCTGGAGAAGGACGTCATGCTTGGTACAGGGTCAGTGAAAACGAGGAAGACCTTCAACAAGATAGACTGACACAGTGGCTGCAACAATGGGCTCAAGCATAACGACTGTGAGGATGGTGCAGACCAGGCAGTGTTTCCTTCTGTTGTTCATGGGGTCGCTATGAATTGGAACTGATTCAACAGCACCCAACAACAACAACACTATGCAAAGAAGTCCCTGAGGGTGCAAACAGTTAACGCAGTCAGTTGCTAACCAAAAGGTTGGAGGTTTGATTCTGAGGCACCTCAGAAGAAAGGCCTGGCAATCTACTTCCAAAAAATCAGCACAGTTCTGACACACACAGGGTCATCATGAGTCAGTGTCAACTCGACAGCAACTCGTTACTATGTACAATGCCCTGTGCTAAGCAATGATTTGCAGCTACGTTCATAACTGGCAATTTAGTTTCACCAAGATTCACCCACAGCATGATACATATTTTTCCAAAGACATTTAAAACAGTTTTTGGTAGGGAGGCAGTAAATGGTCTTCCTATTTGTCCATTCAACATATATTTCTCAAGACCTTACTATGTGTCAAACACTATAATGGGTGCTGAAAATTCAGAGGCAAATAAGGCAGAGCCAGTACTTCCCCTCTGGGCTTCAGTGAGGAGAAAGATGTTAAACAAGTAATAATCACACAAATAATTACTTACAATTGTGATAAGTAGATTAAGGGAAAACACATAGGGGCTACAAGAACCTATGACAGAGGGATCTAACCTAATTTGGGAGGTGAAGTCAGAGAAGGCTTCCTTAATAAATTGACATTTAATATGGAATTGATGATTAACAAAAATTATCCAAGAGGCAGAGGAAACAGCACAAATGAAGGCCAAGGGCCCAAGAAGCTCTGTGCTTTGGAGAAAATGAAAATCCAGTGTACCTGGGGTAACACAAGCAGAGAATAGCTGAGGCCAATACTCAAAAGTCTTTTCTAACTATGGGGTCCACCACCTGCTCACCCTTCTCTATCTGCAGTTGGCCACTGAGTTTTTATCACTTTTTCCCACATCAGCACCAGTTCACATTTTCTCCATGGCTGCAAGGAATGCAAATTACTGTATTTACATACAGTACTAGCATACAATCCTTTAAGAGGAATAATTTTAATTCTGCAACAATTTCATTGGTGGAGAGGATGTGGATAAGATAAATCTTTTATAAGATTATAAATTTCTTCTGTATTTTAAGCAGCTTCAGGCCAGAGATCATATCTTATATATCTTAATATACTTAAAACCTAGCAATGTGCATAGCTAGAGTTTGACAAATAATTTTGCTATCTAGGGACAAGAGTTATAGGATAAGAAATTTTAAGAGCTGCTAGTCGAGATTTTTTTCTATATAAGATTTCTTAGCCCGTTCTTATGTCCTTATCTGCTTTAATCATCTACCTTGCAGATAAAAGGTAAGCCAGTTCTAGTTCTCCAGGGGTGGGGTGGGGACAGGGAGAAGGCTGGAAATACAGGGAACCTAGGTAATAGAAGTCCCTCAACTCTAAACTCTAAGAACAAATGTGCCATTTCTCTTTCTTCAGAGAGAATTTACTCATGGGAATAATTTAAGCTTATCTCAAAAGAAGGAATGACTTTAACTTGGATTGTGGCCAGCGTGGTAACTGCCATGAAACACTGCCACTTTCTCCTTAAAAGTCATTCAACTGGAAATGTTATCAGTGGGAAATTCTCTATGGGCCAAAGACTCTATTTTCTGCAATTTAATGATACTTATAAAACATTTTTAGTTCTAAGACATACCACCTTTCACCCTCCATACACACACATACATACACAAACACCACTTATACCAATCCAATGTGTTAGACTTCTGATAGAAGTAATAGAATTTTTTACAATCTAAAAGTTTAAAACATGTAACCAATACTATATAAGTTAATTTATGAATCTTTGTTTCTCTTTGCGATTACACAGGCATTTGGTATGTGGCTATATTTGAAGGCAGGAAAAGAGAATCATCCTGCCTTCCTGTGGAGGCAAGAAATAGTGAGCTATCCTCAACATCATGAAATAACCTAGAATGACTAAGTGGTATATCAAGTATCAAAGTACAAACCACTTAACGAGGGACTACCATGAGCAAGGGACTATGACAAGCACAACACCGGGAATAGCAAGACAAATATGACCCAGTCATTGCCCTCAAAAAGCCAACAGTCTAAAAGGAGACCTCCTAGTGGAGTAGGGAGGAGGAAAGAAAAATCTCCATCAAATTAATCATCCAAAAACTGATGGCCAAGCATACAAGGACACAAAATCTACAAAGCTTTTACCAAGGAACTGGAAAGAAGGCAATGAATCCCCAATATCATACGTCTCATTGTACAAGTCCTCTTTTACCCGCTACTCCATTATACTTTATCCCTGTAATGGTTAATGTTATGTGTCAACTTGGCTAGGCCATGATTCTCAGTGGTTTGGAGACATCTGACTAATGTAATCACCTCCATGATGTGATCCAATGTGATCAGACAATCAGTTGAAAGGGGAGTTTCCTGAGGGGTGTGGACTGCCCCCAGCATATAAATGGATGTTCTGGCAAGACTTGCTCACGTGCACACATGTGCATTTCTTTCTCTCTCAACCCCGCACTCTTCTCAGACTGTTGCCTGACCTGCAGATTTTGGATTAGCCAGAACCTGCAACCTCGTGAGCCAGTAAAGGTCGCCAGCCTGCCGCCTGAGCCATAGATTTAGGGCTTGTCAGCCCCTACAACTGCGTGAGCATTTCCTTGAAGTAAATCTCTCTATATATATTTATATATATGCTTCACTGGTTTTGCTCCTCTAGAGAACCCAGACTAATTCCTTTGTCTGCACGTAATGCACATACTTAAGTAGATTTATTAAGTGGTTATTTGACCCATGTCTTTAATAAGTATGTCTAGACTTGAGGTTCTTTCAGGATCTAGTCCGGTATTTTGAATATGTTTCATTCCACACTGAAACAGCAGTTAACAGCAGAGAAATTCTTGGGATGTTGTAATAGACTAGGTTACGTCACTCCTCTTTGCAAATTCTTAAGTAAGAAAGGAAATTAAAATGTTGTTTATTTGTTTTAATGGTGAAAAGGGATGAGAGCTGATACATCTACATATACAAGTTTGTATGTACATCCAGGGAAACATAAATGGGTTTGGGGTAGAGAGAAAAGAGAGAGTAAGAAGGCAAATCAAATTCAAATAGACTGAAAAGGGATGATAAACACTGAGATAAGGTTGTGACTAAAGATATATTTTCTAACATTTTAACAATGAACATGTAATACTTTTGTTTGTTTTTAAAGACTGAAGGCTCAGCACGGCAAAAGATAATTACTAATAATATGCTATTATTATTAGTGCTATTTTAGCGCTGTCTGAAGGATAAAATACTTTAATTAACTATGATGATAAAAAATACATGAACAAAAAGTTTCTGACATATATAAATCTCATCTTCCTTCCCTAATAAATTTTTTTAATCGTTAAGAAAATAAGGTAAGATAGCCTTCCTCTCCACAACCATTTCCAACAGAAACAGAACAAGAAGTAAAATGGTTGGAAAAAAAGAAAAGAGAGAGAAGCAGCCACCCAGATAATTCCAGACATGTGTTATCTGAATTTAGCTGCCTATGTAGCCTAATATGCCCAATCAGGGACTGACAGAATTTTACAGGTCCAATGTACAGGGAATAGAAAGATGAAATGTGGGGGCCTTCCTCCAATTTATCAACTTTCTTCTGTTGCTGTTCAGAGTCTTATCAGAGATTGGAACTTGACTCCTTAAAGCTCACACTGAAGGATACATAACACTGAAGGTTGTTGAAACTTAAAAATGCCAAGGCAGAAGGTTTTTTTTCGTCTTCTACTTCTAGTAGACTGACCTGAAGGCAGCATTAACTGATTTAATGACCCTTCCTCATCAAGAGTCCTTAGCACAGAGCATTGTTCTAGAGAGAAATCTTACTGTGATATCAGCGAATCTCTGACATTTCCTGATTAAGGACTGCTACTTCTTTTGATAAGGAGGCTTGGTAGCACATGAGCTAAGCCCTTGCCTGCAAACCAAAATGTTGGCAATTCGAACACAACCAGCAGCTCGGCGAGAAAACTACTTGCAATCTGTTCCCATAAAGATTACAGCCTAGAAAACACTATGGGGCAGTTCTACTCTTTTGATACTGCTCTAATACTGGTTTATTATGTAAAAATACACCCCACTGTCATTACCATGGCATAAGGTTTAAAATGAAAAGGTTGAGCCCAAATCATCCAGAAAGCAAAAAAGCAGCAGATCAACTTTATGGTATCTTTGTCTCTTGCCATATGGTTCAAGGAAATAAAGATCTTTCAATGAGGAATTCGTGACTCATAGTATGATGCTCACTGTAACCAGCAGGGCTCCCAATAATACATCAACACCTGGTCTTAATCATTAAATTTTAAAAAGACACTCCCAACAAGAGAATGCAAAATCCTAATGCCTCTTTCAGATAGGAGGCAACATATTCTCATGTTATGAATTTAGTAAGAGGCCTGCATAGTTGAAATGATTCTGAAACAAAGAACCACAACCCAAAACAGCCTGAACACTTTTGTTATCTCAAACAATGGGCAGTTAGCCATTCACTCCTCTCTCTTAGTAAATATTCTTCTTGTTTTAGTCAAAGCCCATGATAAATTCGATAAGACTGTTCAAATTTAGCTGTACCAGATGCTTGAAAGCTGGGGATGAGAAACACTGGCTGTACAATAATTCCTATTATAATATTTTGTACATAAATGAGTGCTATGCATATGTTCATGTAGTAAAAATAAAATTATATTGCACACCTATGACCAGTACTGGAAATAAAGAGGTGAACAAATAGACATAGCCCCTGCCACTGAGGAACCTACAGTCTAGTGGGGAAGACAAACACTGACAAGTATGATGAGCATCACAAGAGAGCATACAGATACTATGCTGGGCTGCAGACTGTGGATACTGTGGATATTCCTTTCCTACTTCTTTCCTAGGAGCCTTGGTAGCACAGTGGTTAAAAGCTCGGCTCCTAACCAAAAGGCTGGCAGTTCGAATCAGCCAGCTGCTCCTCGGAAATCCTATAGGGCAGTTCTACTCTGTCTTATAGGGTCATTATGAGTCAGAACCAACTTGACAGCAATGGGTTACCTCTTTCCTGAGTGTGTCTTCTAAAATAGCAGAAGGCTTTTATGCAATACATGCAATACAGAATGTACAAAATATATAGTTACAATATAAACATATATAACATAAATATATAATACACAATATACGAAATTTTAAATCCAAATGAGTCCTCTCCCCATAAAAGTAGTTGCCTTAATGCTGCCCTTTCTTCTGTTAACAGGAGGAGGTGACCTAATGTTTTTGATGATACTGTAGGACTTTTGCTCTCCCTCTTGTTTTGTTCATTAGAGTTATACCACTGCTATTTATAAAATAGCTTTAGAAAGTCCATCTTCCACTGTGTAGAGACATATGAACAAACATTTAAATTTCAGCTCCATTAAAATTATAAACATAGTTATTGAAATACATACAATCTCCAAAAATCTCCTGTTCTCTCAATAGTCACATGAGTAAATGTCAAGTATTATTAGAACAAAGTTCACATCTCTCTTATTCTCAGATATCTTTTGATCTGGGGACAAAGTTTTTCAAATGAAATTTCATGGTTCCCCAAACCTACTTGAAGTACTTTTTATTCCTAACAGGCTCAAGGCTAAGCAGTCACATATATTATAAAAGCCTTTATCTGTTTTGCAGAGATAATCTCTTTGTGCTGATCTGTACCTATCTCAGTAAAAAAAAAATAAAAATGCTGTGAAACTGAATGTGGCCACGAAACAGAACCCTACCTTCACATCATTCTTCTCGTATAGACCCTTCATGCAGATTACGCCAAAGCCAGGCTCTAAACAGGTAACCTTGCCAGGCCCAGGACAAATGGAAACTCTGTAACTAGTAGCAGTCTTGTTGCTTCTGATTCTAGGTGGAAAACCACTGACAGTTAACAACTCTGCTCTAAGTGGAGATAGAATGGTGGCGTGAAAAAAAACAGAGGAGTCAGAGTAGGAAGACCAGGTTCGCATCCAGACTTCACCAGTTAGTTACTAGCCGTGCACTGCAGGCAGGTTACTTAATTTCTCTGAACTGCAGTATCCTCATCTGTATAATGGGGACCACAGCAACACTTACCTTTATAGGACTGCCAGGAGATTACATATGTGGAAGTATTTTATAAACTGTAAAGGATTATATAAATATTATTTATTTACTTTATTAATTTTTCCTTAACATAGTAATTATATGTTCATTTTAACAACTAGAAGATACAAAAAAGTATTAAGAAAAAAAAAAATCAACCATAGGTCTATCACTGAAACATTATTATTTCTTTTAACTGAAATAAGTCCAACATCAAACAAAAAAAAAGCTAAAATAATTTGATGTTAATATTGATCATTTACAAATGACAAAATTAAGTGCTAACATCTTTTTAATAGAAGAGCAGCCTTTCCCATTTATCAGTTTAAAGTGAAGACAATGCCGCCATTTATCCCAGAGCTGGTCCCAACAGAGTATGATATATGGGTGCGGCTCATAAAAGTCAAGGCCACAAAAACTCCCAAAATAAATATTTCATGAGCCCAAGGAATAGTTACAACACATGCCCTCAGATGCAACAGAGAAGGCAAAGTGTCTGAAGCCCCACTAGTAAAACTCGCACAACTGTAATGGTCACATGAGAGACTGAAAGATTTCTATGGGCCACTTCAACAGAAGAAAAGAAAAATTTATACACCATGCTACAGGGCAGGCAAGCTAAGCCGTCTGACTTTTTCACACTGCTTACTGAATCCCACCCTTGGAACTTCTTGTGCCTCTCCCGTTTCTTTCCCACCCTCCCTTCTCCTACCTCCTCTCTTTATTATTGCACTGGAAACGCCCTGTGTTTAAAATGGTCTTTTTCCATACAATGGAATATGATTCAGCCATAAAAAGGAGTGAAATGCTGTTTCATGCCATACCATGGACGAATCTGGAAAACATGCTAAATGAGATAAATCAGACACAAAAGGCCACCTCCTGTATGATTCCATTTATATGAAACATCCAGAATAGGCAAATCTATAGAGACAAAAAGTACACTCGTTGTTAACTAAGGCAAGGGAGGTAGAGGGGGGGAGAGAAAGAGAAGTGATTGCTAATGGGTATGGGGTTTCTTTTTGAGGGGACAAAAATGTTCTAAAATTAGATTGTGGTGATAGCTGTATAACCCTGTGAATATACTAAAAAATATTAACTTGTGCACTTCAAATAGGTGAATTATATAATATGTGAATTGCATTTCAACGAAGTTGTTTTTAAAAAATGGTGTTGTTCAGGATCCTGATTAGAAAAACGGACGGGTAAATACATATTCTCTTCCTAAACGTGGAGTAAAACACCAGGAAGTTGTCGGTGGCTTTTAAAGTGATGACCCTCTCAGTTGTGACATGTATATAAAACGACCAGACTACTTTTGTTTAACAAATATGCATGAAATTACAAATCCAAATGAGTCCTGTCCTCAAAAAAGTAGTTACCTTAATACTGCCCAACTCAAAACTTGGTCCCCATATTCTTGATAATTCTATGCCTTTGCTTGGGTAGTTCCTTCCATTTATAATGCCTTTCTTGCCACATCTTTAAATGTTCAAATCCCCAAGTCCTTAAGGCCCAGCTCAAATGTTACTTCCCCCACGAAACCTTCCCTGACACTCACATCAAAAGAAATCTCACTTTTCTCTGAACTTCCACAGTGCGTAATTTCTTCACTGACACTTAGAACCTTCTATCCAGCATCATACTTATTCTATCCAGCATCACACCTATTGCTTTGACATTAGAAGGGGTCTTAGTAAACACCTGTTCAATAAATGGATAACTATACCCAGTAGTTGAGAATTTCATCTTCATTGGGTAAATTTTAATTCTGGAAATATCCAAAGGTGATTTAGACTCAAGAATGGTAAAGTAGTTGGGCTAATGAATGTCACCTCTGGTCAAAATGTACGTTTTCTTGACCAGAGTAAACCAAAACTAACTTGGCATATGTATGTAAATAATCTGAAGGAAATTTCCAAAGAGAAACATTGAAATAAGGATATAACATGTCAAGGTAACTATGAAAGAAACACCTCGATTATATAAATTCCAGAATGTTTGTTCAGAAATCCGTTTCATTACTTTATAGTAACACCATGTTTTTTCCTAGCAAAATGTTAGAGTTATGTTATCAAGTCCTACTAATTCTTCCACTATATTTCTGGTTATTTACTTATCCATTTTCCCGGCCACACCCAAAGTCCATTTTTTTAACGATCAATCAATTTAAGAAGTCTCCTAATTTATATCCCTCCCCTTTGTTCCTTCCTTCCTTCAACAATATTTATCAATCCATCCTGCGTGCCTATTTTAATGGCAGGAACTGGGGAGCATATATAGAAATATCAAACGAGGCCCGTTCTCCAGACACAATCTATTTGGGAACTTGAGGGACATGCACGGTTCATCACAATATTCAGCAGCATATATTTAAGGGCCACAACTGGCCCTCACAATTCAAAGGAATGGGTAAGTCCTCTGGCCTCCCCAGAACACAACCCCTGTACAATCTTCCTCATACACCATTCTCATTCTCTCCCTCTCAGTCTTCCTTTTTTCATTGTATTACATAATGCTTTCTGTTAAACTGCCCATATGTCATGCACCAACTTCATCCAATTTCTCTCCAACTTGCCCCCTTCACCTGCAATCAAGACTATCTACCTGGTGTATCTGGAAGTGACTCACTCACAAGTACCCTTGTTCATGATTTACTATTTATCCGTACAATTGTCCCCACATTCTCTCTGCTAACTCATATCTACCACTGATCTCAAGTCCTTTCTTTTGCATGTGTTGGGAAGTATGTAACCATATATCATTTTTTTTCAGTTTATAACAGACCTTATTTACCTCTTTTGTATTCACCTGTGTTTATTCCAGTGTTCCGAACTAAGGTTGCACATCACAATCACCTATGGAGCTTCTTAAAAATACACAGGCCTGGGCCCGACCCCTGGAGAGCTCCTCAGTAAGTCCAGGGTGGGATCCAGACATCTTTATTTCTAAAAAGCTCCAGTGGTGATTCGGATGCACACTCCAATCTGAGAACCACTGATTTTTTACAAGGCTCCCCATCCAGCAGACATTCAGAGCTTATTAATTCATGGCATTGAAGCTCATAGATAACTTTTGTCTAAATAGCTAACCAGAGATCAAACTCCAAACAAACTACACTAACTCGTTCCAAGTGCAACATGTGGTTTTAAAATTTCATTTCCTGAAGTACTACATGGAGGGACACTATTACCTTGTCTCTTTACATTGTTTCCCATTTGCTGAAAAATGGAGGTCTGGAATGCAGCCATGTTAGACAACACTACATAAAAATGCACTCTGGCGTCTTAGATTAAAATTAGTTATACAAAGGACAAGAACTGGACATTCTGAATGAAGACAGTATATCAAATAGATTCTTACTGAATCTACCTGGAAGAAAGATCAGGAGTCTGGTCAGTGGTGTATCCCAGTCTTCCTCGCTGCCAGTCTCCTGAACTGCCTGACAGAGTCAAGGGGCCCCTGAAGACTGAAGATTTTCAACTGCTGAAGTGACTCTAATGCACCAAAGTGCTCTAATCAGATAAGTAACCCAAGCCCCACCCAGACCCACAGTTGCCTCCCAACTGCCCTGGCACATACTATTTACACAGCTCAGTGGGGGAGCAGTATGAACTCTTCCCAAAGTTGCTCCTCACAGGCAGCAGCAGTCTGAGTCACCCACCCAGGGTGGGAAAGAAAGGTGTGATATTAGGCAGGGGAGTGTTAGGAGATGGGTCACAGCCTCTTTTCCCTTTTCAGAAGTGGGCTCCGCCTCCTCCAGTAATCACTTCAATTTTTAGTGGACTCATAACATCCTATAGGACAGAGTAGAACCGCCCCATATGGTTTCCAAGAAGTGGCTGGTGGATTGAACTGCTGACCTTTTGGTTAGCAGAGAGCTCTCTTAACCACTGTTCTACCAGGGCTCCTTTTAGTCACAAGCAATGGGCAAAGGGGTCTGCAGAGTCATTCAGCACCCCTCCAAAGCTGTGGGTTGTGAGGGGGGGGCATCCCTTCCTGCTCTCCTGAAGGGGCTGCAGATCCTAAATTCCACAGGCCTCTCCCAGCAGCTCCATCTTGCTTCCTGCCAGGAGGAGGAGCTGATGGACAGCGAGTCAGGAAAGGCTTCGTGGAAGGCAGCCGTTTGACAGCAGGTAAAGCCAGGTGAAAATCTCCCCAACAGGGAATAAAATAAAAGCTAGCAGGTTTAGGTGAAAAGTCATGAATTACTTCAAAAAAGAATGACCGTGTTTGAGTGCCAGAGGTGTAAGGAGAAGTAAAATGCCCAGGAGGGGGAGAGGAGGGGGAAGAGTTGTGGGTAAGACAAGTGCACAAAGGGGCCTGCTGCCGGGAGCGCTGGGGAGGGAGTGGTGGCAGAGGCGTGGGGGGGGCTTCCCCCCCAAGTCCAAGGGGGCTCCAGAGGAGGTGCGGAATGACTTTCCGAGGCGCCACAAGTATGAAAGGCCCCTGACTGAGGCAGCCAGACAAGAGGGGGTAAGGCGTTTCTGCTGAGGCTTCGTGGCTCTCAATGTCTATTCATTTTGAAATTGGGGGATGGGGGGTGTGGGCGCGCAACTTAGAGATTACCCCTGGGCACTCCAGTGGAGAGGGGAGGAAGGCGCAACTTAGAGACTGCCCCTGGGCCCTGTTACCCTCCCTAAACCCCTGGGTGGTGGGTAAGGTAGATCTCAGGGTGAGGGGCAGAAGTATTAGAAAGGAGAACAACGTGGCTCAAATAAGAATCCCTGGAAGGAAAAGCAGGGAATCAGCAGCAGAGTTCGCTAGCCCACGGGCCAGATGGGGAGGCCTAAAAAGGAGCTGAGACCAAGGGAGTCAATGTTGGGGGCGACAGCCTGCTGAGTGAAAGGGGCGATCGTACATCCTACAACTATTATTTATGGAGCGCATACGAAGGGCTGTACGCTACGTTAGACAATTTACAAATTCCACCTCGCTGAATCTTCACAACAAACCCCCAAGGCAGGCATTAATATGACTGCCCCCATTTTACAGATGAGGAAAGTGAGGCCCGGTCAAGGTCATATAGCGGGGGAGTCAGGATTCCCACCTATGGCGGTCTGGCCCTAGAACTCACGCGTAAAGCCACAGGCAGCGAGCAGGCGAAGAGGAGCCGCGAGGCGGCCCAGGACCCAGGACCTGGACCCGGCGGAGGTCTCCCGCCCAGCTCCCTGCCCCAGGCCCAGCGCGCTCACCCGGACGAGATTGCTGACGGCCGCCTGCACCGCGGCCACCGGCGCGGTGAGGTCAGGGATGGCTTTGCCGTCCACCTCGCCCTCCTCGTGCATGATCACCAGGTGCGAGATCTGCTGCGCCACCGGCTCCAGGATGCTCTCGATCGTGCGCGTATGAAACACCGGCATCGCGGCGGCTGGCGGGGCGGCGAACCGCGGGCGACAGAAAACTGGGATCGACGGCGCGGGGAACGAGAGCAGACTCAGACTCGGAGCAGTGAGGCGACTCGCAAGCCAGGGCTTCCCCCTCGGCGTAACCAGCCTCACGGGCGCCCCGCCCCTTGGGTTGTCGCGCCCAATGGCAGCGCCTCTCAGACCCGGGCCGTCACTCCTATTGGTCTTGCTTTGAGATGCTTCGCCCTCGCCTCCGCGCCGCCAAAGCCCCGCCCCACCCCGCCCCCATTCCCAAGGGAGGGGCCTGGGATCCGGGCTGCGCCGCAGGGATTGCGTCCGGATTCCCGAACCTAACGCAGGGCGCTCCTTATAAGGACATGGAGAGAGCGGAGCGTGCGGCTGGAGTCGGCTGGCCCCGCCCCTCGGCACCGCCTCCTGCCTCTGATCTGCAGAGCCCCGCCCCTCTGCAGAATCAACTCAGCCGGGAGGCGTCTCCTCACCTTTGGCAGCGCTTGTGTCTGACCAGACGAGGAGGCCTGAGGTCTCCCCGCCCCTCTGCAACTTTTCCCTTCAGACGCCCTCAAGATATTCTTTCCTTTTCCTCTCAGTAATACGTGGAAACGTTTTCGGTAAAAGATTCAAACCGTAGAAATGCATAGGGAAACACGAAAGTTTCACTTGTTCACACACACACACACACACACACACACACTCACTCACACACACACACTCTCCACCTACTCACCGCATCAGAGATACACACTGTTAACGGTTTGGTGTATAGCCTTCTAGACCTTTCTCTATGCATTTACTTGTACGTTTGTATCTTTAAAGTAAATGTGACTAAACATTTTCCTGGAACTTGATTTTTTTTCCCCTCAATTAAAATTCCCATTATCTTTCCTTGTTGGTATCTGTAGATCTACCTCATTCTTTTTAATGGCTGCATGGTATTCCATTGTATGAAATAAAACATAATTCATATCAGCAGTTCCAGAATGATGAACATTTAGGTTGGATTCTGTTTTTCACTATTAAAAAACAATTCTGTACAAGTATCATTGTACTTGCCTTTGTGTTGTGCATATGTGTATTATCTAGAATAGATACCTAAAAGTGAAATGAAGTGCAAAAGGACACACATTCTACATTTTGAAAGATACACTAAGTTACTCGATCCCTCACAGAATGCTTTGCATAAAATATCTGAATGTCTTCTTCACCTCAAATTCTCTTTTGCCCAAACTTCCCCATTTTGCGATAAAACACTTTCACTAATGCTTCAAAGCAAAAATCCTCAAGGCAAATGAAAATATTTCCTGAGAACTCACATTTTGCAACACTCTAAGCTATATATTGTCCTGTGCAATTTCTGAAGCTATTCTTGTTCAGTAGCATATATCCATTGTCTACTCTGCATTTTGCCAAATCCTGCACTTTTCCTTCCAATAATATCTTCACTTTTTTTGTTACTTCTTCCATGTCCTTATAGGCAGTGGACTTCCAACTCTATTTTAAGCCAACATTTATTAGGTGCTTTCTAAATTTTAGCACTGTGATAACTCCTTACTTAAATTGAGGTATATGCAGTATATACCATTTTATTTCCCCCTTTTTACAGATGAAGAAACTGAAGCTCCTTAGTTTGTCTAAGGTTGCACGCAGGACCAATGACCCAATTTGTGAGGCTCAGCACTCGTGCACCCCACCAGCTACCGGGATTCCTCTCCTGGGGATTCCCCTTCTTACCAACCGCTGCACTGACATGCCATCCCCTAGCTGAGATCAGGGAAGCCAAGCCACACATTTCCTCTTCCCACAGGCCTTGCCACCCCATCTCATGGCAAACAGATGACCCCAAAGATATTGCAACCTCCACACTGAGACTCAGTCAATAACTGAATTGCGAGTGAGTGAGAGGCTTGCCCCTGCCAAGTCAACTGCTGAACAAACTGTGGTATTGCCGCCTTGGGCAGTGGTCACTGGGCAGGGCCAGGAGGAAGGAGACTGGGCAGCTGAGACTCATCCGAGGGAGGCAGCGGAGGCAGGACCTACATAAGCTGAGGCTCCAAGTCCCGGTGCATGCTCCACTGTCCCATCAGATTTCATTTCTAAAACACAAAGATAAAATTATTAGGAATTAAGACAGTGAACACAGAGCATTAGACTGCAAACGTGAGGCCTTTCTTAGTACAGGACCCTGTGAAACCACACTGATTGCACACTCATGAAGCTTGGTAACCCAGGTCTGACAGTGAACAGCTCTTAATTACTAAGCAGCTCCATAGGAACTCCCCTTCCATATGGAACCGCTTATGAAAACTAATAAAACTTATGTCTAGTCCTACCACCATTACCAAAGCTGTTTTCTCTGCCCTTTGCTTTATGTTAATAATGGTAGTACTCAGGTGAAGGAACTATATTTGATTTATTTTCCTGTAATCCCCAATCTGTCCCCACTTTACTGACTGTATACTTCTTTACAGTTTAACATCTTCCTCTGTCCTGTGTATTTCCTGCAATTTGGCAGCAGGATTCAGAGGCTTGATCATGCCTTTTTTAATTGTAATATGTTTTATAATCCAGGCTACTCCTGACTGACCATATTAACCTCCCTTAAAATTCCACATTGCATATCTAGTCCACATGCTCTGCTCCATGCACATGCATATCCGCTTCTGTCCCCTCCTCCCCCACATTCACAGGCACACTCTAAAATCTTCCGTGACACCTGTTAGCACATGTTAACATCAATGCTCTCCACAGTTTGGGCTCAGACCAACCTTACTGGCTTCTGTTTCCCCACCCAGGCCCACAGACAGGGGGGTTCAGTAGTGCAAAAAGCACAAAATCAGAGCAATCCAGAGCTCAAACCATAATCTCAGTTTTGCAACTTGTTTGGGAAACAACTCTGGCAAGTTACTTTTTTCTCTCTGTCTGAATTTCTTTCTTTGTAAAAGTGGGATAATATCACCCCCATAGAGCTGATGTATGAGGCTCTAGTGGCAACAGCAGTTAAGAGCTATGGCTGCTAACCAAAAGGTTGGCAGTTCAAACCCACCAGCTGCTCCTTGAAAACCCTATGGGGTGGTTCTACTCTGTCTGATTAGGTCACTATGAGTTGGAATCAACTGACGGCAATGGGTTTGGTTTTTTTTAAGAGCTGATGTAAGGATTGACGAATTTATATAAAGCACTCAGGAAACCCTCAGTAAAACGGAGCTATTTTTATTACTATTGGAGCAGTTACAAAGGGACATGATCACAGTCTCCAAAACACCCATGATGGAATTTCACTTTTAAGCCTTTGCTCACATTTCTTTCCTACCTAGAAAGCTATCTCTGCTTGTTTAAATCTTACCTACTGTAGTAGGCAAGGAGTTCCTGGGTGGCAAAAATGGTTAAGTGCTCAGCTACTAATCAAAAGCTTGGCAGTTCAAATCCACCCAGAGGCGCTTTGGAAGAAAGGTCTGGTGATCGGCTTCCAGAAGAGCACAGTCATTGAAGATCCTATGGAGTGCAGTTCTACTGTGAAACATGTAGGGTCTCCATGAATCAGAATTGACTCAACAGAAACTGGGTTATCTGGTTGATTGATGGTAGGCAAAATTCTAAGATGTCCTCCAAGATTTTCCGTCCCTAATGAATACACTGCATAATCCCCAGGACTGTGAATATAATGAATTTTACTTCTATGACTATGTTATGTTACATGGCACTTTAAGATTGAGAGATTAGCCAGGTGGGCCTGGCCTAATCACATGAGACCTTTTTTATTGTTGTTGTTGTAAAAATATATGTAATGCAACATTTGCCAATTTAATGTTTTCATATGAGATCTTTTACAGCAAAGCGTTCTCTCCAGCTGATCACAGAAGAAATGAGAGATTTGAAGCACGAGAAGGATTTGATGAGCCATTGCTTGCTGAAAGATGCAGGGGGCTTCTAGGAACAGATGAGAGTCAGCAAGGAAATGAGGGCCTCAGTCCTATATCAGCAAGGACCTGAATTCTGCCAACAACAAGAATGAGCTTGGAAGCAGATTCTCCCCAGAGCCTCCAGATGAGAACTCCGTCCAGCCGACACCTTGATTTCAGCCTTGTGATACTGAGCCTGGAACCCGTCCATGCCATACAGGACTTCTGACTCACAGAACTGTGAGTTAATAAATAGCCGTTGCTTTAAGTCACTAAATTTGTGGTTATTTGTCACACCGTGATAGAATACCTTTTACATGCCAATTTTACATTTGTCTCTGGTCTGTCCGTGACAAAGGCTGCTAGATGCCCCCTCCCCATATCCATTCTTTTCTTCATCTACAGAAATAGAACCCCAGATTTATAGTTAGGCATTTAGCTACATGCTTCCAATTTTACACTAAGCAAATTACAAAGCTTCAGTTTTCTCACCTCTAAAATGGAGATAATAATGTTTTCAATCTCATTAAATACAAAGGGTTTAGCACATAGTAAGAGTTCAAATAATGTTAGCAGAGATTGAGGTCAATTCATAGTCAGTACTAGACTAAGGAACCATCCTTAATAAGCATGAAACTAAATTGTAAATCATGTGGTGAAGACCGTGTGATGCTCAAGTTCCAAGCAGGAGGAGATTACCATGGGCCTGAGGATAAGAAGGAGCTTATGGAGCGATAGAACTCTATCTGGCCTTAAAGGAAGAATAATGTTTGGTTAAGCAGGCAAGAAGGCAGACATTCCAGAATGAGCAAGGCCTGGAGGTGGGAGCATGTTCCAGGACAGTGATTAAATTAGTCAGACTGGAGTGGCTATTCATTCAATTCAAAGATAAGGTTGAAAAGGTAAATTTCCATAAGATTATAGCCTACAGAGGTGAAGGACTGTGTAAACTTTGCTCTTGATTATGGCTAGCTCAACATTATCCTTTGCCATGGGTGGCTTTAACAAACAGAAATTTATTTTCTCACAGTTTAGGAGGCTAGAAGTCTGAATGTAGGGTGCCAGCTCTAGGGGACAGCTTTCTCTCTCTGTCAGCTCTGTAGGAAAGTCCTTGTCTCTTTTAGCTTCTGGGCAATCTTCATGTTGCTTGGCACGTGTCTTCCCCCATCTCTGCTTTTCTGGCTTGCTTTTTAATCTCACTTTTATATCTCAAAAGAGATTGATTTAAAGCACACCCTACACTAATCCTGTCTCATTAGCTTGACAAAGACAACTCATTCCCAAATGGCATTATAACCATGGGCATAGAGGTTAGGATTTACAACACATGTTTTGGGGAGACACAATTCAATCCATAACATCATGTAAAGTTTAAAGGCTGTTTAATATAGGGAACACTGTAACATATGTAAAAAGTTAGAATTTCTAAGTTAGAAGTAATTAGGGAAAATTATTTGATGATGACAATTATTTACACAGTGCCCTACGACATGGGCAATTTTCAATTCTTTTACATCCATAGCAGTTCTCTGAGGTAGAAGGAAAACAAGGAGCACAGCTTTCTTTCATTACACAGACTAGGAACTTGAGACATAGTAACACCTGTCAGTTGTGAGTATAACTCTTGGAACTTTTAGTCAAAGATGGAGCTGGATGTAAAGTTGGAGTCTTCTATATTTAGTTGCGACGCCCAGTTTCTCTCCATATTTCTATGTTTCCTCTTGATTAGAGTTTGGACTGCTGTGTATCAGCTGTGTGTCTAAAGATTTACTTACAGCTTCTCATAGACACAGAAACACACTTTGTACCCACATGGATTAAGCTACAATTTATACATGCAGAAACATGTACACACATACACACTTTGTACTCCCACATTCACCACAGATGCACCTTCTGTGTCTACCTAGGCCAGCCCACCAGCCCCTCTCCCCACTGTCCCCACATTAGAACCACAAAGTGGCTTGCTCAGTAGCGCTCTTCCTTCCCCTCCCCAAATGCTGACGTGTACCCCATGCCCCACCCTCTACCCACACCCCAAACCACAACCACTTCCCCATCATTTGAAAACAAAGTGCCTTTTCTCTTTGATCACCAATTTTTTTTATTAAAAGTAGATTTAAATCATTTTCAGCTTTATAGTTTTTTCTAATTTTTCACACATTTTTATTACACTTCAATCTTCTGTACTGTGTGAGAAAGCTACAAAGGAGGCTATTAAAATTATGTAAAATTCCAGTATTTTAATATATTCTCTTCCAGTCTTTTTTCTGTTCATATATACATATTTACATGTATGTTCAATTTTTTCTCATGCAAATTTTTTATTGAGATAATTCACATATAAAATTCACCCTTTTAAAGTACAAAGTTCAGTTTTTGGTCCTGCTTTCTTTACCTTAACATTACTGTATCAAGAACATATACCAATGACACTGAATATTCTTCAAAAACATGATTTTTTACAGCCATATAATATTCAGAGTGTGCAAGAACTGTAATTTATTTAACCATCTCCCAATTGTTGAACACTTACGGTGTCTCCAACTTTTCACTATTGTAAATAGTGCTTTGAAAAACATCCCTGAGTTTTTATTTTTACAGGCATTTCATTGTTGTTTTAACACATTTATTACTTAGGAAAGGGGCCAACACTGTTGACTGGCTACCTGACAGCCATTTTCTCCTTTGTCCTTAATTTATAGAACCCAGTATTTTAGCGAGGTGTATCAGTTACCTATTGCTTCATATAAATTATTCCAAAATAGTAATCCTTTATTATCGCTCATGGTTTCTATGGCTCAGGAATTTGGAAGTGGCTCAGCTGGGAGGTTCTAGCTCAAGGTTGCAGTCAGATGGTAGCTACAGCTGGGGTCATCTCAAAGGCTTTTTCATCCACATGTCTTATACATGGACTGGGAAGATTCGAAGAGCTGGAGGCTTGAACATATGGTGCTTGCCATGGATTGAATATTGTCTCCAAAAAAAATATGTATCAACTTGGCTAGGCCATGATTCCCACTATTGTGTGATTGTCTGCCATTCTGTCTATCTGAAGTGACTTTCCTATGTGTTGTAAATACTATCTCTATGATGTTAATGAGATGGGATTAGTGACAGCTATGTTAATGAGGCAGGACTCAATCTACAAGATTAGATTGTGTCTTAAGCCAGTCTCTTTTGAGATATAAAAGAAAGAAGAGAGCAGAGAGACATAGGAAACTCATACCACCAAGAAACAAAAGCCAGGAGAATAGCGCGTCCTTTGGACCGAGGGTCCCTGCGCTGTGAAGCTCCTTGACCAGGGATTGATGATAAGAACTTTCCTCCAGAGCTGACAGAGAGAGAAAGGCTTCCCATGGAGCTGACACCCTGAACTTGGATTTGTAGCCTACTAGACTGTGAGAGAATAAATTTCTCTTTGTTAAAGCCATCCACTAGTGGTATTTCTGTTACAGCAGCACTAAATTACCAAGACAGTGCTCTTGAGGTCCCTTCAAATAGTCTCTCAAGCATGCTGACTTCTTACATGGGGCCCATAGTTTCAAAGATATGTCTCCCAAGAGATCAAGAGCTAGATAGAAGTTGTATCGCTTTTTGTAATTTAGCCTTGGAAGTCACAAATATAACTTCCACCTTAGTCATAGCCCTGCCCAGATTCCAGGAGAAGGAATGTAAACCTCACTCCTTGATGTAGAAATGTAGATCCCACATTATAAGAACATTTGGAAAATACCATCTGCAGCAGGAGGCAAACATGCTCAGAGAAAGTGGTCCCCTCCCCGAACCCTAAAGGATAATCTCTAATTTGTCTGAACCAAGTATGGTCATCTTATTTTATGTTGTTAGTAGTTAGATACTGCCAGTTGTTCACCCAAAATTCATTTCCCCTTTCTCCTATATATCATATTGCAGCTAAATATACTAGATTATACAGGCTCCCTTGCATCTAGGATAGCCAAGTGACAAATTTTGCCCAATGAAATTAAGCTAACGGTTCTAGGAAAGTTTTTGCTTTTCTGACGTAGGTACTTGCCCCTTCCAGAAGCGCAGGAACACAGCTTCTGGAGTAGGCCTTGAAAGGCACAAGTCAATCAATACAGCCAATCCACCTGGCCATTGTGATTGGTTCAGGAATGGGCACCTGACCCAGTTTGGGCCAATGTGAGAGAGAGTGACTCCCAGGTATAGGAGCCACAAAAGACAAGCTTTCTTTTCTCTGAAGGTATGGTGTGAGAATGGAAAGCATCAGTGGCCATTTTTCTTTCATGATAGGAAAGACAGAAGCTCTGGGGAAAACCATCTGGAGTTTGAACTTGAAGGCAGCATCATGCAGAGAGGGAGAGTTGGTAATGGTTTGACTCCATCCTCACCTAAAGCCAGACTGACCTTAAGATTTTCAGTTATTGAGCAAAGAAATCCTTCTTATGGTTTAGGCCAGATTCATTTGAGTTTCATTCACTTGTAACCGAAAAGACTTAATTGATACAAGACACTTAATATATCCCAGTCTATGTGCCCGATGCACAGAAGTGGTAAAAAAGACAAACAGAACTTATAGTCTAGAAATATACATAGGAAGACCATTGACTTTTTGGAAAATTTTTTAATAGTTTATGAAAGCATAATATTGACATTTATATGCAGTAGTGAAAGCACCACCCAGATAAGGCTGTATGACGTTTCCAACACCACAGAAAACTCCTCCGTACCCCTTCCCAGATAATACCTACTGTGGTAGCCAGCCTCCAAGATGGTCCCTAATAATTTTCATTCACTGATATTCACACCCTTATGTAGTCCCCTCCATTAAATTGAATAGGGCTGACACGTATAGGAGCCCTGGTGGCGCAGTGGTTAAGAGCTTGGCTGCTAACCAAAAGGTTGGCAGTTCAAATCCACCAGCTGCTCCTTGGAGACTCTATGAGACAGCTCTACTCTGTCCTATACGGTCTCTATGAGTTGGATGGCAATGGGTTTGGTTTTTTGTTTGTTTGTTTGTTTTGGAGATGTATAACAAAGAGGATACGGCAGAAATGATGGAAGTGTGACTTCCGAGGCTAGGTCATGAAGGATGTAGAGGCTTCTGCCTTGCTCACCTTTGGTTATTTGCTCTGACACTCAAGCAACTCTCTGAAGAGGCCCATGTGCCGAGGAACTGAGGCCTCTCATCAACAGTCAACACCTTAGAAGTGGATCCTCCAGTCTCAGTCAAGCCTTCAAATGACTGTAGCCTGGTTGACATCTTGACTACAACCCCATGAGAGACCTCAAACCAGATCCACCCAGATAAGCTGTTCTTGAATCCCTAACCCACAGAAATTTGTATGAGATGAGAAAGAGTACCCTAAAATTAAACTCTTTGGGGCACTTGACATGACTAAAAGAAGGCCACCTTGAAGGGGAGCCAAAATGGCGGAGTAGTCAGATGCTTCCTGTGTTCCCTCGTACAACAAAGACCGAATAAAAACAAGTAAATCGATTATATAAGACAACCTAGGAGGCCTGAATATCAAAGCCAAAGTTGAAGAGTTGAACTGAGCGACAGGGAGAGGGAGAGACAGTTCAGAAGCAGCGAGGATTTGCCAGACTCGACCTGGCCAGCACCCTGCAGGCTGGATCAGCTGGCGCGCATGGGCTGAGGCAAGCTGTAGCGCTTGTGATGCGTTTTCCACACTGGGAGAAACTGAGTGGCGGAGAGTCTGCTCAAGCCTCTGGAGCCAGGGAGAAGCAACGCTGAATCTGTGAAAGATAAGTGCAATCGTCTAACTCACTATGACAGATCAAAAAAACCTTTCCACCCTCTGCGAAGTACCTCACTCCCATTCACGCATCCCCTACCTGCTCTGCTCCAGTCCCAGTGTGGCTTCAGCGATTGCCGCGCCCCTGGGCTGGAAGTGGGACCTGTCCTGTGCCCCAAGCCATTCTCCTGGCTTTGGAGAGAGGACAAATTAACAAATAGGAAAAACAATCTGCTAGCTCCCCTAAGCCAGGAACTCAGGGTAGGCACAGCCCCTTTGCCTAGGCACAGGCATAAGGGATCCATGGACTTTGAATGCCTTTCACCACTGCCTAGACTTGTGTGGGCACATTTCAACAGCGCAGGCCCTCATTAGCACAGTACAACAGGGTATATACTTGAAGCCTATTTTCAACTTCAACAGCTAAGAGAGAGTGGCAGATTCGTGACATTTGACACCACCCTGTCCATTAAGCAGGGTCCTCACCTACCCACATCAGGGGCCTGACTATTGGTGTCTCCACCCACTCCATGTAGAATAAGTGGTGCCTCCTAGTCCTTACAGCCAACAGCACTGGGTGCCCAAAGTCTGGCTGCAAAACCCACCCACCTAAGTGCTCTACAGAACAGGGACACTCCTTCCATCCAGGCACTCAGGGGCAGCCATCAGCCCCCTACTTTGCTGGGCACATAACCTTCTACTGCAGCCAGATACCTGTGCCTACTCCAATCACCCCTATGTAGCTCTGCTCGTCTAGGACTGTAGGTGAGAGCCTGCACCACATACTCAGGGACCGATGACGACCTGGATACCTGAGCTGAATCCACACAAGAAAAGTAAATGGACTCCTGGGCTCACATACATAGTAACAGCTCTAACCCCCTGGTGACAGGATGTGAGAGCTTCAAAGACACCAATAATCAAAGTAGCTCACATGACCAACCTATTTGGGCATATCAAAATGAAACAGGAAACTAGGACACAGTAAGCAAACATAAAATAAATAAATATATTAACTTATTGATGGCTCAGAGACAACAGTCAATATCAAATCACAAAAAGAGGCAAACCATGATGGCTTCAGCAAGTTACCAAAACAAAGAACCAAAAAACCTCCCAGAGGAACAGAAGGTCTTGGTGTTACCGGAGGTAGAATTCAAAAGATTAATATACAGAGCTCTTCAGGAGATCAGACAAAATGCAGACCAAGCCAAGGAACACACAGACAAAGCAACAGAGGAACTTAAGAAGGTTATACAAGAGCATAATGACAAATTTAACAGGCTGCAAGAATTCATACAGAGACAGCAAATAGAAATCCAAAAGACTAACCATAAAATTTCAGAATTAGACAACTCAATAGCAAGTCACAGGATAGGAGCAGAATTGAGGCAATGGAAGTCATAATTAGTGAGACTGAAGATAAAGCACTTGACACCAACTTATCTGAGGAAAAATCAAATAAAAGAATTTTAAAAAAATGAAGAAACCCTAAGAATTATGTGGGACTCTATCAAGAGGACTAGCCTACTAGTGATTGGAGTACCAGAACAGTAGAGGATAACAGAAAATGCAGAGAGAATTGTTAAAGGTTTGTTGGCAGAAAACTTCCCTGATATTGTGAAAGATGAGAAGATATCTATCCCAGAAGCTCATTGAACCCCACACAGGGTAGATCCCAAAAGAAATTCACCAAGACATATTATAATCAAACTTGCCAAAACCAAAAATAAAGAGAGAATTTTAAGAGCAACTAGGAATAAACAAGAAGTCATCCACAAAGGAGAGTGACTATGCAGCAGAAACCATGCAGGCAAGAAGGAAATGGGATGACATATATAAAGCCTTGAAGGAAAAAAATTGCCAGCCAAGAATTGTATATCCAGCAAAAGTGTCTCTCAGATATGAAGGTGAAATTAGGACATTTCCAGATAAACAGAAGCCAAGGGAATTTGTAAAAACCAAACTAAAATTACAAGAAATACTAAAGGGAGTCCTCTGGCTAGAGAATCGATAATATTAGATAAAAACTCAAGACTAGAACACAGGAGAGAACACCAGATATCAACCCAATAGGAAAGTCACAGAAATAAATCATAGCTAAAACACTGAAAATAGGGAAGCAGAGACATCAATACGTAAAAGATGACAACATTAAAACAAAAAAGGGACTAAATAGTGTAGTCACAGAATTTTCATATGGAGAAGAAGTAAAGGCAATATTAAGAAATAAAAGATTAGTTTAAATTTAGAAAAACAGAGGTAAATTTTAAGGTAACCACAAAGAAACCAACAAATCAACACATCAAAATAAAAAAGAAGAAAAACATAAAGACTCAGCAAATACAAAATCAACAATAATGAAAAAGATGAAAAGAAAATTCATAAAGAAAAATGACTCAGCACAGAAAATTAAGTGGAACAAAGAAACTCTCAACAACACACACAAAAAAATACATCAAAATGACAGCACTAAACTCATACCTATTGATAATTACACTGAATGTAAATGGACTAAATCCACCAATAAAGAGACAGAGTGGTAGAGTGGTTAAAAAAACATGATCCATCTATATGCTGCCTACAAGAGACACACTTTAGACTAAAAAACACAAACAAACTAAAACTCAAAGGATGAAAAAAATATATGAAGTAAACAACAATCAAAAAAGAGCAGGAGTGACAATATTAATCTCTGACAAAGTAGACTTTAAAGCAGAATCACCCGCAAAGGATAAGGAAGGATACTATGTAATGATCAAAGGGTCAATACACCAGGAGGACATAACCATAAATAAATATTTACGTGTCCAACAACAGGGCTCCAAAATACATAAAACAAACTCTAACAGCATTGAAAAGAGAGATAGACAGCTCCATAATAATAGCAGGAGACTTCAACATACCACTTTTGGTGAATGACAGAATATCCAGAAAGAAGCTCAACAAAGAGATGGAAGATCTAAATGCCACAGTCAACCAACTTGATCTCATAGACATATACCAAACACTCCACACAATAACAGTCATGAATACTTTCTTTTCCAACTCACATGGAACATTCTGCAGAATAGACCACATATTAGGCCATAAGGCAAGCCTTAACAGAATCCAAAGCATTGAAATATTACAAAACATCTTTTCTGACCATAAAGCCTTAAAGTAGAAATGAATAACAGAAAAATCAAGGAAAAAACATTGAACACATGGAAACTGAATGACACCTTGCTCAAAAGCTACCAGGTTATAGAAGAAATTAAAGACAGAATAAAGAAATTCA
>NW_004444042.1:6512350-6566692 GCF_000243295.1 Trichechus manatus latirostris
AGGATGCCCTTTATCACCACTCTTATTCAACATTGTGCTGGAGGTCCTAGCCAGAGCAATTAGGCTAGAAAAAGAAATAAAGGGCATCCAAATTGGTAAGGAAGAAGTAAAAGTATCTGTATTGCAGATGATACGATCTTATACACAGAAAACACCCAAAGAATCCACAAGAAAACTGCTGGAACTAATAGAAATTTCAGCTAAGTATCAGGATACAAGATAAACATACAAAAATGAGTTGGATTCCTCTACACCAACAAAGAGAATTTCAAAGAGGGAATCACCAAATCAATATCATTTACAACAGCCCCCAAGAAGATAAAATACTTAGGAATAAATCTAACCAGAAACTTAAAATACCCATACAAAGAAAACTACAAGACAGTACCGCAAGAAACCAAAAGAGACATATATAAGTGGAAAAACATACCTTGCTCATGGATAGGAAGACTCAACATTGTGAAAATGTCATTCTACCCAAAGCAATCTACACATACAATGCAATCCCGAAACAAATTCCAACAGCATTTTTTAACGAGACGGAGAAACAAATCACCAACTTCATATCGAAAGGGAAGAGGCCCCAGATAAGTAAAGCATTACTGAAGAAGAAGAACAAAGTGGGAGACCTCACACTACCTGACTTTAGAAACTGTTATACTGCCACGGTATTCAAAACAGCCTGGTACTGGTACAACAACAGATACATAGATCAATGGAACAGAATTGAGAATCCTGATGTAAATTCATCCACCTATGAGCAACTTATATATGACAAAGGCCCAAAGTCCATTAATTGGGAAAAAGACAGTCTCTTTAACAAATGGTGCTGGCATAACTGAATATCCATCTGCAAAAAATGAAACAAGACCCATACCTTACACCATGCACAAAAACGAACTCAAAATGGATCAAAGACCTAAATATAAAATATAAAACGATAAAGATCATGGAAGAAAAAATAGGGACAACACTAGGAGACCTAATACATGGTATAAACAGGATACAAACCATAACTAACAATGCACAAACACAAGAAGAGAAACTAAAGACCGAACACTTATGCTTATCAAAAGATTTCACCAAAAGAATAAAAAGACAATCCACAAACTAGGAAAAAATTTTTGGCTATGACATATCCAATAAGGGTCTAATCTCTAAAATCTACAAGATACTGCAACACCTCAACAACAAAAAGACAAATAACCCAATTAAAAAACAGGCAAAGGATATGCACAGACACTTCACCAAAGAAGACATTCTAACAGATACGTGAGGAAATGCTCAAGTCAGTAGCCATTAGAGAGATGAAAATCAAAACTACAATTAGATACCATCTTACCCCAACAAGGCTGGCACTAATCCCAAAAACACAAAATAATAAATGTTGGAGAGGTTACGGAAAGACTGGAACACTTACGCACTGATGGTGGGAATGTAAAACGGTACAACCACTTTGTAAATTGATTTGGCACTTCCTTAAAAAGCTAGAAATAGAAATACTCTATGATCTAGCAATCCCACTCCTTGGAATATATCCTAGAGAAAGGAGAGCTGTCACATGAGTAGATATATGTGCACCCATGTTCATTGCAGCATTGTTCACAATAGCAAAAAGATGGAAACAACCTAGGTGCCCATCAACAGACGAATGGATAAACAAATTATAGTACATACACACAATGGAATACTATGGAACAATAAATGATGAATCCACAAAACATCTCACAACATGGATGGATCTGGAGGACGTTACACTGAGGGAAATTGTTGTTGTTGTTAGGTGCCATCGACTTGGCCCCAACTCATAGTGACCCTATGTAGAACAGAAAGAAACACTGCCTGGTCCTGTGCCATCCTCACAGTCATTATGCTTAAGCCCATTGTTGCAGCCACTATGCCAGTCCATATCGTTCAGGGTCTTCCTCTTTTTCACTGACCCTCTATCTTACCAAACATAATATCCTTCTCCAGGGACTGATCCCTCCTGATAACATGTCCAAAGTATGTGAGATGTAATCTTATCATCCTTGCTTCTAAGGAGCATTGTAGTTGTATTTCTTCCAAACCAGATTTCTTCGTTCTTTTGGCAGTCCGTGGTATAGTCAATATTCTTCACCACCACCACAATTCAAAGGTGTCAGTTCTTCTTTGGTCTTCCTTATTCATCATCCAGCTTTCATATGCATATGAGGTGATTGAAAACATCATGGTTTGGGTCAGGCCCACCTTAGTCTTCAAGGTGACATCTTTGCTTTTTAATTTTAATTTTGAAATTAGTCAGTCACAAAAGGACAAATATTGTTTGAGACCAGTATTATAAGAACTCAAGAAAAGGTTTAAACACAGAAGAAAAAATTATTTTTTTAATGATTGTGCTGTAAGTGAAAGTTTACAGTTCAAGTTAGTTTCTCATACAAAAATTTATACACACATTGTTATGTGACCCTAGTTGCTGTCCCTATAATGTGAGAGCACACTCCTCCTATCCACCCCAGGTTTCCAGTGTCCATTCTACCAGCTCCTGTCCCTTTTTCCCTTCTCATCTCGCCTCTAGACAGGAGCTGCCCATTTAGTCTCATGTATTTACTTGAGCTAAGAAGCGCTCTAGAAGAAAATACTCTTTTATGATTATAAGGGTGGGGAGGGAGAGGGGAATTCGCTAACTAGATGATAGACAAGAATCATCTTTAGTGAAGATACAATACAGGGGAAGTCAGCACAACTGGACTAAACCAAAAGCTAAGAAGTTCCCTAAACACAACCAAACACTTTGTGGGACAAAATAGCTGGGGCTGGGGACTGGGGACTATGGTTTCAGGGCACATCTAGGTCAATTGGCATAAAAAAAATTTATTAAGAAAATGTTCTTCATCCCACTTCAGTGAATGGCATCTGGGGTCTTAAAAGCTAGCAAGTGGCCATCTAAGATGCATCAGTTAGTCCCAACCCATTTGGAACAAAGGAGAATCAAGACCACCAAAGACACAAGGAAAATATTAGCCCAAGAAACAAAAGGGGCCACATAAACCAGAGACTCCATCAGCCTGAGACCAGAAGAACTAGATGGTACCTGGCTACCACCAATGACGGTCCTGACAGGGAAGAGAACAGAGAGTCCTTGATGGAGCGGGAGAAAAGTGTGAAGCAGAACTCAAATTCACGTAAAAAGACCAGACTTAACAGTCTGACTGAGACTGGAGGAACCCCCAAAGCCATGGCCCCTGGACACTCTGTTAACCCAGAACTAAAACCATTCCCAAAGCCCACTCTTCAGACAAAGATTAGACTGGAGTGTAAAACGTAAAATAATACTCATGAAGACTGTACTTCTTAATTTAAGCAGATACACAAGACCAAATGGGCAGCTTCTGTCCGGAGGCAGGATGAGAACGCAGGAAGGGACAGAAGCTGGATGGATGGACTGGGAAACCTGAGATGGAAAGGATGAGTGTGTTGTCTCATTATAGGGATTGTAACTACTGTCACATAAAGAATATGTGCACAAAGTTTTGTATGAGAAATTAACTTGAGCTGTAAATTTTCATCGAAAACACAATAAAAAAATGAAACGCCTTTTCTGCATCATGTGGTTCTTATCTTTTGTTTTATTTAAGTGATGGATTACATAGATTATTTTTCTAATGTTGAACCATCACCACATACCTGTTATGACTCTCACTTGGTCATGATGAATTTTTTTTTTAAATATGTTGTTGAATTCTGTTGACTATAATTTTGTTTGCTGTCCTGTGTTCTAATCTCAGGTTGTTGTCTGATGTTGTTGGTTCTCTAACCGAGGGACTCCCTTTAATATTTCTTGCAAGTTTGGTTTGCTTTTTACAAATTCCCTTAATTTCTGTTTATCCGGAAATGTCCTAATTTTGCCATCGTATCTGAGACAGAGTTTTGCAGAATACACTATTCTTGTTTGGCAATTTTTTTCTTTCAAGGTTTTAAATATGTCATCCCATTGCCTTCCTGGCTGCGTAGTTTCTGCCAAGTAATCAGAGCTTAGTCTTACTGTTTCCCTTTTGTAAGTGACTTTTTGTTTTTCTCGAGCTGCTCTCAGGATTCTTTCTTTGACTTTAGTTGTGGCAAGTGTGATTATGATATGTCTTGGTGACTTTCTTTTGGGGTCTATCCTGTATGGGGTTTGTTGAGCTTCTTGGATGGTCAGATTTTCATCTTTTGTGATATTTGGGAGGTTTTCTTCCAGTGAATATTCAACAATCTTCTCTGTGTTTTCCATTTTTGACCATTGTTATGCAACTCTGATCATGCATAATGATCCCACATAATTCTTAGGTTTTCTTCATTCTTTTCTCTTATTTTCCTGAAACAAGTGATGGCCATGGATTTGTCTTCAATCTCACTGATTCTGTCTTCCATTGTTTCAAATTTGCTCCTAAGACCTTCTATTGAGTTTTCCATTTCTGAAATTTTGTTGTTTATCTTTTGGATTTCTAGGTATTGTTTTTGCATGATTTCTAATAGTTTGTTTATTTTGATGTTTTGTTCTTGTATTATTTTCCTGAATTCTTCTATTCCTTTGACTGTATTTTCCTTGATTTTGGCTATGTTTTCATGGTTTTGTCTGAGTTTTCCATGATTTTTTCTATTTTATCCGTGGTTTTGTCTGTCTTTTCCTTTATCTCTTTCCTAATCTCTTGGAGAGCCCTAAATATTAGTCTTTTAATAGTATATCAGGTAGTTCTACTGACTTTTCTTCTACCAGAAAGTCATCTGATTATTTTGGTCACTTGCTGGAGCCATCTTGTGCTACTTTTTTTTTTTATATGTTTTGATATTGTCTGCTGTCTCTGAGACATTAAGGTATTATTTTCTTTATTTATTGATTGTATGTTCATTTGTTTTGTCCTGCTTCTTTGTTTTGTTTTGATTTGTCAGGGCAGGTGGGTCAAGTGTGCTTTGCTACTTGCTCATCTGTGGGCACAATAGCTCTCACCACCTTGTACAGATAAGCAGAGCAGCAGCAGGAAGGGCTAGCCTGCTTTGCTGTACACTAGTTCGACGAGGGAGCTGGGGCAGACTGGCCAATGCTTTCCGCCTCCTGATGCTGATACAGTGGTGTAGGAGTGTTCACAGCCCCTCACCAGAAAGGCAGAGTTGTTGGATAGTGAGTGGTACAGGCTCACTTCCCACCATTCAGCAGCTGGTCAAGGGGCAGGAGTGGAGGGGCAGTGCAGGCCCCATGTGGCAGTGGGCCTGAGCTGGGGATGCTATAGCTGTGGCAGCACAGTGAGGGCCAGTGGGAAGGGGGAGCAGTGTATGGGGCTAAGTGATGGTAAGAGAGAAAGAGAAAAAAGTGTAGCCAGTAGGTGGGGGAAGGGTGGACTCGGGGGCCGGCAGGAAGTGGGAGAGGAGGCATACAGGGCTAAGAGGGAGATAGATAGCAGTAGGCAGGTGGCTCTCTAGCTGCAGCAGTGCAGCATGGCCTGGCAGGAAGGGGGGAAGTGGTGTACAGGACTAGGGAGAAAGAAAATAAAGATGGGGGAAAAAATGGTACAGTGGGAACTGGCAGGTAGTGGCAGGGTGGACCCAGGAGAATAGTGGGTTGGTAGCTCTCTAGCCAAGCGATGCAGTGTGGCCCGTCAGGAAGGAGTGAAGGTGGCATATGGGGCTAGGTGGGAGGAAGAAAGAAAAGGAAAAAGGGAAAAGAAAAAAAATGGTGTGGCAGGAGCCAGCACTGGGCTGGTAACTCTCCACCCATTTCTCTGGTTACCGGGTACTGTGTCTTCTGTTTGGAGCTCCATACTCCCTGTTCAGGGTCATTGCTGGCTGTGTTCTAAGATGGTGATACTGTGACATGTTAGTTGTCAAGGGACTTCCACTCTATCTCTCTTTGTATTCTGTTTTCCTTCAGTTTCTTCCTCCATTCAGTGTTTGTTCTAGTCTTTTATCCCTTCATTTGATGCTCAGGGTTCCAGGACTGATGTTTGTGTCTGTTTTACTTAGTTTTCCTCGTCTTTGCTGCTGAGAGATGGCATGATGTGTTTGTCTACGGCACTGCATTGGCTCCATCTTCTCTCTTGAGTTTTCTTGTTATTCAATGACATCATCTGAAAAATAAAATTTACTTTGCTACTTTGTTTGCAATATTTATTCCCACATATTTTGTTTTCTTATTTTATTATATTAGCTACAACCCTCAATATGTCAAATGTAGTGATGACGATAGTCATTTCTTTTTTAATGATAATGACTTTAGTATGTCATAATTTAAAATTATTTTATTCTTTGTTTTGATAAATAGTAAATATTATGCTTAGTCAGAATATATATGTATAGAAAACATTCTTAATGGTACAGATGATATCATCTGTATCATTAGGAATGCTTTTAGCCGCAAATAACAGAAAACATAAGACAGGCATAAAAAAAAAGAAAGAAAGAAAATAGGAATTTGACTTCTACTTTCAACCAAGATGGAGTAACAGGGAACAGATGTACCCTCTTGCCTAAAACAACTGAAAAAAGAAGAAGAAAAAGATAAAATATATGGAACAATCATTTTAAAACATTGAACAACAGGCCGTGCATAACAGTAACCCCTGAGAGAACAAAGTGAAGGGAGCTTTACAATTGCCCTGCTTACTGTCAGCACAGGGAAGTGAGACCCAAAGAGTTGAGCAGCCTCCCTGAATTGAAGAGGTGTTGCTGGGAGTGCAGAGAGGCCAAGGAGACTAGAATTCACAGCAGAGTACCAAAAAAGAGAAAGTTGCACAGAGAGACAGGTCTGGCTATCTGCAAAGGATTACCCTTGAGTCTTAACTGAGTACTGCTCAGCATGCATGCATATGAGGAAAATACCTAAGGCTGGAGAAAGAATCATCTGAAAGGAGCAGGTGGAACAATTTCTGGAGCTCACATGGAACTGAGACTAGTTCATGTTCCCAACAGCCAGAATGGAAAAACCTCATAACACATGGGGCATCGAGTAGCATACTGAAAATGGTATTGCCTCAGTAGTGAGCCAAAATTAACCCTAGACTGAAGATTGTACAACCTTAAGTTATAAACAAACTTAAAAAAAAAGAAGACCCAAAAGGATCAAATTCCTTCAAAGTAACTTAACTGTATCCTAGAATAAAGTTCAAGAAATTTTTTTTAAAAATTACTGTCGTACCAAAGCCAGTCAAAGACGGCACAAAAAAAGAAAATCACAGACCAATATACCTTATGAATATAGATGCAAAAATTCTGGACAATATACTAGTAAACCAAACCCAACACCATTAAAAGGAGTTTAACCATGATCAAGCAGGATTTATCCTAGGAATGCAAGGATGGTTCAGCATTAGAAAATCAATCAGTGTAATATACTACATTAAGAGAACAAAGAAAAAGAACCACATAATCATCTCAATCAATGGAGAAAAAGCATTTGACAAAATCCAGCACCTTTTAATGATAAAAACAGTCAATGAACTAGAAATAGAAAGGAAGTTCGTCAATCTGATTAAGGGCATTTATGAAAAACCTATCCACGGCTAACATACTCATGTATGAAGACTGAAAGCCTTCCTCTCAGGATCAGGAACAAGACAAGGATGCCTGCTCTCGCCACTACTGTTCAATATTGTACTGTAAGTCTTAGCCAGAACAATTAGGCAAGAAAAATACATGAAAGGTATCCAAATCAAGAAGGAAGAAGTAACACTACCCTTTTCTCAGATGAAAACCCATCCAGTTGACCATCCAGTCAACTCCAACTCATAGCAACCTATAGGACAGAGTAGAACTGCCCCATAGGGTTTCCAAGGCTGTAAATCTTTACAGAAGCAGACTGCCACATCTTTCTCCCGTTGAGTGGCTGGTGGATTCAAATCACCGAACTTTTGGTTGGCAGCTGAGTGCTTTAACCACTGCACCACCAGGGCTGATGTGATGATCCTAAGTATAGAAATTCCCAAAGGATACACAAGAAAGCTACTAAAGCTAATAAATGAATTCAGCAAAGTTTCAGGGTACAAGATCAAAATATATGATTAATATCACACGCAAGTAAAATTTTGCTGAAGATAATTCAAAAACAATTGCAGCAGTACATTGAAAGGGAACTGCCAGAAATTCAAGCCGGATTCAGAAGAGGACGTGGAACGAGGGATATCATTGTTAATGTCAGACTGATCTTGGCTGAAAACAGAGAATACAAGAAAGATGTTTACCACAGTTTTATTGACTATGCAAAGGCATTAGACCGTGTGGATCAAAGCAAATTATGGATAACATTGTGAAGAACCGGAATTCCAGAACACTTAACTGTGCTCATGAAGAATCCATACATAGACCAAGAGGCATGCATTCGAAAAGAACAAAGGCATACTGCGTGGTTTAAAGTCAGGAAAGGTATGTGTCAGAGCTGTATCCTTTCACCATACTTATTCAACCTGTATGCTGAGCAAATAAATAATCCGAGAAGATGGGCTATATGAAGAAGAAATGTGGCATCAGGATTGGAGAAAGACTCATTAACAACCTGTGATATGCAGATGACACAATCTTGTTTGCTGAAAGTGAAGAGGACTGAAGCACTTCCTGATGAAGATCTAAGACTACAGCCTTCAGTATGATTACACCTCAACATAAAGAAAACAAAAATCCTCACAACTGGACCAATAAGCAACCTCACGATAAATGGAGAAAAGATTGAAGTTGTCAAGGATTTCATTTTACTTGGATCCACAATCAACGCCCATGGAAGCAGAGGTGAAGAAATCCAACAATGTATTGCATTGGGCAAATCTGCTGCAAAAGACCTCTTTAAAGTATTAAAAAGCAAAGATGTCACTCTGAGAACTAAAGTGTGCCTGACCCAAGCCATGGTATTTTCAATCGCCTCCTATGCGTGTGAAAGCTGCACAATGAATAAGGAAAACCGAAGAATTGATGCCTTTGGATTATGGTGTTAGGGAAGAATATTGAATATAACATGGACTGCAAGAAGAATGAACAAATCTGTCTTGGAAAAAGTACAGCCAGAATGCTTGTTAGAAGCGAGGATTGTGAGACATTATCTTACATACTTTGGACACGTTATCAGAAGGGACCAGTCCCTGGAGAAGAGCATCATACTTGGTAAAGCAGAGGGTCAGCGAAAAAGAGGAAGACCCTCAACAAGATGGATTGACACAGTGGCTGCAACATGGGCTGAAACATACCAATGATTGTGACGATGGCACAGGACCGGGCAGTGTTTCCATCTGTTGTACATAGGATCACTATGAGTCAGAATCCACTTGATAGCACCTAACAACAAAAACAAAACAAATATGGATTTCTTTTCCTGACATAACAAAAAGATTGAAAATTGATGGCATCTGACTTTAATTTAGCTGATCAATCTTCAAGGATTCCAGCTCTTTTCAATCTTTACTCTGCCATCCTTGATATTTGAGCTTTTCACCCTCATGCTTGTTGCCTTATGGTTAAAAAAACAAAAACAAAAAAACCTGCTAAAGTTCTAGGACTCAACACTACATCCAAAACCAAGAAACAAGGATGAGATAGGAGGAGTAGCAAAAAGCCTTTTTCTTAAAGTATTTCTCTTCATCTATCACTAACAGAAAAACTTTCCCAGAAGCCAGAAATCTCTCAGTAGACTTAGTGCTTCCCAAATCAGCTAGAAGATTAAAGAAGTTGATGTGTTTCTTTTATCCTTGTTTTGTTAACACACATACCCATTTGCTTTGAAGAATTCTTCTCCTACACTATATGACCTAGTGGGATCTTAATGACAGTTACCTCTAAACACCTCCCTCCACCATTATCAAAGTGGAATGAATATGACCCCGGACTGGCCAAACATAGTGCCCTGCCCCCTTGGTAACCGTCAACCATTCAGGAGTGTACATATAACCCTAGCAGAACCAATCAAAATCCTTCCCTGAGACTGATACATAAGCACTGAGATAGATTAATTTCCTATCGGAGTTGCTAAAGTTGCAAGATGTGAAAATGGAGTTGAGGCAGTCATTTTCCTCGGAGGCAGACCTGGAATTGGAAAAAATGATGTCAATCCACTGAAAGAAGCAGGGAACAGAGATAGGGAAAGAGAGAAACACCTGACCCATTGTTCAAGCCCCTGAATCCAATCATGCTTAAAGCCAGAGCCTGCCCTAAACCACCCAAATATAAATTAAAAACCAAACCCGTTGCCATCAAGTCAATTCCAACTCATAGCAACCCTGCAGGACAGAGTAGAACGCACTATAGGGTTTCCAAGGCTGTAAATCTTTAAGGAAGTAGACTGCCGCATCTTTCTTCTGCGGAGCGACTGGTGGGTTTGAACAGCCCACCTTTCGTTTAGCAGCCGAGCACTTTAACCACTGCACCACCAGGGCTCCTCAGGAAGAAGATAAGGATGTTAAAAATCACTCAAAGAAGAGGGATATTACTTCCCTTTACCCAGCACACACCCTCCAGCATCAGGTACACATCTAGTCTTTTTATTTGGGGTCTCATTTTGGGAACAGCACAGTATTGTAGTTTGGGGTATTGTGGATAATTATATTAGTATATTTTCCCAGAAAGTTCTTGTTTTCACTCTGGTGTGTGATTTATACAAGCTTTGGTTTTTTGTTGTTGGTTTTTTGTGTTTTTTTTTTTTAAAAAAAGGTTATTTTTATTTTATTACCTTTTCTAGGAGTCCTGGTGGCACAGTGGTTAAGCATTTGGCTGCTAACCAAAAGGTTGGCAGTTTGAATCTACCAGCTGCTCCTTGAAAACCCTATGGGGCAGTTCTACCCTGTCCTGTAGGGTGGCTATGAGTTGGAATCGCCAACAGGTTTGTTCTTTTTTTTTACCCTTTCTAAAGATACTTATAATCAGAGTACTTTAGAACCTCTGATCTGGTAAAGTCAATGAAAGAATGTAAGCCACTTAACAGTAAAACTCTTAAAATGCACTTTATTTTCTTAAACAAGGGGCACTTTTGCATTACTCTTTATGTGCTCAAGAATGATTATTACAGAAATTAGAGTGCTTTCATAGATAAAGTGACTGTGGAGCGTGCTATTTTATAGAATGACAGAATCTTGGAAAGCGGATGAGAAATAATTAGCATTAACTATAGGTCTGTTGTGAAGCAATCATGTTACCTGAGTGTAAGAATGGCATGGCGGAGGCACCTGACCTCCTCTAACTTCATGAGGGGGGAAAGGGGAGAATCAAGAGTAACAGCCCAAGGTGGATTCCTACACAGTGGAGGTGAGACATACCTCCTCTCTTCAACCTTTTTACCAATTCTGACACCAACTGTCCCTCCCAAGGCACTCTCTACTTCTCTGCTGGGTTCAATAACTCGTTGCAATGGCCACACAAAACTCACAGATCAGACTTACAGTTATGGGGTTTATTGGGGAAGTAACAGGTTACAATTCAGGTTCAGAAATACTCAGGATACAGTTCTTCGATCAGGACAGCTTCTTCTCAGCTGTGCTGCAGGCAGGCCTATCTCTGGCCCTCAGTCCCTTGGCCTGGCCGCTGCTCTGCTTAGGCAAGTGTTACAGAGCTCTTTTAGCTCTGCTGATAAGTGCCCAGAGGCACCCCAATCTGCCAGTAAGCCTCGTTGCCAGTAAGCACACCCACTGTAATCACCTTGCTTCTTGGGCCAGGGAGCTCACTGCACCATCTCCTGCGGGTCTCCTGGTACTGCTGCTGCCATTTTCCTGTCACTGCTTCTCGCTGTCTCTGGTGTTACAGCTTTCTCTCTCTCTCTGTCTCCTGGGTCTAAGAGGTTCTCAGCACAGGGATCCCGGGTCCAAAGGATATACTCCACTCCTACTTCTTCTTTCTTGGTCGTAGTGAGATCCCCCCTTTCTGCCTCCAGGATGGCTCATTTTAAGCCTAGCAGAATGGCAAACTGACCAATCCCCTTGTTAGGCTTCCATACACCTTATTTACATGGCCCCATTCCCACAAGTGAACCATGCATCTTGTTTACATTATTAGCAAGCTATCCAATCCCCTTGGTTGGCCACAAGCACCTCATTTGCATAGTCCCACCCAGTGATTTGGTGGTAGTTACCAAGACTATGGCTGAAAGAAAAAAAAAGTGTTGCCCTCGAGTTGATTCCAACTCATAGTGACCCTGTAGGATAGGGTAGAACTGCCCTATAGGGTTTCCAAGGAGTGGCCGGTGGATTCGAACTGCCAATCTTTTGGTTAGCAGCCGTAGGGCTAGAAGGGCCAAATTATGTAATTCACTTCACTGTACTGGGAACTCAAATGCCTGGATCTCATCAACCTGAGGCTACAAATTATGCCATATTTCCATTAATACTAAAACAAATAATCAATACTCTTTCCTCTGATTGCCAAAAATCATCTCTTCAAAGCATGATTAGGAAGAAGGGGCTGTCTATTGAGGGATCAGGAATAGATTGTAATGTTCTGCTGCTCATGACTCCTTACCTTACTGTCTCCCTCTCAAAGACCCTCATGAGATAGCCACTTCAGTGGATGCCTCTGTTTTTCACTGGTTCTATCCACAGTTACCCACACTCTAGTGTCAAGAAAGGGGATATGGTTCTCCCATTTGCTACTCTGTCCCAAATGTGGCTGTCTTAGTCAGGAGTCAAACTAACTTAAGAAGAGCTATATATTGGGAAAAAGAAGAAAAAAAAGCTATATGTCACGTTGACAGAAGAATATCTCACAGAATCTGAGAGATGCATCCCAGCCTCATAACAGACAGAACACAAGGAATGAGGAAGTGGTCATATGCTAAGGCAGACATCTATTGTGATGGTTAATTTTAGCCAAGCAGCAGCTTGGCTAGGCTATGGTGTCCAGTTGTTTGGTCAAACACTAGTCTAGATGTTGCTGTGAAGGTATTTTGTTGATGTGGTTAACATTTACAATAAGTTAACAAACAGTTACAATCAGTTGACAATGTGGGACGGCCTCATCCACTCAGTTGAAGGCCTTAAGATAAAAAACTGAGGTGTCCCAGAAAAGAAGGAATTCTGCCTCAAGGCTGTAACATAGTATCTTAGTCATCTAGTGCTGCTATAACAGAAATACCACAAGTGGATAGTTTTAACGAAGAGAAGTTTATTTACTCAGTCAAAGTAGGCTAAAAGTCCAAATTCAGGGCGTCACCCCCAGGGGAAGGCTTTTTCCTCTCAGTCGGCCTTGTCTTCAGTGTTCCCCCACACTAGCAGCTTCTCATTGCAGGGACCCGGGTCCAAAGGATGCACTCTGCTCCCGGCACTGCTTTCTTGATGGTGTGAGGTCCCCAATTCTCTGCTTGCTTCCCTTTCCTTTTATCTCTTAAGAAATAAAAGGTGATGCAGGCCACACCCCAGGGAAACTCCCTTTACACTGGATCAGTGATGTGACCTGGGTAAGGGTGGTGTTACAATCCCACCCTAATCCTCTTTAACATAAAATTAAAATCACAAAATGGAGGCCAACCACACAATTCTGGGAATCATGGCCCAGCCAAATTGATACACACATTTTTTGGAGGACATAATTCAAACCATGACACATAGAAATCCTACCTGAGTTTCCAGCCTGTCACTTGGCCTACAGATTTTGGATTTATGTGTCTATATATGTATATATATATCCTATATATGGAGTCTCTGGATGGTGCAAAGGGTTAAGTGCTCAACTACTAACCAAAAGGTTGGTGGTTGGAACCTACCCGTCTGCTCCTCAGAAGACAAGCCTGGCTATCTACTACCAAAAAGTCACAACCTCGAAAACCCTATGGAACAGTTCTACTCTGCACACACGGGATCTCCATGAGTCAGAGGTGACTCAATGGCAACTAACAACAACAATATATTCTGTTGGTACTGTTTTTCCGGAGAACTCTGACAAATACACTTCCATCTCAATATCTGCTGGACCTCTTAGTCTTGTGGGAACCTGCTTTATTCTCCTCCCTCTGTAGTCTGACTTCCTTTACTTTTATATCCACAGCATGGAAAATGACTCTCCCAGCTTCTCTTGGCTCCCCCCACCCCCTTTTCTCTCACAGGCATTTTCCCTAATAAATATCTTGCACATTTAATACCATCCTGACATCTTCTCAGAGGAACCAGGCCAACACATCTAGCATCAATACATTCTGGATTACACATTCTGCCCATGTGAAGGGCAGCAATTGTCCAGAGCAATTGCTTTGTACAGTCTCTCTTCCAACATGAGGTGAAGTTCATGCCTGCAGAACCCTGCTACAGTTTTCAGGGCTCCCTCATAAACAGCAACTGGAAAAATAATCTCATAACTCCAAGAACAAGCAATAATTTATAGGCATTACTGTTTGTTGCTAGGAGCCCTGGTACCGCAGTGGTTAAGAGTTTAGGCAGCTAACCAAAAGGTTGGCAGTTTGAATCCACCAGCCACTCCTTGGAAACCCTATGGGGCAGGTCTACTCTGTGCTATAGGGTTGCTCTGAGTCGGTTGACTTGATGGCAACAGGTTCAGTTTATTGTTGTCGTTAGTTGCCCAAAATGTTGCCCGGTCCTATGCTATCTTCATGATCACTGGTATGTTTGAGTCCATCGTTGTGGCTGTTGTGTCAGTCAGTCCATCTCATTGAAGGTTTCCCTTGTTTTCACTGACCCTCTCCTTTACGGAACATGACGTCGCACTCTAGCCATTGGTCTTTCCTGATAATACAACCAAAGTAATCTAGCTGAAGAACAGGTTCCCCTTCAAGGTCACGAAAAGATACATAGTTTACATTGTTAAATGTTTAACTTGTTGATATAAAGCAACTATATTTGAGTTCGTTTACCATATTCAATTTTTTTCCCAAGAACAATGGATGGATACTTTGGTTACATTTGCATATTTTAAAATACAAAATGGTCGCTTTCCCAGAACAGAGGACAATCTGCCAGTGGTGAAGTCACTTCTAAGGTTCACTGTTCAGCCGGGGATTAACCGTTGTCATAGGGCAACATGTGTACTGTTTAATCAGAAACTATTTTGTTCTGTAAACCTTCATCTAAAGTGAGAATAGCAGCACAATTCGAAGAGCATGGTTGATGTCACTGAACTGTGCATGTAGAAATTTTTGAAATGGTATATCTTTGGCTATGTACATTTTCACCAAAAAAAAAAAAAAATCAAGAAGGGAGAGGGTTGACATGTCGTGGGGTTGTTAACCAACGTCATAAAACAATATGTGTACTACTGTTTAATGAGAAACTATTTGTTCTGTAAACCTTCACTTGAAGTACAATAAAATATATATATATATAAAAAGTTGAAGGAAAACAAAACAAAAGTGAGTGTGATATCCCTGGCACACACAGTGCAGGTAGAGTCCAGAAATGTTGCTAAGAACAACAAAAACAAGAATCAGGAACAATAACTTCCCTGAAGGGAAAAAAATTTGAATTCAAAATTTCTACAGGACATTTCTGAATGTACAATTTTCAACAACAACAAAAAATGATTGTGGGGTTGTTAACCAATGTCAGAAAACAATATGTGTACTACTGTTTCATGAGAAAATATTTGTTCTGTAAGCCTTCACCTGAAGTACAATAAAAAAATAAATAAAAATAAAAAAAAATGAGATACAGAAAAATGCAGAAAAGTGTGACATATACTCAGGAAAAAACAGTCAACATAAACTGACTTTCAGTGGGCCCAGATGTTGGACTTAGCCAGCAAAAACTTTGAAACAGCTATTGTAAATATGCTCAAGGAGTTAATGGAAGATATGTTCATAAAATTTCAATGAAAATACTATGGCAATGATCCCCCAAAGTTGGGACTCATCCATAAAAAAGAGGCACGTTAAAACTCTAGTGTTGAAAAGTACAATAATCTAAATGAAAAATGCAATAATTGGGCTCAATCCCAAATTTGAGATGGAACAAGAAAGCATTAGTGAACTTGAAGATAGTCAATATGAACTGACCAACAAATAGAAAAGAAACTGAAGAAAAATGGAGAGTCTCCAAGAGAAAAGAGAGAAGAAAAAAAAATTAGAACAAACACTTGCTGTCAACAACAGTCACTCAGTGAGTTTCAACAAAGGCCCCTAACCCAAGGATTCTGTTTTGACATCACTCAGCTTTTCTGAGTCTCTGCTTGGGACCTCATTTCTCCTCTGAGCATTTCTCCCTTCTCTCGAATGTTCCTCTATTTCACTGTTTTTGCTTCTGCTCTCCCTGATGACTTATAACAGATGATTTCTGCAGTGGAGTCAGCTTTTCTAGTTTTCGGTGGGAGAATTGGCCACCATGAAGGACTGCATCCTGGTCAGATGTACCAATGTGAGCAGGGGTTCTGAACCTCAGTAAAACCTGGAGACGTCTAAGAATTGATTGGAAGCCATGGACTCTCTCCAGAATAATGCCCAGACACACAACATTTTTATGTGGTTCTCTGATCCTCTGAGGCCATGCTAGAGGCTTCTAGGGCGTCTATGATCCACAGGTCAATAAATATTTTCTTAGACAAGCAGCCACACTGACACCCACCAGGATTTCCATCTGGACAGTGGAACTGAATGGAGAAAAGACCCAAGAAGCCCAGGAGGAGCCAAACAGAAATGCAAGAGCAGAGCACTGGGTCCAGATTCAGCTCTACTCTTCTGAGGGCCAGCAAGTCCCTGGTGAGCAGAGCCTTCACCAAGGAAACCGTTTGCTGAGGTTGAGGGTGAGTCAACCTAACCTCCATCCACATTGATGTGCTAAGGGCACCTGGTTTCTGCAGAGGTGATCTGCCCACAAGAAATGACAGAAAAGGAAGTCTCATCCTCAGCCCTTAGGATACTCTCAACTTTGCTGGGCACAACGTTCCAAGAGGAAGCTCTATGCTGTTGTTTTTAGCTGCAATTGAATGGGCTCTGAGTCATGGCCACCAATGTATAACTGAATAAAATGTTACCCAGAAAAAAAAAAAAAAGAATGAATGGTCTGTGAACTACTTGGTCAAAATAGTTGAATATACATAATTGTTTGCCAACATATATTGCCTAAGTTTCTGACACATTGAGAAAACAAAAACAGAAACAAACCCTTTCCCTTCCTCTTTCTCTTCACTGGGGCTGAGCTTTTTGGTCAGTGTGATGGTTAAGGCTGTGTGTCAATTTGGCTGGGCCATGATTCTCAATGCTTTGGCAGTTATGATGTAGTTTGGCAGTTGTATGATGTTGTGATCACTTCCAAGATGAGATTTGATATAGTGTGATCACCTCCTTGATGGGATCTGCCATGAAAGGGAGTTTCCTTGGGTGTGTGCCTGCATTGAATGTAAGTGGACACTCTGGAAAGGCTCGCGGGCTTTTGCACACTCTGGATCCTGCAGCTGGCTCCTTTTCGTCTGACCTCCAGTTGTCCGAACTTGAGCTAGCAGCTTACTTGCAGTCTTGCTTGCTGATCTTGGGATTCATCAATCTTCGCAGCCTGTGAGCAAGAGCCCTGTTGTCTGACCTGTTGATCTTGGGTTCGCCAGCCCCTGTGGCTACACAGATCAGTAGAAACCTCCATGCTGGCCCATGGACTTCGGACATTTTAGCCTCTACAACTATGTGAGTTATTTCCTTGATACAAATCTGTATATAGATGTTTATACACTTTATTGGTTTTGCTTTTCTAGAGAACTCAGCCTAAGACAGTCAATTTCTAGTGAGAGGTGGGGCTCAGCATGTCTGGAATCAAGCAAATAAGTAAATAGATGTCTCTCATTGTCAGATAAAGGAATTACAAATATAGAATACTGGGAAGTCTAGAATAAACCATGTAGTGTTAGATAGGAATTGAATGTACCAATATCATAGTCTAGATAGACAGACAGGTAGGTAGGTAGATAGATAGATAGATAGATTAGATAGATAGACAGACAGACAGACAGATAGAGTTGTGTTTGTGTGTGTGTGTGTTCTAGCTCTGTGTACCAAGAGGGCCTAGCAGCAAGGACATTTCAATAGCAATGAGCATATTTAGATATTGGTTTCTTAATATCATGATCCACTGAAAGGAACCAGGGCTCCTTGGAGAAATGGCTGACTCCAGGACTTGAACAGTGGAAATGTAAGATGTGTTTGGGACATTTTATGGCACCAAAAATTGAAAAAGTGCTCAAAGAATGAAGGGGACATGGCTATAAGACACCGTAACTGGCTTGAAGGGGCTTGTCTTAGTCATCCAGTGCTGCTGTAACAGAAATACCACAGTGGATGGCTTTAACAAAGAGAAATGTATTCTCTCCCAGTCCAGTAGGCTACAAGTCTAGATTCAGGGTATCAGCTCCAGGAGAAGTGTTTCTCTGTCAGCTCTGGTGAAAGGTCTTTGTGACACATCAGTCTTCCCTTGGTGTGGGAGCATCTCAGTGCAGGAACCTCAAGTACAAAAGACACGCTCTGCTCCAAGCACTGCTTTCTTAGTGATATGAGGTTCCTATGTGTCTCTGTTCACTTCTCTCTTTTATATCTCAAAAGAGATTGGATTAAGACACTATCCAGACTTGTATACCTCATCAGTATGACTGCTGCTGATCCATCTTATTAGATCATAGTGATTGAATTTACAACACATAAGAAAATCACATCAGATTACAAAATGGTACACAATTATACAATACTGGGAACCACGACCCAGCCAAGTTGACAGATACTTTTGGGGGCCACAATTCAATCCATGACAGGGCTTCCACTGTCCAAGTCTGGAACAATTTGAGGATTGTCTTAGGCTGTTCTCTAGAGAAGCAAAACCAGTAAAGCATATAAACATCTATAAGTAGAGATTTATATCAAGGAAATGGCTTATGCAGTTGTAGAGGCTGGAATGTCCCAAATTCGTGGGTCAGGCTGGAGGTTTCTCCTGATTCACATAGCCACAGAGGCTGGCGAACCCAAGATCAGCAGGTCAGACAGCAGGGCTCTTGCTCATAGGTTGCGAAGACCAATGAATCCCAAAATGGCAGGCAAGATGGCAAGTAAGCTGCTAGCTCAAGTCCCAAGAACCAGAGGTCAGATGAACAGGAGCCAGCTGCAGGATCCAGAGAGAGCAAAAGCCCATGAGCCCTGCCAGAATGTCCACTTATATATGATCCAGGCCAAACGCCCAAGGAAACTCCCTTTCAATTGATTAGCTACTCACGGCAGATCCCACCATGGAGGTGATCACATTATATCAAATCTCATCATGGAAGTGATCACATCAACATATGACTGCCAAACCACTGAGAATCATGCTCCAGTCAAGTTGACACACAACCTTAACAGTCACAAGGACCAAAATTAAAAAATGATAGTAACAGATTGTAACCCTGTAAGTAAAATAAGAATCCTGAATCCATACTGATATTAATTAATGGGGGGATAAAGGAAAGCTCTACCCTATCTAATAAATCTAAAAGGAATAAAACAAAAAAAACCCCACTGCTGTCGAGTCGATTCTGACTCATAGCAACCCCATAAGACAGAGGAGAACTGCCCCATAGGGTTTCCAAGGAACAACTGGAGGATTTGAACTGCCGACCTTTTGGTTAGCAGCCAAAGGCCTAACCACTGTGCCTCCAGAAGGAATAATAGGATTAGAAAATTCCCATTTAGTTTTGAATTGGAAAACGGTGTGTTATATATATATTTTACCACAATAAAAAAATTATTTAAAAAAAAGAGAAAAATCCTCATTTGGTTACTGTCTTAATTACCTAGTGCTGCTATAACACAAATACCGCAAATAAGTGGCTTTAAAGAACAGAAAATTATAATCTCACAGTCCTTGAGGCTAACCAGGGTCTCTGCCATGCAAATTCCTCCCTTGTCAGTAGCCCTAGGAGTTCCTTGGTTCCTTGGCTTATAGACAATCCTCACATGGCATCGGTCTTCCTCTGTGCGTGTGTGGTATGAAGTTCCCCGTCTCTCTGCTCACTTCTGTCTTATAGCTCAAAAGAGATTGGCTTAAGACACAACCTAATCATGTAGATTGAATTCGACCTAATTAACATAACTACTGCTAATCACACCTCATTAACATCATAGAAGTAGGATTTACAGCACCTAGGAAAATTACATCAGACGACAAAATGGTGGACAATCACACAATACTGGGAATCATGGCCTAGCCAAATTGATACACATTTTTCGGGACACAATTCAACCCATAATACCCCCCAAAATAAAACCTCCTACCCATTAGTAGTCACTCCCCATACTCTCCTCCTCCCAACCCCTGACAAACACTAGCCTACTTTCTGTCTCTATAAATTGGCCTATTCTAGTTTCTGTCTCTATAACTTTGCCTGTTCTGGACATTTCATAGAAATGGAATCATACAATATTTGGTCTTTTGTGTCTTTCTCCTTTCACTTATCCTAATGTTTTCAACGTTCATCCATGCTGTAGTATGTAGCAGTATTTCATTCTTTTTAATTGCTGAATAATACTCCATTACGTGGATATACAACATTTTGTTTATCAGTCACCAGTTCATGGACATTTGAATTGTTTCCACTTTTTGGCTATTATGAATAATGCTGGTATGAACATTCATGTACAAGTTTTTTGTGTGGACATATGATTTTATGTCTTTCACGTAAATACCTGGTTGCGTGAATTGGTACTTTTGTGAGAAAGTCAATGGTTATTTTCTGGTTATTAAACTTCACCTTACTGATATGTATGAACTGTTAATAATGGTTAATTTAGGGGAGAGGGATTATAGAAAAAGTCGATGGGGGCTTTCACTCCAAAGTATAAAGGAGAAACAGGAAAACCAATCTTCAACTTTGTGTGGAATGGCAAGAGGCCTTGAATAGCTAAAACAATGTTGAAAGAGAAAAACAAAGTAGGAGGACTCACAGTTCCTGATTTTAAAACATACTATACAGCTATAGTAATCAAAACAGCCTGGTACTGGTATAACTATAGACACATAGACCAATGGAATAGAATTGAGAGTCCAGAAATAAACCCACACATCTATCAACCGATTTATTACAAGGATGCTAAGTCCATTCAATGGGGAAACAAGAGTCTCTACAATAAATGGTGCTAGGAAAATTAGATTTCCACATGCAGAAAAGTGAAACAGGATCCATGTCTCACACTGTACACAAAAACAAATTCAAAATGGATTAAGGATCTAAATGTGCAAACTAAAACCATAGAATTCTTAGAAGAATAAGCAGTGGCAACATTGTCACGCTTAGCTTTCAACAATGGATTTTCTAGTATAATAACAAAAACACAAACAACAAAAGACAAACTAAATAAATGGGACCTCATAAAAATTAAAAACTTTTGTTCATCAAAAGATTTTGCCAAAAAAGTGACAAGACAAGTTACCAACTGGGAGAATATCTTTGGAAGGTATATCTCTGACAAGAATCTAATAGCTAAAATATATATAAAACTTCGACAACTTAACAACAACAACAAAATAACCCAATCATAAAATTGGCAAAGGGCTTGAATAGACAGTTCACCAAAGAGGACATTCAAATGGACACCAAATAACATGAAAAGATGCTCAGCATCGTTAGCCATCAGAGAGATGCAAATCAAAACCACAATGAGATACCATTTCATTCCCACTAGGATGGCTAAGACGAAAAAATAAAATAATAAATGTTGGCGAGGATGTGGGGAAATTGGAACCCTTATCCACTGCTGGTGGGAATGCAAAATGGTACAGCCAATAAGAAAAACAGTGTGGTGATTCCTCAGAAAACTAAAACTAGAACTACCATATGACCCAGCAATTCCATTCTTAGGTATATACCCAAAAGACTTGAAAGCAGAGACTTCAAATAGAAACTTGTACACCAATGTTCATTGCAGCACTATTCACAACAGCCAAAAGGTGCAAACAACCTAAATGCCCATCAACAGATGAATGAATGAACAAAATGTGGTACATACATAATACTACTCAACCAACAGGAGAAAAGAAGTCTTGATACATGCTACAGGATGGACAGAGCTTGAGGACATTATGCTGAGCAAAATAAGCCAATCACAAAAGGACAAATATTGTACGACCTCACTTGTATAAAAATACAAGAAAAGGTAAATGTACAGAGACCAAAGTTTATTAGTGGTTACCAGGGGTAAGGGGGAGGGGGAAAAGAGGAGTTAATGATGATGGAAAAATTACATTGATTAAGGGTATTGCAGTCGATTGTTGTAATTGCTGTCAGTAAGTTGTACACCTGTAAAAAGTTGAATTGGTAAAGGTTGTGTGATAAATATATTTACAACGACAAAAAAAAGAAAGAGTAGCTGCTGAGGCTGCTTATGTACAACTAGACACCTCATGGGATTTGGTTCCTTGGTTTGCAGGTTTAGGGTCATGGTGTCATGCATCATCCCAGTTAATTGGTCTAATAACATGTTTACTGCTTCTGTTCTACCTCCCAGTTTGTTGTGTAGTGCCCGGAGTCTTAAAAGCTTGCAAGTGGCCATCCAAGGCACAATGATTGGTCTCTATTCACCTGGAGAAGCAGAGGAAGAAGGAGAGGAAGGAATAGGAGGAGGATATGGAGTATAAGTGGTTAATTGCCTCCATGAACAACTATCTCTTTTGCCATGTGGCCAAAACTAGGTGGCGCTTGGATACCATTACTGAACATTTTAATCAAAGATTCTGTAGAAGAACCCTGATCAAGACGGGAGAAAATGCAGGACAGAATTTCAAATTCTCATAGACTCTAGACTTTCTGGAGCTATGGGGGGTGGATGAACCCCTGAAACTATTACCCTGAGATAATCTTTAAACCTTAAACTAAAAATATCCCCTGAAGTTATCTTAAAACCTAACAATAGTTTAGCTTAACTAGTAAAAAAGGCCTGCCTGAGCATTATAGTCTTTTAAGAACTTTATTCATATATGGAATCAAACTGACAACAACAACTAGAAAGATTGTGTAGATAGGGTACTTAGAGGACAGTGAGTTTGTGTTAATGAGGGAGGAACAACTCAGAAAAGGAGGGTGAGAATGTTTGCACAACTCAAAGAATGTATGTAATCAATGTCACTAAATTGTACATGTAGCAACTGTTGAATTGGTGTATATTTTGCTGTGTATATTCTCAACAACAACAAAATAAATAAAATTTGGAAAAAAGAAAAGTATAAAGAAATTTAAGACCTTAGATGCTGAAGTGTAACTGCATGGTTTAAAAATCCTAATTCTACCACTTGCAAGCTGTGTGACCATAGGCAAGTTACTTAACCTCTCTGAGCTTTGGTTTCTTTGTCTGGAAAATGGAGGAAAATATAATAACAACATAAGATTGTTGAGAGGATTTAATAAGATAGCTCTAAACCCAGTGCTGGACAAGTTGTAAATACTCATTAATTGTTAGAAATTATTATTTCTAATTTATATACTGTGATGCTTAAAGTTGTGTGTCAGCTTGGCTGGGCCATGATTCTCAGCAGTTTGGAAGTGATGTAATGATGTAATCACCTCCATAATGAGATCTGATATAATATAATCAGCTCCATGATGAGGCCTGCTATGAACAGCCAATCAGTTGAAAGGGAGTTTCCTTGAGGGTGTGGGCTGCATCCAAGATATATGTACTTTCTGGCAAAGATCTCTGGCTTTTGCTCTGCTCTAGATCCTACGTTCAGCTTGTCACCATCTGATGTCCAGTTTTTGGGACTTGATCCTGAAGCCTGGCATTTTACCTGCTGATCTTGGATTCCTCAGCCTCCGCAGCCCATGAGCCTGTCTGACCTACCTATCTTGGGTTCATCAGCCCCTGCAGCTATATGAGTCAAGAGAAGCCTCCAGCCTGATGCCTGACCCATGAACTTAGGACTTTCCAGCCTTTACAACCACATGAGACATTTCCTTGATATAAATCTCTCTCTCTCTCTCTCTCTCTCTCTCTCTGTGTATATATATAGCCCTCGTGGCACAGTGGTTAAGAGTTTGGCTGCTAACCAGAAGGTCAGTAGTTCAAATCTACCACCTGCTCCTTGGAAACTCTATGGGGCAGTTCTCCTCTGTCCTATAGGGTCACTTTGAGTCAGAATTGACTCAACGGCAATGGGTTTGGTATATACATATATATATGCTTCATTGGTTTTGCTTCTCTAGAGAAACCAGCCTAGGACATTTGGTACCAAGAGGGGTTCTAGATAAACAGAATTGTAAGGATGAGTTTTCTAAATTGATTCTCAAATCAGATTATCTTAAAGATGTTGATGACTCTGCTTCCAGTAGTAAAGAGGGTACTGCTAATGCATGGTGTGAGGCGGCAATAGAAATATGCAAATTATCAAGAATTGGTGAGAGGTGAGACTCTGGGTGATTGCATGTTTGATGCTTTTCCACAATTTTGTCAGGATGAGAAGTATAAGAAAGCTGGTTAGTTGGTCCTACTTTCACTAGACAAAGTGGTGAAAGAAAGAGATGAGCTCAGGGCTTCAGAATCAAAGCTCAAGCACCACATAAATGACCTCAAAATTGCCACTTATGCCCTGAAAGAAAGCCTTATTTCTTGTAGTAACACAGATGATATTGCTGAAAACCAAACCCAGAATTTTATCGTAAGAGTAGTTGAATTACAAAGCCAGTTGAATCCCCAACCTCGAATGGTGTCTAAAATTAAAATGAGGGCATTTTTGGGGAAGAAATGGGATCCTGAAACTTGGGATGGGGACATATGGGCAGACAATCAGGAAGCTGGAGACACTGAGCACCTAAATTCCTTTGAATCACTCCTGCCAACAAAACCATTAACCTCTCAACCCTCATCTGATGAGATTAACCCAGCTGTGTCTGAAGAGCTTTTGTCGGAGATATTGTCTAGGGTGGCATCTGAGCCATTGCCTAGGGCATTGCCTGAGGCAGATGCCTTACAAGACATTGCTGAATGTTCTCAAAACACATCCCCATCACCCATTTTTGCTTCTAGATCTATAACTAGACTTAAGTCCCAGCAGGCCCCAAAAGGTGAAGTACAAAGTGTCACCCAGGAGGAGGTATGCTACAATCCAAAAGAACTACTTGACTTTTCTAATATGTACAAACAGAAACCTAGAGAATGGCTATTAAGGGTGTGAGATAATGGTGCAAGGAACATAAAGTTGGATCAGTCTGAGTTTACTGATACGGGTCCACTAAGCACAGATTTTTCATTCAGTGTTTCAGCTTGAGAGTTTAGGAAATGATCTAATAGTTTCTTTGATTGGTTCACTGAAGCATGGATTATGTGATGGCCTACACTAAATCAAGTTAAAGTACCAGACCTGCCTTGGTATATACTGTAGAAGAAGATATTCAAAGGCTTAGGGAAAGTGGCATGATAGAGTGGATTTATCAGGTTAGACCCACAGACCCACACATGGAGTGCCCAGAGGATACACCTTTTACCACGATGGTGAGGAATAAATTTGTGAAGGGAGGCCCAGCATCTGTGAAGACTGCTGTGATTGCTATTTTCTACAAGTCTGATTTGAGAGTGGAAGCTGCCCTAAATGAATTAAGACATCTAACTACAATGGGGCTGATTGGATCCTGTGGTGGTAGGGGCCAGGTGGCAAAACTCAATTGACAAAGACAAGGTGGGTGTGGTTACCATAATGGAAGGTGAAGTCAAAGCAGTAATCAGAAGAGCCTGACTTGTATGGACTTATGGCATTGGCTACTTAGTCATGGTGTCCCTAGGAGTGAAATAGATGGGAAATGTACTAAATGTTTACTTGAGCTATACAAGCAGAAGAATTCTAGGTCAAGTCAATGGCAGTCTAACTTGAATCACCAGAATAGAGAGTCATGGTCCCTCAGTCAATTCCCCAGTTGAGCGAGTTTACAGACCCAAAACTGCTTGAATGAAGGATAGGCTGGGTCCCCTGAGGAGGGACCCCACTACACTGCCAAAAATCTGTACTGTTAATCTTTCTCCCAGCCTTCCCCAAAGGAATCTACCATTTTTTATGAGAGTGACTGTTCAATGGGTAAAAGGAAATAATCAGACTTTTCGAGGGTTACTGGATACCGGCTATGAACTGACACTAATTCCAGGAGAGCCAAAACATCACTGTGGTCCACCAGTCAGAGTAGGGACATATGGAGGTCAGGTTATTAATGGAGTCTTAGCTCAGATTCATCTCACAGTGGGTCAAGTGGGTCCCTGAACCCATCCTGTAGTGATTTCCCCAGTTCCAAAATGCATAATTGGAATAGAAATACTCAGCAACTGGCAGAACCTCCACATTGGATCCCTAACAAGTGGAGTAAGAGCTATTATGGTAGGAAAAGCCAAGTGGAAGCCATTAGAACTGCCCCTACCTAGGAAAATAGTAAACAAAAAGTAATACCACAATCCAGGAGGGATTGCAGAGATTACTGCCACCATCAAGGACTTGAAGGATGCAGGGGTGGTAATTTCCACCATATCCCCATTCAAATTATCTATTAAGCCTGTGCAAAAAAAGAAAAAAAGAAAAAAAAAAAAAAGATGGATCTTGGAGAATGACCGTGGAGTATCAAAACCTTAACCAGGTGGTGACTCAAATTGCAGCTGCTGTTCCAGATGTGGTTTCATTGCTTGAGAAAATTAATATATTTCCTGATACCTGGTGTGCAGCTATTGATCTGGCTAATGGCTTTTTCTCCATACCTGTTTCAAAAGACCACCAGAAGCAGTTTGTCTTCAGCTGGCAAGGCCAGCAATACATCTTCACTGTCCTACCTCAGAGGTATATCAATTCTCCAGCCCCATGTCATAATTTAGTCTGCAGGGACCTTGATCACATTTCCCTTCCACAAGATGTCACTGTGGTCCATTGTGTTGATGACATTATGCTGATTGGCCCTAGTAAGGAAGAAGTGTCAATGATCTGGACTTATTGGTAAAATACTTGTGTGCTAGAAGTTGGGAAATTAATCTGACAAAAATTGAGGCACCTTCTACCTCAGTGAAAGTTTGAGGGGTCCGTTGGTGTGGGACATGTTGAAATATTCCTTCTAAAGTGAAAAATAAGTTATTGTATCTGGCTGTTCCCACAACTGAAAAGGAGGCACAACACCTCGTGAGCTGCTTTGGATTTTGGAGACAACATATCCCTCATCTGTGTGTGCTACTCTGGCCTATTTATCAAGTGACTTAAAAGCTGTTAGTTTTGAGTGAGGCCCAGACCAAAAGAAGGCTCTGCAACAGGCTCAGGCTGCCGTGCAAGCTGCTCTGCCACTTCAGCCATACGATCTGGCTGATCCAATGGTGCTTGAAGTGTCAGTGGCAGGTAAAGATGCTGTATGGAGTCTTTGGAAGGCCCCTATTGGTTAATTACAGTGCAGATCCTTAGGATTTTTGAAGCTAAGCCCTGTCATAACTAGTTTCCTCTGTAGATAACTACTCTCCTTTTGAGTAACAGCTATTGGCTTGTTCTTAGGCCTTAGTAAAGACTGAACACTTAATAATGGGCCATCAAGTCACCATGCAAACTGAGCTGCCCATCATGAACTGGCGGTTGTCTGATCCACATAGCCATAAAGTCATACATGCACAGCAGCACTCCACCATTAAATGGAAATACTATATACGAGATCAGGACCAAGCAGGACCTGAAGGCACAAGTAAGTTGCAGGAGGAAGTGGCCTAAATGCCCATGGTCTCCACTTCTGTCACATTACCTTCCATTTCCCAGTCTGCACATATGGCCTTATAGGAGTTCCTTTCAATCAGTTGCCTGAGGAAGAGAAAACTTGTGCCTTGTTTACAGATGGTTCTGTGCGATATGCAGGTACTACTCAAAAGTGGAGAGCAGAGCACTGTAACCCCTTGCTGGGAGTTCCCTGAAGGAGAGTGGTGAAGGGAAATCCTCCCAATGGGCAGAACTTTGAGCAGCGAACCTGGTTGTTCACTTTGCTTTGAAGGAGAAAGGGCCAGATATGTGATTTTATACTGACTCATAGGCTGCGGCCAATGGTTTGGCTGGATGGTCAGGGACTTGGAAGGAACATGATTGTAAAATTGGAGTCAAGGATTTATGGGGAAGAGCTATGTGGATAGACCTCTCTGAATGGGCCAAAGAAGTGAAGATATTTGTGTCTCATGTGCATGTTCACCAAAAGATGACCTCAACAGAAGAGGATTTTAACAATCAAGTGGATAGGATGACACATTATGTGGAAACCAGTCATCCTCTTTTGCCAGCCACTCCTGTCATTGCCCAGTGGGCTCATGAATAAAGTGGCCATGGTGGCAGGGATGGAGGTTATGCATGGATTCTGCAACATGGACTCCACTCCCCAAGGCTGACTTGGCTACAACCACTGCTGAGTGCCCAATCTGCTAGCAGCAGAGACCAACACTGAGTCCTCCATATAACACCATTCCTTCTGGTGATCAACTAGCAACCTAGTGGCAGGTTGATTACATGGGACTGTTTCCATCATGGAAAGGGCAGCATTTTGTTCTCACTGGAATAGACACTCTGAATACAGATTTGCCTTCTCTGCATGCAATGCTTCTGCCAAAACTACCATTCGTGGACTCATAGAATGTCTTATCCACCATCATGGTATCCCACACAGCATCACCTCGGATTAAGGGATTCATTTCACAGCAAATGAAGTGTGGCAGTGGGCCCATGCTCATGGAATTCACTGGTATTACCATGTTCCCCATCATCCTGAAGCAGCTGGCTCGATAGAACAATGGAATGGCCTTCTAAAGACACAATTACGGTGCCAGCTAGGTGGCAATACCTTGCAGGGTTGGGGCAATTGTTCTCTAGGAGGCTGTATATATTCTAAACCAGTGTCCAATATATGGTGCTGTTTCTCCCATAGCCAGGATTCATGGGTCCAGGAATCAAGGGGTGGATATGGGAGTGGCACCATCCACTATTACCCCTAGTGACCCACTAGTAAAATTTTTGCTTCCTGTCCCCGCAACTCTATGCTCTGCGGGTCTAGAGGTCTTAGTTCTAAAGTTAAGAATGCTCCCATTTGGAGTCACAACACTGATTCCATTGAACTGGAAGTTAAGAATGCCACCTGGCCACTTTGGGCTTCTTATGTCTCTGGATCATCAGGCAAAGAAGGGAGTTACTATATTGACTGGTGTGATTGATACTGATTATCAAGAGGAAATTGTATTGATAATTACACATTGGAGGTAAAGAAGAGTATGTCTGGAATACAGGAGATTCCTCAGCATGTCTCTTAGTACTACTATGCCCTGTGATTAAAGTCAATGGAAAACTACAGCAATCCAATTCTGATATGACTACTAATGGCCCAGACCCTTCAGGAATGAAGGTTTGGGTCACCCCACCAGGCAAAGAACCATGACTAGCTTAGGTGCTTCCTGTAGGTAAAGGGAATACGGAATGGGTGGTGGAAGAAGGTAGTTCTAAATACTAGCTACAACTGTGTAACCAGTTGCAGAAATGAGGACTGTAATTGTTATGAGTACTTCTTCCTTATATGTGTGCATCAAATATTTTTGTTTTCTCCACTTATAAAATATAAGCTGCAAACAGGGCTAGTGCAGTTTTGGTTGTATGCATGTTAGTTGTATCATGTTAGGCACAAGGATGGCTTTATAATTGTCTTTATTTAGAGTTTATGTATGATTTAAGGAGATATGTCCAGCCAAGTTGACAATGGGTGGACTGTGATGGTTAATGCTGTGTAAACTTGGCTGGGCCATGGTTCCCAGCGATTTGGAAGTTATGTAATGATGTAATCATCTCCATGATGAGATCTGATATAATGTAATCAGCTCCATAATGAGATCTGCTATGAGCAGCCAATCAGTTGAAAGGGAGTTTCCTTGAGGGTGTGACCTGCATCCAATATATATGGACTTTCTGGCAAAGCTGACTGGCTTTTGCTCTGCTCTGGATCCTGCATTCAGCTTGTCATCATCTGACCTCCAGTTCTTGGGACTTGAGCCAACAGCCTGCTGTCTGACTTGCTGATTTGGGTTTGTCAGCCCCTGCAGTTATGTGAGTCAGGAGAAGCCTCCAGCCTGATGCCTGACCCACAGATTTGGGACTTTCCAGCCTCTACAACCACATAAGCCATTTCCTTGATATAAATCTCTCTCTCTCTCTCTGTCACTAGAGAACCCAGCCTAAGACACATACTGATGTATTTTTACATTTTTTAATGAACATATCTTGTAATTTTAATGAACAAAATCTTGTAATTTTAAAAGCAATTTAAAAATGTGTAAATTCAATCTTAATTTTGTATGTTTACTAATTAAAATGCATTCTTACATTATCAAATCATGCTTTAAGCTGGAAAATAATAATCTGATCCTGCTTCCTTGGTGTCTGTGTTTTAGATTAACTGAGGAAATGGAGATTGCTGACTTCAGATCTGAATTATGCTTTAGCTTTTCTTTTCCTTTTTGCGAATCAGGAGGGAGAATTTCCTGCCAACAAATTCATGAAACAGTGGTGCCATTTTTCACAAAATTGAACCTGAAAAAAATACATACAATATTAAATTTTCTACTCTACAGAGAGTTGCTTTTATTATTCCTTTGATCATTTGGATCTTTGAAACAAAACAATTTTAACTGAATTTCTTTTTGACCCTTAAGTCATTTTATTTCAGTGCAAAAGAAATCTATTAATAATTTAGCATCTTTCCAAAGATCCTGTCTCATCTCCTTATAGCTGCTGATTTGGGCATCCCATTTTAATTCATAGCCTGTGGAATTACTAAATATATGATTTCTCTAGTGACTCCAAGCTTAAATAATCATTTCCCTTTAATAAGACTTGTTCTATTTCTAGGACTTAAAGAGAAATTAGATTTCAAGAGAAAAGCAGAAATACTAAAAATAACTGTTAAAATGTACTTTAGAAGCCCGTTTGCTCTTGTTTTACTCGTGTTTCAGGAGAACAGGAGTACAGAATGATGAGCTTGTGATGCCCTTGGCCTACCTCCTCCTGTCCACGCTTGGACTTGACAAGTGACCACTCACTGGGAATCCCAAATACGGCACCAGGGCCATTTTCCAGACCTAGAGAAACTTGTAGTCTTTTAACCAGCTGACTTGCAAGAACTATAAGGTAATAATGCTGTGCTCAAGGCTTTTGTTTGTTTGTTTGTTTCTAACAGCTTCATGGAGATATTATACACATACTATACAATTTACCCATTTAAAGTATAAAATTCAATGGTTTTTAGCATATTCACAGAGTTGTGCAACCATCACCACAATCAATTTTAGAACATTTTTGTCACTCCAAAAAGAAACCCTGAACCCATTAGTACTCACTCCCCTTTTCTCCCCAAACCCCCAGCTCTAGGCAACCACTAATCTATTTTCTGTCTCTATAACTTTGCCTATTCTGGACATTTTGTAGAAATGGAATCATACTATATGTGGTCTTTTGTGTCTGACTTCTTTTACTAGCATACTGTTTTCAAGGTTCACTCATAGTGTAGTATATATCAGTACTTCATTCCTTTTCACGACTGAATAATATTCCATTGTTTGAATATTCCACATTATGTTTATCCATTCATCTGTTGATAGACATTTGAGTTGTTCCCACTTTTTGGCTATTATAAATTATGCTCCTATGAACGTTCATGTACAAGATTTGTGTAGACATAGATTTTCATTTCTTTGGGTATATACCTAGGAGTGGAATTGCTGAGTTATATGGTGTCTTAGATACCTAGTGCTGCTATAACAGAAATACCACAAGTGGATGGCTTCAACAAAGAGAATTTATTCTCTCACAGTTTAGGAGGCTAGAAGCCCAAATTCAGGGCACCAGCTCCTGGGGAAGGCTTTCTGTCTCTGTCAGTTCTGGGGGAAGGTTCTTGTCATCAATCCTCCCCTGGTCTAGGAGCTTCGCAGTGCAGAGATCCTGGGTCCAAAGGACACACTAACTCCCAGCTCTTCTTTCTTGGTGGTATGAGGTCAGTCTCCTCTCTGCTCAATTCTCTCTTTCATATCTCAAAAGAGATTTACTCAAGATACAACCTGATCCTGTACATTGAGTCTTGCCTCATTAACATAACTGCTTCTAATCCTGCCTCATTAACATCACCAAAAAATCTGTTGCCGTCGAGTCAATTCCAACTCATAGCGACCCTATAGGACAGAGTAGAACTGCCCCATAGGGTTTCTAAGGAGCGGCTGGTGGATTTGAACCACTGACCTTTTGGTTAGCAGTCGATCTCGTAACCACTGCACCACCAGGGCTCCCATTAACATCATAGAGGTTAGGATTTCCAACACGTAGGATAATCACATCAGATCATAAAATGGTGGACAACCACACAATACTGGGAATCATGGCCTAGCCAAGCTGACTCACATTTTTGGGGGACACAATTCAATCTATAACGTATGTCAACTCTATGTTTAACGTTTTGAGGAATCACCAGACTGTTTTCCAAATTATGTCAAGGTTATCTTAAGATCTACGTGATCTGGAGTTAACTGCTGTTCCATTTGGTAAAGGTCTTGGGGAAATACTTTGCTGTTCAGGTAAGAAACTTTCTGTCAAGAACTCGTTATATGATAATCTGGAATTGGCAATCTCAAAGTGTATGTGTTTCTCAACAGTTTTTAAAATAAGATGATTAACATTCTTCTATCAAGAAAGAGAAAGAATGATACTGTTTATCAAGTTTCCAGAATTCTATAGACTTTTATGGAGCACTTGCCTTCTCTTGCCCTAAGTCTGAGTAGGCCTGAGGGGCAGGTGAAGCAAGGCTTAGTGGTATTAATTAAGGGACATTCCAAAAGAAAATGTGTCCCCTATATTGCAAGGAAATTATTCATTTAACTTACAACATCCCTGGTCACAGCAGTTAGAAGTTCATGTGGGTTAACAAATTTTTATTGTAGTCATTCACAAGGAGCCCTGGTGGCTCATGGTTAAGTGCTCGGCTGTTAACCGAAAGGTCAGCAGTTCAAACCCACCAGCCTGCTCCACAGGAGAAAGATGTGGCAGTCTGCTTCTATAAAGATTTACAGCCTTGGAAACCCTATGGGGCAGTTCTACTCTGTCCTATAGGGTTGCTATGAGTCAGAATTGACTTGAGGGCAATGGGTTTTGGTAGTCATTCACACTTTAGCACAAATTACTTTAGTAATCATGCATTTCTTGTAACCCCTAGTTAAGTACAGTCAGCCCAAACTAAGGTGTTCTGATAGCAGAGAAGGTACTAAAAAAGGATAGAAAAGGGATAATTTTAGATCGTAAGAAAGGGTGATTTTGAGCACAGTATGCACAATACCATTATTAGATTATTTACTCTTTACAACTCCATGAGATTAGTACTATTTATCATTTTTAGTTTAAAAGAAAGAAAATAGGCTGAAAAAGTTCAGGAAATTACTGAAGATCACACAGAGTCCAAGTGGAGAACTGGGAGTTTAACCCAAGTCTGTTAGATTCCAAAGATTCAGCACATCCTCTTTCCATTCTGCATCTAGAGCAGACCCCAGTGGGACTCTGGGGGTGAGGAGGAGAGAATGTAGAAAGTAGGGGTGTGCCAAAGACAAACTTTGCCTTCTCTACAAATTTATTTTGCCTCTCTGGTTCCCACTTTGACTTCCGGGTAGCACCCTCTCCCGACACCAGTGGTTCAGCTGTGCAGAAGTACTAATGAGTCCCTAAATGCTTCCCAGCTTAGAGGAGCTGCTTTACTTGACTAAGTTAGGACTCCGCCAGCCGCTGCTGCCTGGGCCACATACACTCAGCAAGACTTCCTTATTTGGAAAAGTCTTTTCCATCCTATTTGGGCAGAAAGAATACAATCTCATATTTAAGAAAAACAAAATGCCTTGACCTTTATCAGAAGGTGCAGTTGAAAACAGTAAGGCACAGAGAAACACTCCAAAAAGATCAACTATATTTCTAACTGCTTTGCTTCAGATAGAAGGTGGCAGGGGTGGGGGAGGAAAGCTTCTTCAGAGAGAAGAAAATTCATGTATTCCCTTTTTCTTTAACCCCAGAAGCTTCTCTAGTTAGTCACAAGCTCTGAATCTCAGTTATAGGAAATATATCACACTTTTAACTGGAATTAAAGAATAGATATTTTGAAGTTTATGCTGCCAAAGCTGGGAAGGGCCTGCCTGGGTGGCAGGAGAATATACTTTCTCAGATAATGGTTTTGCATTGCTTCTAGCATCCTAAGCAGAAGTTATGTTTGAAAAAGCAAGACCAAGTAGATATTTGCAGAATGGGCCAGTGGAGCCAGCCTGAGCGTTAGCTCCTGTCATTCCTGGAAACTGCCCAGGAGCAGCTTGGGAGGAAGATGGAAAGAAGAGACATGGGTCAAGTCTCAACTTTGCCACTAGCTTGCTGGGTGAACTTGGGCAAATTGCTTAACCTGTCTGGGCCTCAGTTTGCTCTTCTCTGAAGGGGAGGTAGACTAAACGATCTTCAAGGGCCTTTCCAGAATTCACATTCTGTTTTATGATTTCCACAACTGTGGAAAGGACTTCTTTAGATAAAAGTGTGGAATAGAAACCATTGGTCTCTAGCACTCTCTAGATACACCCCCCATTTCCTAACTTCCCTCTTGGTTTTTTCACTCCCTTAACCCTCCTGGAACTCAGAAGCTTCATGTTGCTTCCCAAAGACCCCACTGATGTGCAAAGCACAGTAAGTCTCATATGCTCCCCACTGCTTATCAAATCTGACCCGTTCCATGTACCATTCCCCCAGAGCCTGCCCTGAAGGATGATGGATTAAATCAGACAGAATAACCCTCATTGATATTTGCTAACATGTGACCCCTCCCTTACAACAACACCTTAAAGATAATCGAAATGTACATGCCCTCCCCCAAACAGGTTTCTAATATCTGCATTATTCATTTGTATAGAGGGAGAGTGTTAATCAAGGGGTTTTCCTGCGCCCCTCAAGTTGCATTAAGGTTGGGCTGTCTTCTCTGATCAGGGAGACTTAGGGAGGTTGTGTTATCTGGGCAGGAATACTGTAAACTCAGGATGGAGATTTTGTTTTCCTCTGCATTAATCTGCAGCTAATGCCAGTGAACATTATCCTTGTTTAATTACATTCACTAACCAACTGACACAGCTTCTCCTAGGAAGAAGCTTATCCGAGTCTGACTCATGCTTTACAACATGTTGGATTTGAGGAAATGGATAATATACGCCCCGCTGGCTTTGGAATTTTAAACAGAAACCCACATGCCTCCGAGTCTCTCCTGCTTACTCCCAAATATGGGAGAATGTGTGGTCCAGCTGCGGCTGCAGGAGGCATGCTCAGTGTGACAAAAAGCAAAACCCACGGTGTGTGCTGAGTGCCAGAGTCAACATCCACTTAAAGGAAAAGGAGCAAGTTACCCTGATGATCTCATGGCAGCAAATGTCTTATTGAAAATAAAATGCATATCCAGCACCAATCAGAGACAAAAAGGAGCTGCTCTCAAGGGGTGACCTTTTAGAGACTGCTAGAGCAGTGCTCACAGACACAGCGTGTCAGAACAGGAGATGAAATGACCTGAGCCTTCTGCTGAGCTGCTCAGGTCACCCTGGACTCAGATCATGGCAAGAAAGCCTCTGGTGGCCAGTGTGGCCCAGAATCCTCTGAGAAACAGAGCTGTCCCCAGGGTGGAGCTAATTGGGGCCATTGCTCTTGTGTCTGAGCTAGGTGTGGAGAAGTCCATATCCCAGAGCAGAAAGAGGAAGCTCCTCAGCTTGAAGCCAAAAAAGTCCTCGCCACTCCATGGCTGAGTCCTTCTGCCCCTACCCCCCTAAAGCTCCACTGCCCTCTTACAAATTTTCTTCCCCTTCAGGGCTGTCCATGTTTTTTATTATTTTTTTAATTAAAGATATGTTTTTTTTTTTAATTAAAAAATGTTATATGTTTATTGTAAAAGAAAAAAAATCTAACAACTATAGAAACAATAACAGCTGTAACAATAACAGCTCCCACTATGTAGTGTCTTCTTTGCATCAGACACTGTACTAAAGCACTTAATATGCATCATTTTATCCAACTTCACAATATCCCTATGGATTAGGTATATTGTTATCCACATTTACAGATGAGAAAACTAAAGTTCATAGAGGTGAAGTAAATTGACTAAGGTCACACGACTAGTACAAGGCAAAGCTGAGATTTGAACCCATGTGGTTGCTCTGCAAAAGCTGGGTGCTTAAGCATTACCTATGCTACATTAAAAGTACAAGGGAGAGAGAAATATCAACCCCAGTCCACCACTCAGAGATAACCACTGTTATTATCATTCCAGCCCTCGCTTTATACATATGTACTTGGTGTTTATTTTAACCTGATTTCAGGGGAATGAAAAGCTGGGTTGGATGGGCTTCCAGGAAGAGGAGAAACTAGTCACCCAATGTAATTTATCCAGATTTCTCTTCCTCTTGTTAGCTGCCATTGAGTCAGTGCCTGCCTCCTGGAGACCCTTGCACAACAGTATGAAACACTGCCTGATCCTGCACCATCCCCTTGATCAGCTGTGAATCAGACTCTTCTGATCCATAGGGTTTTCACTGGCTGATTTTTGGAAGTAGATCGCCAGGCCTTTCTTCCTAGTCCGTCTTAGTCTGGAAGCTCTGCCAAAACCTGTTCAGCATCATAACAACAGGCACTGACAGACGTGTGGTGGCTGCACTTAAGGTGCATTGGCTGGGAATCTAACCAGGGCCTCCTGTATGGAAGGTGAGAATGCTACCACTGAACCATTACCATTGCCCCCCTCTTCCTGTTAAAACGCTCTAACTCAGGAAATTTGCACTTGGCTGAGTTCTGAGCCCTCTGCAGGTCTCTGAGAGGCTTGGGTGTGTTGCTGGGTGCATCAAGCCAAGCACACAGTAGGAACACTATAGATTCTCTCCAGTGGTATTATCAGGGACAGGTTCTTCTGTGAGTTTTAGCTTCTGCTCCAGTGTAGGTATTTAAGAGCTGTAGATTCCTTCCCCTGTCCAGATGGTAATGGTGCATATGTTGGAGCCAAATCAAGAACAGCTGCCCCAGTGAGCATGGAAAGTGCAGGCATCACTCTGAAGAACAAGTTGGCCTCCCAGAATTTATGCTACTACTGCTGTCCTGGGACTCTGCTCTAAAGCCTTTGCTGAATTTATAATCCCAGCTGAAGAGGACAGATTTGTGAGCAGAGATGGTCAGGCAAGGCTGCATGTGGGTGTCACAAGCTTGGGGGAGCTGAGTTACCGCAGAGAGGTTCAACAGTACTTCTAGAGCTCATTGTTACTCCTGATATCTGGTCCAGCCTGGCTTCAGGGGGCTGGAGAGTCACTTAGAGCCAATGAAGGGACTGACTTCAAGGGTCAGTGACATTTCCCTGCTTAGTCATGAGATCTTAGCTGAGAAAGCAAAGCAAATGCTTGTCACATGAAGTCAGGCCATGACAGAAGCTAATCAGGGTCTCAGGAAACCTGTCTTTCCTTCCCACCTCCCACTAGCTAGCACCCCCCACTGCCAAACACACAGACACATACACAAATAACCACACACACTTTCTCTATAAAAAGAAAAAAGTATCAACCCAGGTTAAGTATTTATTCTCTCTCCTTATTCCTATGTCTATATATATTCCTCAGCACTATAATATACATTACTGCATTTGATTCCCACAAATTGGGATATAATAACAAGGATTATTATAAAACCAGGGATTACTAATTTTTTCTTTTTGTTAACTTTTTCTAGAAGTATAGAATATATATACAGAAAAGTGCACAAATCATAAATATACACCTCTATAAATTTTCCAAAGGAAAACACCCCCATGTGACCAACACCTAAATGAGGAAACAGAACACCACTAGCACCCCAGGAAGCCCTTCTTGATCCTTTCCAATCACTAATGTCCCAAGGGTAACTTCTATCTACAGATTAACAGCATAGGTTAATTTTGCCTGTTTGAACTTAATGAGGAGCCCTGGTGGTACAGTGGCTGAAGTGCTCAGCTGCTAACCAAAAGGTTGACCGTTCGAACTCACCAGCCGCTCTGCAGGAAAGATGTGGCAGTCTGCTTCCGTAAAGATTTCTGCCTTGGAACTCCTATGGGGCAGTTCTACTCTGTCCTACAGGGTCACTATGAGCTGATAATCGATGCGACGGCAGTGGGTTTGGTTCAGTGGGTTTGAACTTGATATAAGTGGAATCAAAAGTATGTGGTCTTCTGCTGTGGGAATGCAAAATGGTACAACCATTTTGGAAAACAATATGGCACTTCCTTAAAAAGCTAGAAATAGAAATACCATATGATCCAGCAATCCCACTCCTAGGAATATATCCCAGAGAAATAAGAACCATCACATGAATAGACATATGCACACCCATGTTCACTGCAGCATTATTCACAATGGCAAAAAGATGGAAACAACCTAAGTGCCCATCAACAGATGAATGAATAAAAAAAACTAAGATACATACACACAATGGAATGCTACACAACAATAAAGAACAATGATGAATCTGAAAAACATCTCACAACATGGATGAATCTGGAGTGCATTATGCTGAGTGAAATAAGTCAATCACAAAAGGACAAATACTATATGAGACCACTACTTTAAAAATTAATGAAAAGAAACAATCTTTGATGGTTACGAGGGAGGGGAGGGGTGGGAAGGGAAAAACACTAACTAGATGATAGATGAGTGGTAACTTTGGTGAAGGGTAAGACAGTACACAATACTGGGAAAGCCAGCACAACTTGACCAAGGCAAGGTCATGGAAGCTTCATAGACACATCCAAACTCCCTGAGGGACCAAATTACTGGGCTGAGGGCTGGGGATCATGGTCTTGGGGGACATCAAGCTCAACTGGCATAATATAGTTTATAAAGACAATGTTCTACACTCTACTTTGGTGAGTAGCATCTGGGATCTTAAAAGCTTGTAAGCAGCCATCTAAGATACTCCACTGGTCTCACCCCATCTGGAGCAACAAAGAATGAAGAAAACCAAAGACAGAAGGGAAAGATTAGTCCAAAGGACTAATGAAGCACAACTATCACAGCCTCCACCAGACTGAGTCCTGCACAACTAGATGGTGCCCGGCTACCACTACTGTCTGCTCCAACAGAGATCACAATAGAGGGTCTCAGACAGAGCTGGAGAAAAATGTAGAACAAAATTCTAACTCACAAAAAAGACCAGACTGACTGGTCTGACAGAAACTGGAGAAACCCTGAGAGTCTGGCTCCCTGACACACTTTTAGCTCAGTAATGAAGTCACTCCTGAGGTTTACCCTTCAGCCAAAGATTAGAAAAGCTCGTAAAACAAAACAAGACTAAATGGGTACACCAACCTAGGGGCAAGGATGAGAAGGCAGGAGGGGACAGGAAAGCTGGCAATGGACAACCCAAGGTCGAGAAGGAGAGAGTGTTGACAGGTCATGGGGCTGGCAACCAATGTCACAAAACAATATGTATATTAATTGTTTAATGAGAAACTAATTTGCACTGTAAACCTTCATTTAAAGCACAATTTTTAAAGTTATGTACTCTTTTGTCTGGCTTCTTCCACTTACTGTTATGTCTGTGTATTATGTTTGTGATATTTCTCCATGCTATATGTGTCACTGTAGATCATTTATTCCCATTGCTGTATAGTACTCTAATGTGTGAATTTACCATGGTTTATTGATCAATTTTATTTTTGCTGGACATATGAAATATTTCAGGTTTTTAGCTATTACAAACTGTGCTGCTATAAACATTCTTGTACAAGTCTTTTGGTAAACATATGTATTTCTAGAAATGTAAGTGTTTATCATAGAGTATGCATGTGTTCAACTTTAGTAGGTATTGCCAAACAGTTTTCCAAAGTGGTTGTACCAATTTACAGTTACCCCGGTGATATATGAGAGTTCCAGTTGCTCTATATTCTCACACTTAGTGTTGTCTTTTTCATTTTAGCCATTCTGGTAGGTGTGTAAGGATATTGTATTGTGTTTCTAATTAGCATTTTCCTGATGATTAATGAATTGAGTACCTTTTCCTGTACTTATTAGCCATTTGGATATTCTAGGGACTTAAAAAATTGTTTTTCCTGGTTATTTAAGTAATACATGTTAATTGAAGGTTTGACAAATACAGAAAGAAATCATGGTGGCTTTGAACTATGTCAACTTAGCTAAATTGGAACTAGCTTTTTCAGAATTCCTTTCCCTGTGTGGTCTGGGCTAGGGTTGACCACAGAAAATTTGGACAAAATTTGAAGGGAAGAAGTGAAGCAACAGCCATGTTCATGGTCAGAAGGTCAATGTAGAGTCAGGTGCCATGGCGACTCACACACATTGTCTCAGATCTGCTACCTCTCCTATTTGGCACGGGACACATTTGGGCCGACAGCTCCTTCAGCTCCCTCCACTTCTGTCCTTCAGCTTTTTCAACTTCTGGAACAGGTGTATGTTTAGTTCCACAACAAAGGGCCCAACTTCTCCTGCAGGTCACTCACATCATTGAAATAAGTCAATCACAAAATTTATGGAAATTGGATGCTTTGGAGGCAGTGAGAGACTGATTCAGGCTCCAGTTCATCCTAGTGGGTGCCAGCTTGTTCTTGTGGTTCTGATTTGTCCTTGGTCTCCCCCACTTCACGTCCTTCCTTCCCTCCTGACTGCCTGCCCAACTGACTTCAGGCTCAGCACCAGATGCAGAAGCAACAGCTGTGTACAAGCTGCTTAACCAGCTCCCATAATTGCATCAGATCCCTGTAATATATACCAGTGCTCATTGCAGCCCTATTCACAATAGCTAAAAGGTAGAAACAACCTAAAGATCCATTAACAGATGAATGGATAAACAAAATGTGGTACATATACACCATGGAATATTACTCAGCCATAAAGAGAAATGAAGTCTTGATACATGCTACAACATGGATGGAACTTGAAAACATTATGCTGAGTAAAATCAGTCAGTTACTGGATGAATGGAAACTGGGAACCTGGGGTGGAGAAGGGGAGAGTGTTGACACATCATAGGGTTGACAACCAATGTCACAAAACAATTTATATATTATTTGATGAGAAACTAATTTGCTCTGTAAACTTTCACCTAAAGAACAATAAAAAATTTTTTTTTTAAAATATCAGTCAGTCACAGAAGGACAAATATTGTATAATCCCACTTACATGGAAATGTTATTGAGTGGAAACCCCAGGTTTTGCTCGGTGTGACTCGTATCAGCCAATAAACGAGAGACCGAGGTGGGAGAGTGTAAATGTGCCTTTATTTCCTTGTGCAAGGAAGGAAGCAAGCAGGGCTGTTGCCACCAAGACTGCTTCACAAGGGCAAGGGAAAAAAAGTTATTTTTAAGGGGTTTACAAGTAGGGAATTCATACAAGTTACATCAGCAACATTCTTAATCACACCACGCAGGTGCCAGGATTTTCATGGGGCAGGTCAAGCAAGGGAACTGCAATTTTAATGCAAATGGCGAGGCTGGCCAAGCAATGGAACTGGAAATGGCGAGGCTGGCCAAGCAATGGAACTGGAAATGGCGAGGCTGGCCAAGCAAGCTGCAGTGGAATTTTCTGCAGCCTGGGACCCAGTGGAATTTTCTGCAGCCTGGGACCTCTGTATTAAAAAAGACAAATGTGTAAAGATAAAAGTTTATTAGTGGTTACCAGGGCTAGGAGGGAGAGGGAAAGGGGAAGTCTTTACTTAAGGGGCACTGAGTTTCTGTTAATGGTGGTGGAATAATCTGGAAGTAGATAGCGGTGATGGTTGCACAACATGATGAACATAACCAATGTCACTGAATTCTAGGTTAAACAATGTTGAATTGGCAAATGTGTTGTTCTATATGTTTTTACCACCATAAATCAACAAAAATAATAATAATAAAAATCCCTATAATACGCGTGTTATTCTACATCATTTCTAGTAGTTCTGCTTCTCTGATCAAACCCTGACGTACAGGCATTAAGAAGATAACCAGAATTGCTGCACAACTCGAAGAATATAATAAATGTCACTGAATTGTAAATGTAGAAACTGTTGAATTGGTGTATGTTTTGCTATGTATATTCTCGACAACAAAATTTAAAAAATTAAAAAGAGGAAGAAGAAAACCAAATTCACCTGTAACCCTACACCCAGAGATGACCACTGTCAACCTGTCAGTATGTATTCTTCCTGCCTAGGGCATTTTAATTGAAAAGAATGAGCCCCGAGAGGTTAGGGAACACTCGGTACTAGCTGGTGGCAGAGCTAGACCTTCAGAAGGCCGGTTTTATCCCTATGGCGCAGTGGTTAAGAGTTCAGCTGCTAACCAAAAGGTCAGCAGTTTGAATCTACTAGCTGCTCCTTGGAAACCCTATGGGACAGTTCTACTCTGTCCTGTAGGGTCGCTATGAGCTGGAATTGACTCAACAGTAATGGCTTTGCTTTTTGTTTAATTTGGTGCTAAGGAGCCCTGGTAGCAAAGTGGTTAAAGCACTTGGTTGCTAACCAAAAGGTCAGCAGTTCGAACCCACCAGTAGCTCCATGAGAGAAAGATGTGGCATTCTGCTTCTATAAAGATTTACAGGCTTGAAAACCCTATGAGGCAGTTCTACTCTGACCTATAGGGTCACTATGAGTTGGAATCGACTCAACAGCAGTGGGTTTGGTTTGGTGGATAATCTGGTGCTGTTTCCACTGTGCCTCCAGATCTCTGAGTGACCCTGTCTTCAGACTGGGGGCCTTCTTGCTCTGAACACAGACTCTGGGGCCTGAGAGACCACCTTTTGGACAAATGTTTTCCTGGACTTTGCAGCAACCTGCTTTTATAGCTTCCCTATTTTGTTCTGACCAAACTGCAGGAGTTCCACCTCCCTGCTCCTCTTCAGAAAACTGTCTTTTAAACCAGTCATGCTGTGTCATCTACATCCGGGGGAAATGACCTGAGAAGAAGTGATAGCCACTAGGGGGCCAGAGAGAGCCCGAAAGCCCTACCCTCCTGCCAAATACACCTCCCCAGATGTCAGTTAGAGATCCAGTCATTTGATTTAATCATTCCTCTCTCTAGATTTCTCTTTTAAAATAAAAGTCTCCTGAGGGAAGTAACACAGAAATTCTTTATTCTTCAGAGTGAATGATGCCCTTGATACAGTGATAAGTGATGTAGTATCATAAAAGCTTTGGTAGAGAGCAGACTGGGCAGGGAGTGGGCAGGGGGAGGAGAATCCAAAGACAAACATAGTCACCTTGCAATTTGGTTGGGAGCCCTCCTGGACCTTGAGTTTCACAAGAACAAAGGTCAAGAGAGCTTTTCTACTCAAACCTCAAATCTGGGCCTGGGTTCCACTCCTCACCTGGAGGGTGGACCCCCTAGGAGGATAGGTTTGCTTCCCTGAGGAGAACAGAACCAGACTCGGGCACTCCAGCCCCAGAGAGAAGCAATTGGGCATGAAGTGTAACTTAGAAACTAGTGATGACAACCAGAAACTAGTAACACATCCTCCTAGCAGGATCAGTTCTGCCTGGCTGGTTTCTTGAAGAGGAACCAAAAGTGGATGTTGCATGTGAGGTTTCTTGCTTTGTTTTCTCTTCTCGTCCAATGGCTGTAGGTGTTTTCGGCCTCTTTCCTGGCACACTCCTGTCACCGCCCTCGCCACTGAAGGGGACGGTTGCCCCACAGATTCGTTGCTGAGCTGGGAGCCCCAGGCAGGCAGGGAGGCCACAGCCCAAAGTGCAGGAGTACCCAGGCCTAACATTATCCTGCCAGAGCTAAACAAGGAACTGAGTGTTTAGAATAACTTCAAGAAAGTTGTGGGCGTTTCCTCTGTCAAGGAAACAAGAAACCACAGTGAGATAATGGATGGCTATATTAAGGTCACCAATTATCAGCTGCTATTGCTGCTTCCTGTTCGGAATTTGTTGAAACATCTTTCTCGTCACTGGAACTTCATGGATTCTAAGAGCATGACAACACTTAGTGACTTGGTACTTGGGAGCTCTGCCTGGGGCTCTGACATAACTTGGAGGCTGGAATCTTCTTTCAGGTTGAGGTTTCAAGGGCCAGTTCCTCCTGATAGAATAGATGGTGGGTGAGGCGCCAACAATAAGAGAAAATTTGATTGAACTCTTAGTAATTTCCAGGCTCTTGTGCTAAGAGATAATTGTTCATCATTTCATTTGACCCTCAAAGCAAACTTACAGAGCGGTACTATTATTATCCTCATTTTATAGATGAGGAAAGGGGGCCAGAAATGTTAAGTAACTTGCCCAAGATCACATGGCTAGTAAATAGTAGAACTGGGAACCAGAATCAGGACCTACGAACTTCCTCCCTTCCTGCTACCTTCACCCCGTCCCTCTGTACCTCCTTCCTTCCTTTCTTTTTCAGTACTTTATTGAGCTGTAACTTACATATGCTAAATATGCATACACCCATGTGACCACCACCCAGATTAAGATTGGGACATTTTCCCCAAAATTCTTTCATGCCCCTTTCCAGTAAAAACCCACTCTCCCCAATCCCTAAGATAACCAATATTCTGACTTCTATCCTCAAAGATTAGTTTGACCTATTCCTGAACTTAACATTAATGGGATCATACTTTTGTATCTGACTTTTTTTGCTCAATATAATGTTTCTGAGATTTGTCTATGTTGTTGTATGTATGCGGTGCAATGAATTCACTTTTATATGACCTTTCTCGCCATGATCTTGTGACTCCTACAAAATGATTGGGTGGGAGCATGCAAATACCATGCTTGTGGCCCACCAGGGGGGTTGGACAGCTTGCTGATAATGCAAATAAGGTGCATGTAACTCCTGTGTGGGTGGGACCATGCAAATAAGGTGTATGGAACCCTTACAAGGGGATTGGTCAGTTTTGCCATCCTGTTAGGCTTAAAAGACAGCCAATCTCAGAGCAGAGAGGGGACCTCACTATCACCAAGAAGAAGAGCTGGGAGTGGAGCTAGTCCTTTGGACCCAGGGTCCCTGCGCTGAGAACCTCCTAGACCCAGGAGACAGAGAGAGAGAGCTGTAACACCAGAAACTGTGTGAGATGGCAAGAAGCAATGGCACAGAAATAGTGGCAGCAGAACCAGGAGACCAGCATGAGATGGTGCAGTGGGCTTCCCGGCCCACAGAGCAAGGTGGCTACAGTGGGCATGCCAACCCACGGAGTGAGAGAGCTGAACACTTTCCAGCCAGGCTTACTGGTGGAGTGGAGTGCCCCCAGGCACTTATTGGCAGAGCTAAAGAGCTTTGTAACACTTGCCCGAGCAGGGCAGGGGCCAGGCCAAGGGCCAGAGAGATGAAAGCCTGTGGGCGCTGCAGAGAAGAGGCTATCCTGAGCATTCCTGATCTTGAATTGTAACCTGTTACTTCCCTAATAAACTCCATAACTTTGAGTGTGGTCTGTGAGTTCTGTGTGGGCATTGCAACGAATTATTGAACTCAGCAGAGACCTAGAGAGTGCGATGGGAGAGATGACTGGTGTTAGAATTGGTAAAAAGGTTGGAGAGAGGAGGTATGTCTGACCTCAACCTCATAGGAATCCACCTTGGGCTGATGCTGATTATCCTCTCCCCTCCTGAAGCTAGGTAAGGTCTAGTGCCGCACTGCCATTTTTACAATGTGTCAGTACTTTGTTCCTTCCTATTGCTGGATAGTATTCCATTTTATGAATATACCATCTGATTTATTTATCCATCCTCTTGTTGATAAATATTTGGGTTGTTTCTAAATTTGGGGTATTTTTAATAACCCTTCCATGAATATTCTTCTTACGTAGGAATATGTTTAACTTTATTAAATACCACCAAACTGTTTTTCAAAGTGGTTCAACCATTTTATAGTGCCACCAGCTATGTACAAGAGTTCTAGTTGCTCCACATCCTTGTGAACACTTGGAATTGTCAGTCTTTCCACTTTAGCCATTATGATGAGTGTGAGAATCAGGTCTGACTCCAAAGCATTGGCAGTACCATAAAGCTCTGCATCTGTCAGTCTGAATGCCTGCTACATCCATGGATCTCTATCTTGGGTGGAAAGAAGAGGCCTAAGTACCACTTACTTGTTGGCAGCAAGGATGGAATTGGCTCCCCAGTACAGCTGTGTGCCAAGAAACCTGCCTCCTCCATCATTTCTGAGGAGTGCCCACCAGTTGCTAGGGGTGGGTGTATATATGCCATTTGCCAGGAAAAGCTCTCTTGGAGAAAGCTCTGTGGCTTCTGGGCACAGGGTTTGCCAAGTGTGAGGCCAGTGTGGTCAGAGCCTACTATGAGGTTGGCCCTGTTCTTCTTTCCTAACTACTTGAAATGGTTCAAGCCAGAACATCAGAGGACTCTCAAGGATACTGGCTGGCACAGCAGGGACTGTGGTCTGAAGCATAGAAGCCCAGCTTGGCCTCGTCTTCTAATGCAGCCTTGGGCAAGTCATTTCACCTCTCTGTGACTCAGTTTTCTCAACTATTAATCAAGGCAATGATGCCAACACTGTATCTCATGCAAGGGCCTTCAAAGCCTTCTGACTATTCTAGGATGCCTAGGACTGTTCTCCAGTCCATCTTCTCCCCATGTCCCTTATACTCCCACCACACTGAGATTTGATGTTGGTAAACAGGATATCCTATTTTTATAAACCCACTGCTGTAGAGTTGATTCTGACTCATAGCAGCCCTATAGGACAGAGTAGAACTGCCCCACAGGGTTTCCAAGGAGCAGCTGGTAGATTCGAACTGCTAACTTTTTGGTTAGCAGCCGAGCTCTTAACCACTGTGCCACCAGGGCTCTGACTTTTTTATAAAAGACGTTTTGGATCAAGATGTTCTCTTTCTCTGGAACGCCCTTCCCACCTATTCCAACTGGCCAACTCCTGCTCATCCTCAAGGCTCAGCTTAAGCAACACCTCCTCTGTGAAGCCTTCGCTGGCCGTTCTTTGACGCTCCTGGCAGATAGGATGACTCTGTCATACTTTGTATTATACATCCTCTCACATCACATTGTTTTGTTCTGACTCTTCCCCACCAGACTGTGAGTTCCTTAGGAGGGAAAACTCCTAGCACCGTATCAGGCAAGTGGCAGATGCTCATTTAGCATTTATTGAATGAATGAATGAATCCTGAATGAAAAGAAAATATGGAAATGGTAAAAAAAAAAAAGAAAGAAAGAAAAGAAGTTAAACTTTCATTATTGCCTCTGATAGTAAAAGGAATACATGCACATTGTAAAATATTCAAGCAGTAGAAAGGAAGGGTTTCCCCTAATCTGTCCATAACTAAGGATAGCCCTATTAGCAATTTTCTTTCAGGGCTTTTTGTGTGTGTGTGTGTGTGTGTGTGTGTTTGTGTGTGTGTTTTACAAAATGGAGTCATACTATTCTAACCTGTTTTTATTTATTATGTCATGAGTGCCGTTTGGAAAAGTTTAAAAAAAGAAAACAAAATTACAATTCAAATATAAATTGAAAACCATGTCCCAGATAGATAGGTCAGGGAGGGAAACTTAAGGACCAAATTTCCTTCTCCATTTACCCCTCCAAGGGCCCTAAAAAGTCCCTCTTTTTTTATTCATTTATTTGTTCATTTTAATTACAAAAGTAACACATGTGCACTGTAACAAATTCAGACAATACAGAAATGTATAAATAAAAGGTAGACATCCCCCATATATGTATGTGTATGTGTATGTATGCATTTTTTCAAAAGAAAAATGAGACTCTACTATGTATGTTCTGCAACTTTCTTTTTTCACTTAATAGTTCATGGACATCTTTCCCTGTCAGTAAGTGTATACGTATGTCATTCTTTTTAATGGTTTCATAGTATTCCATTGAATGATGTACCATAATTTAGATGTTTTCTAGCCCTCTGCTAGTACAGTGTATCCATTCAATACTGAGCACCAATAGGAAAAGTTAAACAGCAGCATGGGGCTTACAATGACAGATTTATCCCAGGATGCACAGACGAGATATTGACTGGGAGGCCTGTGTTTGGCAGCACCATCAGCAGCAAGGATGGAACTGAAGAGCAGGAATCTAGAAGGTCAGTTGCCGGGCACTCTCCCTCCACCCAGAACTTGCATTTCACTGGCTAGAAGAAGGCAAGATCCAGGACCTCCAGCAAGAGCTTCTGGCAATGTGAACCGAGTGGAGTCAACACTGTTTGCTTTACATGAACAAACTGATTTTGAAGAAACAGGAAATTTCTCTCATACTTAAGTCCTAAAATAGAAGAAATATGCTGGGGTCTAAGAGATTTGGGAAATTTGGTTAACATGGTAAAGTAAATTTGATGTGCCTTTTGAATCTGAGCTGTTACATACTTCTCAAAAAGACTTTTACTGAAAATCAGGGAATGGCCATGATCAACGAACGCTCACAGAGAAATAGAATAGAGGGAAGAAAGCACCTCTAAATATTGCTGGTCTCGAAGGTGCAGGAAATAGGTCGTCTCTTGTACTGTTGGGGAGACTGTAAATTGGGCACTAGAGGAACTAGTGTGACCTGGCGCAGCCATCTTCTTCATTCTTGCTTCCCAGACTCTCCCGAGCCTGCTTCAACCAGCACACCAGCCCGCCCAGGTGTTCCTCCAACTCAACACACTCTGTTCTACCACAAGGGCTCCACACAAGACTTCCTTTGTCTGGAAGGCTCTTTCCCCCTCAGTCGTCCCCCCAGTCCCCTGTCTTCCTTATCTATTCCTGTTCATCCTTTTAATTCTCAGCTTAGTAGAGGCTGTCTCTGAACCCCTGGTATAAATTAAGCTCCTCTGCTCTACGTTCTTCTAGAACCTCGTCCTTTTCCTTCAAAGCAGTTACCACAATTGCAATAATGTACTGATGTGTGTGATTATCTGTTTAGTGTTCATGTCCACCAATAGGAACTGTGTCTGTTTTGTTCACAGCTGAATTCCTAGAGCCTATAAATGTCTGGCCCAGAACAGATACTCAATGAATATTTGTTGGATGAATGAATGCTACTAGAGGGCAATGTCTGTCAAAATCATAAATGTGATATTGTGTGACTTAGCTATCCTACTTAAGGAATCTACCTGAAGAAATAGCATGATTGCACTAAGATATATGTAGGTACAAGGAGTCCCTGGGTGGCACAAATAACAGCACTTAGCTACTAACCAAAAGGTTGGTGGTTCAAATCCACCAGAGGTGCTTCAGACAAGAGGTCTGCCAATCTACTTCCATTGAAAACCCTATGGAGTACTGTTCTGTTCTGAAACATGTGGGGTCACCATGAGTCAAAATCAACTTGATAGCAACTGGTTTGGTTGGTGAAACTTTTAGAGGGTAATTTGTGTGTGTGTGCATGCACACGTATGTGTGCACATACCTCTGATACATAGATTTGGACATATCTCTTCAGTTCATGATACACTATTTCATCACTGGTAGGTAGGTGCCCTCTCATTTCTTTCCCTTTTGTTCCCCTTCGCATTCCTCCTTCTCTCTACCCCACAAGGGTCACTCACTCTAATGTGTTTAATATATGTCCTTGAGCATACAAACGTTCTTAAAAACATATAGCGCTCTTTAGTGGTTAGACGTAACTTTAACTTACATAAATGGTATTATATCGTAAATTTCATTGTGTTTCTTCATTAACATGACACGTTTTTAAGATTGTTATGTGGCTGTAAGTACATCTCGTTCATTGTTGCTAATTGCTGTACAGTCCTGCAAAGTATGCATCCACCCATTTTACTTCTCCATTTCACTAGTGGTGAACACCTAGGTTGCTTCATCCACAATGCTCCAAAGAGTATACCCATTTATGCTCCAGTAGGGATGATATACCCAGGAGTGGGATTGCTGGCTCATTGGGTATATGCATATTTAAATTCATAGAATACATTTAGATGGCTTCCAGAAGGCTCTACGAGTTTATACTTCCACCAACAATGGTTCTCTTTTCCCCACTTCTTTGCCAACATTAGGTAGGTATTATCCGACTTGTCTAATTTTTACCAATATAATGGACATTAAGTGATGTCAAGTTTTAGTTTGCATTGCTCAGAGGGCCTCTAAGGTTGAGCATTTCTTCACAAACTTGCCCGCCATTCTGACTTCCTTTCTGTGATTTCCTAAACATCCATTATTCACTTTTCCCTTGGGTTTCTGGTCTTTTTGTTGTTGTTGTTGAATTGCAGGAGTTTCTTGTACACTCCAATACTAATTACTTGTAGCTTTTGTTGTTGTTATTCTGTGCCGTTGAGTCAATTCCAACTCATAGTGACCTTATAGACACTGCATATATCTTCTCCAGGTCTGTCTTGGAGGGAGTTTTTCCGTACTTTCCTAGAGCTGAGATTGCTCTTGGGCAATCAATACAATTCAGGTTTTGAGATCCAGCCTCTCATTCTCACTCCCTGATCCAGGAACAAATAAAGTATCCTCACTCTTGCTGACCCATTTGTTAAAAGTAGTTAAGCTGGTTTCATCCATCTAGCCTCTCCTCTAAAAATATCCCTCATGGTGCTAAAAAAGTCAGGACTGGTTGCTTGTTGGAGGATGAATGGGGTTGTGATTGGGATGGAGCACATGGAGGGGCTCCTGGGTGGTGGGCAGAAATCTATTTCTTGACTTGGGTGGTTTTGCCTTATAATAATTAATTAAGCTATACATTTCATTTGTGTGATCTTCTTTATGTTTTATTTTATAATAATAAGACTACATATATATACACATATATATATGCGTGTGTATATTTATATATATATACTTCTGTGATCTTTCAGTTTTCCACTATTCCTCTTCTGATGACAAGACCAAAATACATTTTTCAAACAAGTCCAGTTTCTCCCTGAGTCTGAGCAAACGTGATTCCTAGACACAGACTGCTCCAGAAATGGGCTTTTTCAATTATTACAAATCTGCTTTTCCTCTTTATTGTCCATTAACAAAACTGGCCAGTATACTGTGGTTGAGCCCATGGTCTCTGTCGGTGAAATCGACCATCACAACAAGGTCTGTATAATCAACAATCCAGGACATGATTTCAGAAACCTCTGAACGTGCCTCATAAACTAAGGGCTTAGTGCTGCCACTGCTCTCAATTGACCCTGAGTAATACACAAAACATGAGAAAGAAGGACAGAATTTGGGGAAGCTGATTAGGTGCCAGCTACCACTAGTGATTTAAGTGTTCTTGACCCATATGAAACCAAGCTGCTGCTTCTGCTGTTTGAAGTCTCCATCTGCAATATTGGATGAGAAACAGGATGGGGTGGGGGGGAGCTGCGGTGGCATAAACCGATTTACTCATGATAATTAAAATCTCTATCTGTTTTAAAGTGAGCCTTGACTCCATTTTCCCAAGAACCTGATAGCAGCTTCAGGCAGGGCACTGGCCACGGCAGCTGCACTAAGCCGTGGTTTCCCCATGTGTTATTTTTATCCCAAGTGCTCACATGGATCCACTTGGTGACCACTATGTTCAGAGAAAGGTTTGGGGGCCTGACTCCTGCCATCTGCCCCCTAGGGATAAATGTCACCTGGACAATGATGAAGCATTTTTGCTAACCAGCGGGGCAAGTCTCCCAGAAGCCCTGAGAACAAGGTTCTTTAGTAAAAGCTGGACCAAGGAACTCAGCTTCAGCCAGGAGGCCCCAGCAAGTTATCCTGCTCCGTGTGCCTGAATCTGAGAGTTCATGACCCATCCAGCTGCGTGGAGGAGGATGCTGCCCTGCCCAGAGAAGCCCGGCCCTTTATGGTCACCATATGGAGGCAGGAAGCAGAGGAGAAGAAATTGAGTTATTAAACCTCACCCAGCAATAGAACAGTTCTCTCCCTGGGCTTGGCCATCTTGCCCTCAGTTCCGTACTTGCCTCCCTTCCTTAGCATCACTATTAATCAGAACAATTTCTTAAACCGAGAGTGTGCCATCAACAACGTGAGGTGGACAGAACTTGTCTTCTTTGAGTTCCTTCTGACACCAAGGATGGCCCGCTGCACAGCCCATCAGATCACCCCACCTAGACTCTCATTTCCCAGCCCGGTTCTGGGCACCTTCACATCTTTTGTGGGCTTTCACCTCCAGCCCAGCAGAGGCCGCCAGAGTGATGTGAATGAAGCCGGAGTTGGCAGGACTGATGAAAGGAAGAGCTCCCACAGGAACCAGGGGCTGGCTTAATATCCTGTCCTCCTCCCTTTAGAAGTCCAAGCACCCAGCTAGGACAAGCACACTCAGCCTCCTGCTTGGAGCGCCCCTTACCCTCCTCAGAGGCGAAAACTTCCATTTTGCTATTTTTAAAAATGCTTTCATTACTTCCATTTTTGAGACTCCCGATACATTTTTTTAAACAAAGATTAAAATTGTTAACAAGGTTACTAAAATTGTGATATATTTCAAACGTTTATTCTTAATAAAGTTTGTGACACACATACGCATACATACACTACACATACACTATATGTGTCAATATATGTATTTACAGTGTATTTGTGTATATATGTGTGTATATATACACATATACCCATACACTATATGCACATATTTACATATACGTATATGTGTATCTATATATACATATGTAATGCAACATAACAGTGCAATTCACAAGCTGTATAAAAATAGTATTAATTTACAGCACATTACAGTTGACAGGAAACCCTGGTGGCATGGTGGTTAAGAGCCACGGCTGCTAACCAAAAGGTCAGCAGTTTGAATCCACCAGGTGCTCTTTGGAAACCCTATGGAGCAGTTCTACTGTGTTGTTTAGGGTTGCTATGAGTCAGAATCAACTTGACAGCAATGGGTTTGGTTTTCTGGGACAGTTGATGTGGTCTGTTAAGGGACCAAGTTTGGGATGCTTGTCTTCTGCTGATTCCTGCGCGTGAGGCCGAGTATAGCTCTGTGACGGGTGCATAACCCCACAGATTTAAGGTGTGTGTTTGGGGCCCTTCATAAATGTGAAGGAGCCCTGGTTGCACAGTGGTTAAGTGCTCGGCTGCTAAGCAGAAGGTCAGTGGTTCGAACCCACCAACTGTTCCACAGAAGAAAGATGTGGCAATCTGCTTCCGTAAAGATTACACCCTTGGAAACCCTATGGGGCAGTTCAACTCTGTCCTATTGGGTCACTGTGAGTAGGGATTGACTCAATGGCAATGGATTTCATAAATGTGAGATGCTGGCCAAATGTTCCTCCTAGTCAATTGTCCACTGTCCCTGCCACAGTCATGGACCAGGTACCGTGAGGTATTATTCTAAGTACAGACTGGAGAAGAAGGGGGAAGTCAAAAGATACTGGCCCACCTCTTCCAGCTCCCAGCTGTCACCTGCACTGGAGAAATGTTCTCAGCTGGCTTGAGGGTGAGAAGAAGGCTTATTTGCTTCAGGGGTGTTCTCTGTATAAGCTTCCATCCCAAAAGTTTCCACTCTGCTCCATTATCCCCTCCCCTTGGGCCCCAGAGCCTTTTCCTGTGATTGTGTTGTTTTTGCTAGAGTGGGAAGTCTTCCTGGAAATCCTCCAGAAATCCAACATCCTCTCTCCTTACCCAGGGGACACTGGACTTAGGCGTGAGCCCACCTCAGCTCTGACCTGAGGCACCGAGACCAGAACAACAGGAAGTCATCTTCCCAGCATCTTGACCTCAGGGTGAGAATCAACCCCGGACCTGCCTCTCTTCAGCAACACTCAGAGCAGCAGCTTCTTGAGGTAGAAAATAACACTAAGGTAGAAAAATTTGGTCAATTTTCTTTTTTTGTGTTAACATTTTTTTTTAATTGTAGTTTAAGTGAAAGTTTACAATTCAAGTTAGTCTCTGATACAAAAATTTCTACATACATTGTTATGTGACCCTGATTGCTCTCCCTATACTGTGACAGCAGACTCCTCCTTTCCACCTCTGATTTCTTGTGTCCATTCAACGAGCTCCTGACCCTCTCTGCCTTCTCTTCTCACCTCCGGACAGGAGCTGCCCATTTAGTCTCATGTATCTACTTGAGCTAAGAAGCACACTCTTCACAAGTATCATTTTATGTCCCACAGTCCAGTCCAATCTTTGTCTGAAGAGTTGGCCTCAGGAATTGTTTTAGTTCTGGGTTGACAGAGAGTCCAGGCGCCATGCTTTCTGGGATTCCTCCAGTCTCAGTCAGACTGTTAAGTCTGAGTTTTGCACCCTACCTTTCTCCCGCTCCATTAGGGACTCTCTATTGTGTTCCCTGTCAGGGAGGTCATTGGTGGTAGCTGAGTACCATCTAGTTCTTCTGGTCTCAGGCTGATGAAGTCTCTGGTTTATGTGGCCCTTTCTGTCTCTTGGGCTAATACTTTCCTTGTGACTTTGGTATTCTTCATTTTCCTTTACTCCAGGAGGTTGGGACCAATTGATGCATCTTAGATGGCCGCTTGCTAGCTTTTAAGACCCCAGACGCCACTCACCAAAGTAGGATGCAGAATATTTTCTTAATAAACTTTGTTATGCCAATTGACCTAGATGTCCCCTGAAAGCA
>NW_004444042.1:6566792-6576750 GCF_000243295.1 Trichechus manatus latirostris
CCTAGATGTCCCCTGAAAGCATGGTCCCCAGATCCCCACCCCTGCTACTCTGTCCCTCAAAGTGCTTGATTGTACTCAGGAAACTTCTTAGCTTTGGTTTAGTCTGGTTGTGCTGAAATTTTGTCAATTTAAGGAAATTTGAAAAATGCAGAAGGATACAAAGAAGAAAGTAGCTGTCACCCCTATTTGCCCAATGCCACTCTTCTTTGTGTCCCATTTTTCACCATAAGGCTGAGCCCATAACTCCACAGTCAGTGCTTGCTGCTGTCAACTTCTTCCTCCTTGCTCAACAATCAGAATCCTCATCTCATCTTGTTGTCATGGGAGATGATAAGGCTGCAGTGTGAATGGCAAGCTCCTGGTCTGTTCTCTCTCGGGAAGGTTGCATTACAGACATGGGTGTCCTGAAGAGTCCTTGAAACAGTAGTCCTGCTGGATGCTTTGAAAAAGGGGTTCTGTGGTCAAATAGGAGCCCCTGGGTGGTACCAACAGTGAAGAGGCTCAGCTACCAGTCAAAAGTTTGGAGGTTCAAGTTCACCTAGAGGCACCTCAGAAGCAAGTCCTGGTGATCTACTTCTGAAAAATCAGCCATTGAAAACCCTATGGGACACAGTTCTACTCAGACACTCATGGGGTCACCACAAGTCAGAGTCAACTCAACAGCAGCTGGCTAACTAGTGACCAAACAAGTTTGGGAAATAGCACAAACTATTGAAATCCCTTCTCAGCACTTTTGAAGCCCGGAAAGTCCTGAAAACTAAGTTTTTTCATAATTCAGGGGCAAAATCTGACCTAAATTGATGTGTGGCTTTTCAGATGCTTTATTTAGTCCACTAAGTTTGAATATCTACATATTTTGCTGCAGAAGTATGAGTTTGATTACAGGGCCTGCCCTACCCTGATGGGGGTGCTATAGAATAAATAGCATATTCACCATATTACCTTATTAAAATCTGAAAATTCAGGGGACATCTAGCTCAATTGGCATAACATAGTTTATAAAGAATACGTTCTACATCCTAATTTGGTGAGTAGCATCTGAGGTCTTAAAAGCTTGTGAGCAGCCATCTAAGATACTCCACTGGTCCTACCCTGTCTAGAGCAGGGGAGAATGAAGAAAACCAAAGACACAAGGGAAAGATTAGTCCAAAGGACTAACGGACCACAACTACTACTCCCTTCACCAGACTGAGTCCATCACAACTAGATGGTGCCCAGCTACCACAACTGACTGCTCTGACAGGGATCACAGTAGAAGGTCTGGGACAGAGCTGGAGAAAAGTATAGAACAAAATTCTAACTCAGAAAAAAAGACCAGATTTACTGGTCTGAAACAGACTGGAAAAACCCCAAGAGAATGGCCCCCAGACAGCCTTTTAACTCAGTTCTAAAGTCACTCCTCAAGTTCACCCTTCAGCCACAGATTAGACAGACCATAAAACAAACAATAATACACACTGCTCAACCATGTTTATGAGACTAAATGGGCACACCAGCCGAGGGGCAAGGACGAGAAGACAGGAGGGGACAGGAAAGCTGGATGAATTGAAATGGGGAACCCAAGGTTGAGAAGGGGAGAGTGTTGACACGTCGTGGAGTTGGCAACCAATGTCACAAAACAATTTGTGTATTAATTGTTTAATGAGAAACTAATTAACTCTGTAAGCCTTCATCTAAAGCACAGTTTTTTAAAAATCTGAAAATTCCAAATTCCGAACACATCTGGCCCCAAGGATTTCACGTAATAGATTCAGAACTGTATAAACCTCCTCTGTAAACGTTTATTCTGCCATAGCTTATTAAAGGCTCTGAGAAGCCTTGTAGACAAGAAACTAACTTCATATAGCATTCCCCAAATTAATTTGCCTATAAAACCCTTTCTTCCACCTAATCCCTATTAATAGCTCACAGAATTGCCACATAGACACTGGGAAGCACAGGATGTCTAGAAGAATTGACCTCTAACAGTGGATCTCTAACCATAGGAAAAGGGTGGCTCTTCCTGAAGGCTCTTAGATCCAGGCCCTAGGGACAGTTGGTCCCTATTCTCAGGTCTAAGACTTTGGACAAGATAATAAGCTAGACTAGAGGAGACTGAGGCAAGACTTTGATGGATATTAGGAACACAGATATCAGAGCCAGGGCCTGCTAAAAAACCCGGTTAAGACAGAAACTATGTCTAGGTTCAAACTAGACAGCCAGACAAAAACCAGGAGGAAATCAGTAGGAGAAGAAAAAGTTAACAGTTCAGCTAAAGGTCAGAAACTAAGAGATCTGTAGGGTTTAAAGCACTCAGGAGCCAAGTACCCAACCACAAATAATTCCTGAAACTAAGGCAACTTTCACTTAACCCTAACAAGCTTTTATATGCTTCCTATAAAGACTTGCATACATTCTGGAGTTTACAGGTAGAAAAATAAGTGAGAGCTCCTAACTGGTGGATTAAATCAGAGGCAGCTGACCCAGCTAATGTCCTATCTTCACCCAGGAAGAAAGGATATAAGGGACCTAAGAGAACAGTGCACTCGGCTACTAACCGAAAGGTCAGCAGTTCAAATCAACCAGCTGCTCCGTAGAAGAAAGATGTGGCAGTCTTCTTCCATAAAGATTACAGCCTTGGAAACCCTATGAGGCAGTTCTACTCTGTCCTTTAGGGTCACTATAAGTCGGAATGGACTCAGCGGTAGTGGGTTTTGTGTGGGTTTTTAAATTAACAGCATGGGAGCAGCAGTGGTTCAGTGATAGAATTCCCACCTTCTATGCGGGAGACCCAGTTCAATTCCTAAGAAATGCACCTCATGGTCAGCCACCACCCGTCTGTCAGTGGAGGCTTGAGTGTTGCTGTGATGCTGAACAGGTTTCATCAGAGCTTCACACTAAGATGGACAGGAAGAAAGTCCTGGTGCTCTACTTCCAAAAATCAGCCAATGAAAACCCTATGGAGCACAATGGTCCAACCCACATCCAGGCGGCATTTCCTTACACTGTATATGAGGTCTCCATGAGTCAGTGGCTGACAGCCACAGCTATCAACAACAAAGAGAACAGCAGATTCAGGCAATGAGGTTTTTTTTGTTTTGTTTTTTGAGAATACACACAGGAAAACATAAACCAATTCAAGTTTCTACATGCACGATTTAGTGACATTGATTACATTCCTTGAGTTGTGCAACCATTCTCACCCTTCTTTTCTGAGTTCTTCCTCCCTGACTAACATAAACTCACTGCCCCGAAAGGTTCTTATCTAATCTTCTGAGTTGCTGTTGTCAATTTAATCCCATACAGATAGTTCTTAAAATAACACAATGCTCAAGGCAGACATTTTTTACGCAATGAGGGTTTTGATTAATTTCCTTGGGTCTCTGGTCTCTTGGCTGCTGGATGTTACAATTCTTTGAAATTACACATTGACAAGAAATGTTGGGCTAAAGATGCTGTGTCAGCAGGACCAGAGCCGGGAGTTCCGGCCTGTCAAAATGTGTTGGTGGTGAGATAGCCATCTTGCTAGTACCCCTCAACAACACTGGACCTGTTAAACCAAAAGCCAAACCCACTGCCATTGAGTCAATTCTGACTCATAGCAACCCTATAGGACAGAGTAGAACTGCCCCATAGAGTTTCCAAGGAGCGGCTGGTGGATTCAAACTGCCGACCTTTTGGTTAGCAGCCGAGCTCTTAACTACTGTGCCACCAGGACGCCCTGGACCTGTTAGGTAGCAGGAAACTCTTCAGAGTTAGCTCTGGGTCATTCCAGGGTAATTCATGACCAGTTTCCTCTGAGCTCTTAAGGCTGGCCCTTGGGAGCAGTAGGAACATCATGGGCTTTGCTGTAGCTGACCCTTTCTCTTGCTGCTATGACAACAGTGTGTGCAAGGCCTTTTTAAAAATGTCCCTTTCCGAGCTCTTATTCCCAACCCTTGGCTAGCTCCCTATGCCTGCCCTCTACAACTGATTCTTTATCTCAAGTTCTCAATTTTGGCACTATTGACATTTTGGGCCAGATAATTCCTTATGGTAGGGGCTGTCCCGTGCATTTTGCTTGATGCTGCATCATTCCTGGCTTCCACACACTGAATGCTGATAGCACTCTCTCAGTTGTGACAACCAAAAATGTTTCTAGACATTGTCAAGTCTCCTGAAGGACAAAATCACCACACACCATCAAGAACCACTGCTCTACAATAAAATAAATTAAAAAAAAAATTTTTTTTTAATCCCACCCCCTCTCCCCCGACACCAAAAAAAAAAAAGAATCATTGCTCTATCTGAATGGAGAGGCAGTGTGGCAAACTGAGTGAGTGCCTGGGTGAGATTCCCAGCTCTACCCTGGGTTAGCTGTGTGCCCAGACATCCATAGTATTTCCTATGTGACTATGTAATATTTAACCTCTCTGAGCCTCTCACCCATAAAAAGAGAAAGATAGAAAATATCTCATAGGCTTATTGGGAGAGTTAAGTGATCTCAGTCATATAAAAAGACTACAGTGCATGGCACAACAAGAGCATTCCAGTATGTGTGGGTGATTATTAACCTCTGTCCCTCACGGCTCCACAACTACCTTCAAGGTGACCAGTAACTGATCTTAAACTTGCTCATAGAACACTCATGATCTGACCTTACCTCTCCAGCTTCATTTCTCCACCCATCCCCTCCAGACTCAACACTCCAGACCTATTGACTACTTGCAATTTCAGGGAAGCAGCCAAGTTTTTATGGCCCCTGTGGTCTTTGCACATGTCATGTTGTTCCCGCTGCCCGGAACGCTCTTCCCCTCCCTTGGATAACTCCTACGCACACTTCAGGACATCATCAAGTCCACGAAGGCTTCCCCTCCCTGAGGCTGTGCACAAGAGCCTCCTCTGCATCTCCCTGATCTCTACCCCTCTGTCATCATCACATTATGACACTGTGTGGTCACTGCCTAATTATCTGTCTGAATCAACCTCCCGCATGGGATCTCTGTGAGGCAAGGGAGGCTGTCTTGTTCGATGCTGGGTCTCCAGAACCTCGCATGCTGCCTGACATCCAACTGTTGTTGTTAGTTGCCATGAAGTCAAATTCGACTCATGGCAATCTTATGTACGACAAAACGTTGCTCAGTCCTGCATCATCCTCACAGTTGCCAGCATGTTCTAGTCCATCACTGTGGCGATTGTGCCAATCCATCTCACCAAGGGTCTCCCACGCCCTCACTGGCCCTCTACTTCACCAAACATGATGTCCTCCTCTAGTGATTGATCCCTCCTGATGATGTGTCCAAAGCGAGAAAATTGGACAATGTTCTGTTGCGATCCGTAAGGTTTTCATTGGCTAGTTTTTGGAAGTAGAGCACCAGGCCTTTCGTCTTAGTTTGTCTTAGTCTGGAAGCTCCGCTGAAACCTGTCCATCATGGGTGACCCTGCTCGCAAGCTTCCAACATCATAGAAACACACAAGCCACCACAGTATTACAAATTTCAGACAGGTGGTCACAGGCACTCCGTAAGTGTTTGTCAAGCGAATGACTATGACTGTATGAACTACTTTAGCACTTATATGGAAAAGGGCTCTTTTTTTTCCTCTTCCTTCCAGATAAGTATGTATATACATTCTTTTCCATTTAAATAGGTAGTATTTGCAAATGGAACAAGATTTAAAAGTTACCAAAGAGTACATGGAGAAGAGTCAGTCTTTCCTCCCTGTTCTTCAGACTTACTGGACCGGTAGAGGACTATCGCCTTGAGATACCCTTTAAACTGTATACTGAAACCACTCCAGGAGATCACCCTTCAGATAAATAATAGATTGGCTCATAAAATAAACAATATCACCTGTGACTACTGTGGTCCTTTAAAAAATCATCTATATGAGACCAAACAGTCAACAATTATTTTAAAGCAAACATGAAAAGGCAAAGGGAGGCAGGGAAGCTAGATTAATGGAAACTGAAAAATCAGAACGAAAATAATGAGAATGTTGACACATTGTGAAAAATGTAACCCATGTCACTGAACAATATGTATATTTACCAAAGTTACCAAAGAGTACATGGAAAAGAGTCAGTCTTTCCTCCCTGTTCTTCAGACATCAGTTTCCCTTCCAGGAGGCAACCACTGATATAACCTCCAGAGACAGTGTAACTGTGCATTTAATGGAGTCCTTGTGATCTTGCTCCTGGGTTTTCCTCAGTGCTACCCTGGTCTGGGCAGTCAGCACGAGACCTCCTGGTTCTCTAAATCCCACTTTCCATAGTCCTGATAATAGACTCATAGGGCAGGAAACAAACTTTTGACTTTCTTCAAAAGTCAGAGGGTGAAAACGAGTTCCCAAAACATCTTGGAATGTGGATGAACCTGGAGGACATTATGTTAACAAAATAAATCAATCACAAAAAACAAATATTGTATGTTCTTACTTATATGAAATGACATGAACAAGTAAATATACAGAAACTAATGTTCACTGTAAAAATAACGATAAGGGAATTCTGGGAACATGGTGCTATGGACAGAAGCACCACGCCATCCCTCCATAGCAAAGACCCAAAGAACAAGGTAAAACAGAGACAAACATCAATCCTGGAACCCTAAGCATCAAATTAAGAGATAAAGAACTCAACCAAGCACCGAATGGTATAAGAAACTGACAGAGAACAGAGAGTGAGGAGAGTTATGAGACAAGGTCCCTTATCAGCTAACGCAGCACAAATCTACCATATTGGACTCCTGCTGGAGATCAGCGGACAGGGAATACAGGAAAGCAGATACAGGGACCTCCCAGCAGGAGACAGAGCACCCGGAAACCAGTGAGAAATGCTTTCCCACCCCCAACCCTGCCTCCGCCTGCTTGACCTCCATCACTTCCCGGCAGGCAGATTCCTAGCTTCCTGGGGGGCCAATTCACTGCTTCATGCTGGATGGATTCCTGGCTTCCCAGGGAGCCAATCCACTGCTCCACAGCAGGCTGCAACCTCAGCACGGGAGGCATCAATTCCTTGCCTTGTGAATTCGCCCCACCCACACCAGCTGGCTTCTTCAGTGCCATTTCTTTGTTGCTGGTATTCCTTTTTTCCGCCTCTTTTGCTTTCTTCCCTGCCTCTCACCTCCTCCCCCTCCTTTCTCTCGAACACCTGACTCCATGTGCCATCTTTGCATCTTCTTGATAGGCTGTGAAGCACTGCTCAGCTAGGGAACTGCTTCCCCGGTCTGTTTCCCCAGTCCATACAGCCACGCTGGTGGGATCCCTGGGGGCTTTTTTTTTCTGTATTTGTTTTCTCTTTCTTTTTTCCTTTTATTTTTGTTCATTTTTCGGTTTCTCATCTCTTTCTAATTACCTTCTTTTACTGTCTCCTGAATTACCTGGCACTGTGTATCATCTCCACCTCTTACAGCCAGGCTATACTGCATGAGTTGGGAAGACACTCCCCAGTCCATGCAGCCATGCCAGTGAGATCCCTGGGGGCACTTTTTTTTTTAATTTTCCTTTTTGTTTTTCTCCATTTCTCAGTTTCTTATCTCTCCACTCTAATGGCAAGCTCCCTCAGCATTTTTTTTGCTCCTGTTTCTCTCTCTTCTTTTCCATACCCGACCTAGCTCGACACATCACAACCTCCCCCTCCCCCTCCCTCCTGCTTATCTGCACCGTGTGCTGAACATTGCACTCCTGAGCAGCACAGGCACGATCTACTGGAACCTGCCCTGTGCTGACCACTGGCTCAACTTGTTGGCCCAAGTACGTGCCACAAACAACCCATTCTAGCCCCTCCCTTTCATCTGGACCTGCCCTGCTACAACACAGCTGAGCAACTGGCATGGCATATTGGACAGGAAGGTGAAAAATATCGTGTCCAAAGATGAGAAAATAACAAAGAAAGCACAGCCCACCTTTTCAGACATAACCAAAGAAAACAAAAAAAGCAGGAGGAAACAAACAAATCTACAATCAATAAAGGAAGAAAATAACTACTGAATGTCCTGAAGACAGCAGACAATATCAAAACATATTAAAAAAACAGGACCGGATGGTTCCAGTAGGCATCCAAAATAAAATACCAGATGACTTTCCAGTAGAAGAAAAGGCACTAGAACTACCTGACAGGGAATTCAAATCTCTAATATTCAGAGCTATCCAAGAGTTGAATCAAAAAGCAGACAAAAATGAGGAAAAAATAGACAAATTCATGGAAAAGGCAGACAAATTCATGGAAAATACAGATCAAAAAAATGGAAGAAATCAGGAAAATAATAAGGAACAAAATGCTAAAATAAATTCACAACTAGAAATCATACAAAAACAACAATTAGAATCCAAAAGATAGAGAGATCAGCAAACAGGAGATATGAGAAAGCAGTTTCACAGAGCTTCCAGCAGGAGACGGAACAACCGGTAACCAGTGATATAGGCTTTCCCACCCCCTACCCTTCTTCAATCCCACTTAGCATCCTCTGCTTCCTGCAGCCCAAGTCTCTTGGCCGGGAAGCACTAGCTTCACCCCAGTGTCACTTGGATTCCACCCGCCCTCACTGGCCAGCTCCCTGAGTGTCTTTTGTTGGCTGCTGGTATTGTTTTTTTCTGCTTCTTTAGATTCCTTCCTTAACTCTCACCACCTCCCCCTCCTTTCTTTCAAATACCTGGCTCCATGCGCCATCATTGCTTCTTCCTGAAAGGCTGCGAAACACCATTTGACTGTGAAACTGCTTCCTGGCCCATGCTGCCACGCAGCTGGGATCACCAGGGCTTTTTTGTTTGTTCGTTTGTTTGTTCTGATTTGTTCTGTTTTGATTTGTTTGTTTGTTTTCTTTTTCTTTTCCTGGCTTGGGAGCCCCTTCTAGCTGGGCAGTACCACACAGTTTGGAAGCTACTCTCTTACTCTGCGCAGACGCACAAGGACATCCCTGGGGGCATTTCTTTTTTCTTGTTTTCTTTTTTTTTCTTTTTGTTTTTATTTGTCTTGTTTGCTTCTCTCTCTTATTCCCTTTTTGTCTTTCATCATTTCCAGTTTCTCAATTTATTCATTTTTTTCTTTTACCCTTTTTCTTTTTTTATTTTTGTTTTTCCCCATTTCTCAGTCTCTCATCTCTCCACTCCAATAGAAAGCTCCCTTAGCACTCTTTTTTGTTTGTGTGTATGTTTTTAGCTCCTGTTCCTCTCTCCTCTCTCTCATCTTTCCCATACCTATCTTAACTCCACACATTACAATCTACCCCCTCCTTCCTGCCTACCTGCACAGTGCACTGAACATCACACTCTCAAGCAGCACAGGCACGGCCTACTGGAACCTGCCCTGCACTGATTCCTGGTCCTCACTGTCAGCCCTGGTATGTGCCACAAAAAAAAACCATCCCAGCAACTCCCCTTCAGCTGGATCTGCCCTGCTGTACCATACCTGAGTGACTGACCCGGCCCATTGGAGAAGGAGGTGAAAAGTATCATGCCCACAGATGAGCAAACAACAAAGAAAGCACAGCCAGTCTGCTCAGACATAACCAAATAAAACAAAAAAGCAGGATGAAACAAACAAATCTACAATCAATAAATGAAGAAAATAACCACTGAATGCCCTGCAGACAGCAGACAATATCAAAACATTTACAAAAACAGGCTAGGATGGTTCCAGTAGGTGTCCAAAATAAAACACCAGAAGACCTTCCAACAGAAGAAAAGGCACTAGACCTAACTAATAGGGAATTCAAATCTCTAATATTCAGAATTATCCAAGAGTTGAAGCAAAAAGCAGACAAAAATGAGGAAAAAATAGACAAATTCATGGAAAATACAGACAAAAAATGGAATAATTCAAGAAAATAATGCAGGAACAAAATGCTAAAATAAATTCACAACTAGAAATCATACAAAAAACAACAATTAGAAATTCAAAAGATAAACAAGATTTCAAAAATGGACAGCGTCATAGAAGGGCTGAGGAGCAGGTTTGTAACGATGGAAGATAGGATCAGCAAAATTGAAGACAAACACTTGG
>NW_004444042.1:6588788-6649107 GCF_000243295.1 Trichechus manatus latirostris
AAAAAAAAAGGTTGAGAAGTTAGAGGGTTGATATGTTGTGGGGTTGTTAACCAATGTCATAAAACAACACGTGTACTTCTGTTTCATGAGAAACTATTTGTTCTGGAAGCCTTCACCTGAAGTACAATAAAAAAAAAATAAAAAAATAAAAATAAAAAGTCCAGACTTACTGGACCAGCAGAGACTAGAGGACTATTGCCTTGAGACACTCTTTAAACTTTGTACTAAAACCACTCCCAGAGATCTACCTTCAGATAAATAACAGATTGGCTCATAAAATAAACAATACCACCTGTGAGTACTGTGCTCCTTTAAAAATCATCTATATGAGACCACATGATCGACAATTACTTTAAAACAAAGATGAGAAAGCAAAGGGAGGCAGGGAAGCTAGATTAATGGAAACTGAACAATCAGAACGAAAATAATGAGAATGTCGACACATTGTGAAAACTGTAACCAATCTCACTGAACAATATGTATAGAAATTATTGAATAGGAACCTAAACTGCTCTGTAAACCTTAATCAAAAGCACAATAAAATTTTTTTTTTTTTTTTAAATCAGAGGGTAGGTGAGTGGGAAGTGGCAGAGGACAGGAGTGAGGACAAGAGGAAAGCCTGGTAGATCCCAACATGCCCACTCCCAAGTCTCCTAGATTGTTTACTATCTACCCACATACACACACACACACAGAAGCTGCAGGGATGCTCCAGCAGACACCCCTTGGAGTAAGGTCTCCTGCAAAGCCCCACCCTCTCCTTCACTACCTTGAGAAATCTGAGGGAGGGGGAGGGCCAAGTCCAGCTTCAAGCTTCCTCCTCCCTCCCCAATAAGAGGAAGCAAACTTTGATGCTTAGTTATTTCCCATCAGGTTGCGCATTACCTGGGGGAGTCTGAGTCACCAGACGGGTGTCAGAGAGGGAAAGGTGCTGCCCGACATGACACATCTGCCTGCCCCGGAAGGAGGTTAGCCCTAGCGGTCGGGTTCTGGGGGCTCCAGGGACCACTCCAAGTCTGACCCTGGATGCTAAGAACACCTGCTGCTCTTTCAGGGGTTTTGGAATCACAGACCAGGTGTGATCCCAAAAGTGAAGCCTCAGGGTAGAGAAGTCTAGGGCTTCTTTATTGGTCTAACAATTTTTTTTTCTCCCTGTCCTCCTCTTCCGCCTATTGGGAACTAGTCATCCTGGCCTGCATCTTCCAGTTCCTCAGGAAACAACATCACAACCCTCTGAGAGGGTTTGGGCCAGGCATTTAGTGGACCCTCAACAAACGCTATTTCCTTTCTCCTCTCTCTTGAGTTCAGAAGAAAGTTTGGGGCCTGAGGAGCACCAATAAGAGTGCTGATCCCAAGGCAGTCTCAATGGCTGACCAAACATCTCAGCCACACCAGAGGCAACCTGGGGCTACCCTCGGAGGGGCTGGACTCTAAACCCGCAATCTCCCCCTCTGCTTGGCTTTCACTGTTCCTGCAGCAAGTGTTCCTACCTCCATTAAGTTGTGTTGTGTCAGGCTGAATGATGGCCTCCCAAAAATGTCCATGTCCTAATCCTCGGGACCTATGAATATGTTACCTTACCTGGCAAGAAGAATTTTGCAAAGATGACTAAATTAAGGACCTTGAGATGAGATTATCCTAGATTATCCAGGTGGGACCAATGTAATCACAAAGGTTCTTACAAAAGGGTAACAGGAGGGTCAGGGTGAGAGAAGGAGATGGGTCAATGGAAGCAGAGGTGGGAGTGATGCTGGACCATGAGGAACGCAGACAGCCTCTAAAAGCTAGAAAAGGCAAGGAAACGGATTCTCTCCTAGAGCTTCCAGAAGGAACGTAGCCTTGACAATCTATTTTACATGTCTGACCTCCAGAACTGTAAGATAATACATTTATGTTGTTTTAAGCCACTAATGTTGTGGTAATTTGTTACAGCAGCAGTAGGAAACTAATGTACTTAACCCTCTTCTACACCAAGCTCTGATCTTTGATGAATATCAGAATCACCTCGGGAGTTTGCTAAAAATACAGTTGCCCAGGCACCAACCCAATTTTGTTTAACCAGGTTATGCATAACAAGCTTCCCAGGTAGGAACTGGTACTGAAGTCTGAGAATCAATGCCTTAGATCAGTGGATCTCCAACTTAAGTATGCAACAGAATCACCTGGAGGGTTTGTTGAACTCAGATAGTTGGGCCCCTCGTCTAGAGTTTCCGATTCAGTAGATCTGGGGTGGGACCCGATAGTTTGCATTTCTAACAAGAGCCAGGTGTTGCTGAAGTTGTTGGTGTAGGGACCATACTTGGAGAATCACTGCTTTAGACTGATGCTCTAAGCAAGGTGTTTATCTCACCCTGTGTCTCCTTTCTCCTTTTTCCTCATTTTCTCAGCCATGAAAGAGTCCAGCACAGGACGCAAGGGCCCAAGGAGGTTTTGACTTAACGGGGCTACAAGTTGGGGCTGTCAGAGAAGGACTTCTGGCAGGACTAGGGCAGCCTGGCATAATTCTAATAGCTCTCCAAAGCCAGGGATGGTGGCCAAATTCCATTGGGGAATAAAAATTATCTGATTAATAGCTGTTAGCTCTGTCCTATAGGGTCACTATGAGTAGGAACTGACTCGATGGCAATGGGTTTTTTCTGCATATATGTCCAGCCTCACTGGGAGCCACCTCAAAGATTCTCTGGCAGAGCCTCTCAGCCTGTGGTGGTGAGGGCCGTGCATGTGGAGTGAGGAATAAGAGAAAATCTAAAGTTGGGGCTGACACTTGTCACCAAGCTAATGAGAGGGAAGCGAAGCTGGAGCTACAGAGTCCTGCTCTCCAATGGCATTGAACCCAGCTTATATACATGGTGGGGTGGTGGGGAGAGAAAGAGGATAGGAAGTCAGGTGAGAGAGGGAAGTCATTCCCTTTCCTTTATATTAAGAGATAGCCAGAAAGTAAGGGCAACCGGCAGGCCACACAAAAGGGGGATCCAGGGATCCAGGGTGGAAATCCTGCCAGCTAGAGTCCTTAAAAAAAAAAATCCAAGTAGTCCAGTGACAAGGGCCAGAAGGCAGAAGGGGACAAGGAAGCTGGTGATAGGGAACCCAAGGTTGGGTAAGGATATTGTTGATGCGTTGTGAGATTGTTAACCATTGTCATAGGGCAATATTTGTAGTAACTGTTAAATGAGAAGCTATTTTGTTCTGTAAGCCTTCATCTTAAGTGAGAATAACAGCACAATTGCAAGAGTGTAGTCAATGTCACTGAACTGTGCATGTAGAAATTTTTGAAATGGTGTATCATTGGCTATGTGTATTTTCACCAAAAAAAGAAGGTTGAGAAGTTAGAGGGTTGACATGTTGTGGGGTTGTTAACCAATGTTGTAAAACAATATGTGTACTACTGTTTCATGAGAAACTATTTGTTCTGTAAGCCTTCACCTGAAGTACAATAAAAAAATAAAAATCCATTCCGTTCCCACACCCTGAGTGCGGAACTTGGTTATGTGCTAAGTGCGTGTGATCTGCCCAAATAGCAGAAGTCACATCTCAGTTCTAGGAAGTGAAAGGTATACAGTTGGATCCAGCACCCACTGATCCCCTTATATAAGCCACAGACCCATTCACTAATTCACTGACAGTGCGTCACAGGACTGGAAGGTTTTGGAGAAGTTTCAGGAGTCAGAACCACAATCACAAGGTTGAACAGACGCAGGGTGTTTAGCGAACAGGCAACACCCACACAGGTTTGGATAGCATCACCACTTGGTGATTATGGTGATAGGGAATTTCTCCAATCGGATGGACAAAGTCACAGAGGCCACCAGTAGGTCTAGCTTGCTGTATAGCTACTGATCACCAAAATCCACCAGTAGTAACTCTAGCTTGGTCAACTAGATATGACTTTAGGCAAATCACTTACTGTGGAGCCTACGTTTCCCACCTATAAAATTATACAGTTAATTTTACCTTCCTGAAGACAGGAGCCTAAACCAAATGATGTCTCCTTCTCCTCTCACATCCAGCCAGGCACCTGTCTATTCTATGCCCACAAAATCTCCCATATCTGTAACCTCCTCTCACACCCTATTGCCACTGCCCTGGTTTAGATACTCTTTAGCTCCTACCTGTAGTCATCGCCAAACTGGTTTTCCCTGCCCATAGTCTCAACTGAACCCATAACCTTCCTTTGATCAATCTTTCACATGATTGCCATGCTGCTCCAAACTCTTCAAGGATTCCCATTACAATAAAGTCCAAAGTTCTTCATGTTGCATGAGGGTCTTCTAGCCCTTTTAGACTCCAGCTCCTGACAATACCTACAACCAGATTTCCTCCTCTCTGACACCAACCCTATGCCCCCTTAACTTGAGCTGCTTGCAGTTCATTGAGTGTCCCATGCTTGCTCCTTCCTTTTTACCTTTCACATGCTGTTTCCTCCACTGTGAGTGTCATTTCTCCCTCCTGTATTTGCCCTTCAAGATTTTCCTCAAGGTCAATTCCTCCACCTTGCTCTCTTAGCCCTCCTTGCCCATCTTGCATATCTTCCTCATAACAATGCTCTCACTGTAGTCTCATTTACTTGTCTCTTCCCCTACTTGGGAGTCCCTGGGTGGTGCAAATGGTTAATGGGCTCAGCTGCTAACAGAAAGGTTGGAGGTTCGAGTCCACCCAGCGGTGCCTCAGAAGAAAGGCCTGGCGATCTACTTCTGAAAAATCAGCCATTGAAAATCCTATGAAACATAGTTTCTACTCTGACACACACTGGTTCACCACGAGTCGGAATCTGCTCAACAGCAACTGGTTTGGTTTTTGGTATCTCCCGCTTGACCTTTAGCTCACAGAAGGTCACTGGATCTTTCATCTCTATACCTAGTGCCAGGCTGATGTCCAACTCTCAGTAAGTGTCTGTTAAATGAATGAGTGAAGGATGACTAAATGAATCAATGAACATCTTGAATCCTTTCCCAGACCCCAAGCTGAAGGTTCGCCAACTTGGGCTAAGAATACCCTTCTTTTAGCAGGTCTTAAAAAATGCAATCACCTTTGGGCTGGTAGCACATTAAAGTTAATGAGTTATTTTATACCTTAACTAAATGATTAAGCAGAACAAGGGCACTGAAAAAACACCTGAGGAAAAGAGGTATAAAGGTAGGGGTGAAAGGCACCAGAGAGAAACTTCACCCACGTTTCCTTAGAAATGCAAATAATACTGCCTCATATTTACATAGTTTGCAAAGAACTTTCACGTACTTTTTCTATGATACTTCAATCCTGAAAGGTATGTTGAACAAGGGTTGTTATTTAATTACATTGTATATATAAGATGGAGAGATTTGTAATACCATGGAAAAGGCTTAACATAAAATAGTCAAGGGAAAAGGAGAACATAGAAAATAGTGTATAGGATGTGAGCATAACTACGTAAACAGCAGCAGATAGAAAAAAATAGAATGAGATATGTCAGAATGCATTCATTCAATAAATATTTATTAAATGGCTGCCATGTTGCAGACACCATGCTAGTGCTGAGGATACAATGGTGATCAAAAACACACTGTCCTTGACCTCATGGAGGTTACAATCTGGTGGGAAAAAACAAACATTAATCAAATAATCACACAGCAAAGGTAAAATTACAACAGTGACAGTGCATCAAAGAAGTGGTACGCAGTGAAGTGAGACTGTAGACAAAATAAACCAAATATCAAACCAGTGGCCATTGAATTGAATCTGATTCATGGTGACCCCATGTGTGTCAGATTAGCACTGTACTCCATAGGGTTTTCAGTGGCTGATTTTTCAAGAGTACATTGCCAGTCCTTTCTTCCAAGGCACTGCTGGGTGAAGGCAAACCTCCAACCTTTTGATTAACTGCCAAGTTTGTTAACCGTTTGCACCACCTGGGGACTCCTACAGACAAAGTAAACCAAAAAAACCCAAATCCTTTGCCATCAAGTCAATTCTGACTCATAGCAGCCCTACAGGACAGAGTAGAACTGCCCCATAGGGTTTCCAAGGAGCAGCTGGTAGGCTTGAACTGCCAAACTTTTGGTTAACAACTGAGCTTTTATATATAGTATATACATATATTTATATATGTGTATATATATATTATTTTATATATATATTCTTATACATGTATTCTTATATATTCTTATACATAGATGTTCTTATGTATATACATATATATATTTATATCTGTAGTCTTATATATATATTGTGATGTCAGATGGATCCTGGCTGAAAGCAGATAATACCAGAAAGATGTTTACCTGCGTTCTATTGACTATGCAAAGGCATTTGACTGTGTAGATCACAACAAATTATGGATAACATTGTAAAGAATGGGAATTCCAGAACACGTAATTGTGCTCATGAGGAACCTGTACGTAGATCAAGAGGCGGTCGTTCTAACAGAATAAAGGGATACTGCGTGGTTTAAAGTCAAGAAAGGTGTGCGTTAGGGTTGTATCCTTTCACCATACCTGTTCAGTCTGTATGCTGAGCAAATAATCTGAGAAGCTGGACTCTATGAAGAAGAACGGGCATCAGGATTGGAAGGAGACTCATTAACAACCTGCGTTATGCAGATGACACAACCTTGCTTGCTGAAAGTGAAGAGGACTTGAAGTACTTACTGATGAAGATCAAAGACCGTAGCCTTCAGCATGGATTACACCTCAACATAAAGAAAACAAAAATCTTCACCACTGGACCAATAAACAACATGATGATAAATGGAGAAAAGATTGAAGTTGTCAAGGATTTCCTTTTACTTGGATCCACAATCAACACCCATGGAAGTAGCAGTCAAGAAATCAAAAGACGCATTGCATTGGGCAAATCTGCTGCAAAAGCCCATAAAGTGTTGAAAAGCAAAGATGTCACCTTGAGGACTAAGGTGTGCCTGACCCAAGCCATGATGTTTTCAATTACCTCATACGCATGCAAAAACTGGACAATGAGTAAGGAAGACTGAAGAAGAATTGACGCCTTTAAATTACAGTGTTGGCGAAGAATATTGAATACACCATGGACTGCCAAAAGAACAAAAAAATCTGTCTTGGAAGAAGTACAGCCAGAATGCTCCTTAGAAGCAAGGATGGCGAGACTATGTCCCATATGCTTTGGACATGTTATCAGGAGGGATCAGTCCCTGGCAAAGGACATCATGCTTGGTAAAGTAGACGGTCAGCAAAAGGAGGAAGACCCTTAACGAGATGGATTGATACAGTGGCTGCAACAATAGGCTCAAACAACGATTGTGAGGATGGCGCAGGACCAGGCAGTGGTTCCTTCTGTCGTACATAGGATCATTATGAGTCAGAACCTAACGACAACTATATACATATATATATTCTTATATACACATATATTCTTATATACAAGTATTCTTATATATGTGTATTCATATATGTGTGTATTCATATATATATGTATATATATATATAATATACGCTTCACTGATTTTGCTTCTCTAGAGAAACCAGCCTAAGACATTTGGTACCGAAAGTGGTTCTAGAGAAACAAAATTGTAAGAATGAGTTTTCTAAATTGGTTCTCAAGTCTTGTTAGTCTTGAAGATGTTGATGACTCTACTTCCAGAAGTAAAGAGGGCACTACTAACCCATAGTGTGAGGTGGCAAAAGAAATACATAAAATATCACCACCAATAGATTAGGTATTGGTGAAAGGCGAGGCTCTGGGAGATGGTTTGTTTGATTGTTCTTGTTAAGTGCCGTCGAGTTTGTTCCGAGTCATAATGACACCACATACAACAGAACAAAACACTGCCCATTCCTGCACCATCCCCAAAATTGTTGTTATGCTTGAGCCCATTGTTGCAGCCACTGTGTCAGTCCATCACATTGAGGGTCTTCCTCTTTTTTGCTGACCGTCTACTTTACCAAGCATGATGTCCTTCTCCAGGGACTGGTCCATCCTGATCACATGTCCAAAGTATGTGAGAAGAAGTCTCGCCATCCTTGCTTCTAATGAGCATTCTGACTGTACTTCTTCCAAGACAGATTTGTTCGTTCTTTTGGCAGTCCACGGTATATTCAATATTCTTTGCCAACACCATAATTCAAAGGCATCAATTCTTCTTCAGTCTTCTTTAGTCATTGTCCACCTTTCACATGCATACGAGGTGATTGAAAACACCATGGCTTGGTGCCTGGCTACCACCAATGACTGCCCTGACAGGGAACACAACAGAGAGTACCTGACAGAGTAGGAGAAAAGTGGGATGCGGAACTCAAATTCTAGTAAAAAAACCAGGCTTAATGGTCTGATTGAGACTGGAGGAACCCCAGAAGACATGGCCCCTGGACTCTCTGTTAACCCAGAACTAAAACTGTTCCCAAAGCCAATTCTTCAGACAAAGATTAGACTGGACTATAAAACATATAATGATACTCGTGAAGAGTGTGCTTCTTAGTTCAAGTAGATACTCGAGACTAAATGGGCAGCTCCTGTCCAGAGGTGAGATGAGAAAGCAGAAAGGGATAGGAGCCGGCTGAATGGACATGGGTAATCTGGGGTGGAAAGGAGGAGTGTGCTGTCACATTATAGGGATAGCAACCAGGGTCACATAACAGTGTGTGTATAAATTTTTGTATGAGAAACTAACTTGAGCTATAAACCTTCACTTAAAGCACAATAAAAAACAAAAACAAAAAAAAAACCATGGCTTGGATCAGGTGCACCTTAGTCCTTAAAGTGACATCTTTGCTGTCTGTCAGTTTGTTGTACCATGGTGGCTTGTGTGTTGCTGTGATACTGGAAGCCTTTCCACCAGTATTTCAAATACCAGCAGGGTCACCCTTGGGGAACAGGTTTCAGCTGAGTTTCCAGACTACAACAGAGTAGGAAGAAGGACCTGGCAGTCTACTTCTGAAAAAATAGTCCAGTGAAAACCTAATGGATAATAGCACTTGTTTGATACTATTCTACAATTTTGTCGGAATGAGAAGTATCAGGAAGCTGACTGGTTGGTCCTACTTTCACTGGACAAAGTGGTGGAAGAAGGAGATGAGCTCAGGGCTTAAGAATCACAGTGCAATTGCCGCATAAATGACCTCAAAGTCTGTACTTGTGCATTGAGAGAAAGCCTTATTTCTTTTAGTAACAGGGCTGATATTGCTGAAAACCAAACCCAGAGTCTTATAGTAAGAGTGGCGGAATTACAATGCCAATTGAATTCCCAAGCTCAAATGGTGTCTAAAGTTAAAGTGAGGGCATTGATTGGGAAAAAATGGGATCCTGAAACTTGGGATGGGGACATAGGGGCAGATAATCAGGAAGCTGGGGACACTGAGCCCCTAAATTCCATTGAATCACTCCTGTCAACAGAACCAGCCCTCCCACTCCCATTTGAAGAGATTACTCCATCTGTGTCTGCTAAGCCACCTTCCCCAGTAAAACCATTAGCCTCTCCACCCTCATCTGATGAGATTAACACACTGTGTCTGAAGAGCCTTTATCTGAGTCAGCCCCTGGGGGGCATCTAAGTCATTGCCTGGGTCATCACCTGAGGCAGATGCCTTACAAGACATTGCTGAAAGTTCTCAGAACACATCTCCATCACTCATTTTTGCTTCTAGACCTATAACTAGACTTACAGTCCCAACAAGCCTCAAAAGGAAAAGTACAAAACTTGACCCAGAAGGAGGTATGCTATACCCCAAAAGAACTGCTTGATTTCACTAATATGTACAAACAGAAATCTGGAGAATATGTGTGGGAATGGCTATTAAGGATGTGAGATAATGGTGCAAGGAACATGAGTTACATTAGTCTGAGTTTATTAATATGGGTCCACTAAGCACAGATTCTTCATTCAGTGTTTGAGCTCAAGAGGTAAGGAAATAATCTTATGTGTGTGTATAAATGATTTGTTCGTTGAAGCATGGATTATGTGATGGCCCACACTAAATCAAGTTGAAGTGCAAGAACTGCCTTGGTACACTGTAGAAGAAGGAATCCAAAAACTTAGGGACATTGGAATGTTAGAGTGGATTTATCAGGTTAGACCCATAGACCCACACATGGAGTGCCCAGAGAATACACATTTTACCACAAAGGTGAAGAACAAATTTGTGAAAGGAGCCCCAACATCCTTGAAGACTGGTGTGATTGCTATTTTATGTAAGTCAGATTTGACAGTGGGAGCTGCCCTAACTGAATTGACACTTAACGGCAATGGGGCTGATTGGACCCAGTGGCGGCATTTAATCAACAAAGACAAAGTGGGCGTGGTTACTATAATGGACAGTGGAATCAAAGTAGTAATCAGAATAGTCTGACTTGTTGGCTACTGAGTCATGGTGTCCCTAGGAGTGAAACAGATGGGAAATCTACTAAACATTTACTTGATCTGTACAAGTGGAAGAATTCTTGGTCAAGTGAATGGCAGTCTAACTCAAATTGACAGGATAGAGAGTCACAACTCCTCAATCAATTCCCAGACTTAAGCCAGTTTACGGACCTACAATCCCTTGAATGAAGGAGAGGCTGGGTCCCCTTGAGGAAGGACCCTACAATGCTGCCAAAATTTATACTCTTAACCTTTCTCCCAGCCTTCTATCGCCTTTTATGAGAGTGTTCTTTGGGAAAAGGAATAATCAGACTTTTCAGGGATTACTGGATACTGGCTCTGAACTGACAATAATTCCAGGAGACCCAAAACGTCACTGTGGCCCACGAGTCAGAGTGGGAACATATGGAGGTCAGGTTATTAGTGGAGTCTTGGCTCAATTTCATCTCACAGTGGTTCCTGAATCCATCCTGTAGTGATTTCCCCAGTTTCAGATTACATAACTGGAATAGATATACTCACCAACTGGTAGAACCTCCATATTGGATCCCTGACAAGTGTAGTAAGGGCTATTATGGTAGGAAAAGCCAAGTGGAAGCCATTAGATCTGACCCACCTAGGAAAATAGTAAACTGAAAGCAATATCGCATTCATGGAGGGATTGCAGAGATTACTGTCACCATCAAGGACTTCAAAGATACAGGGATGGTGATTCCCACAATAGCCCCATTCAACTTGCCTATTTAGCCTGTGCAGAAAAAACAGATGGATCTTGGAGAATGATAGTGGATTATTGAAAACTTAACCAGGTGGTGACTCAGTTGCAGCTGCTGTTCCAGATGTTGTTTCATTGCTTGAGCAAATTAGTACATCTCCTGGTACCTGGTATGCAGCTATTGATCTGGCTAATACCTTTTTCTCCATACCTGTTTCAAAGACCAACAGAAGCACTTTGCCTTCAGCTTGCAAGGCCAGCAATACACCTTCACTGTCCTATCTCATAGGTACGTCAAGATTCACAGGGAACTTGATCACGTTTCCCTTCCACAAGACATCACACTGGCCCATTTCATTGATGACATTAGGCTGATTGGACCCAGTAAGGAAGAAGTGTGAATGACTCTGGACTTATTGGTAAAATATTTGTGTGCTAGAGGGTGGGCAATTAATCCAACAAAAATTCAGGCACCTTCTACCTCTGTGAAATGTCTTGTGGTCTAGTGGTGTGAGGCATGTCCAGATATTCCTACTAAAGTGAGGGATAAGTTATTGCATCTGGCCCCTCCCAAACTAAAAAAGAGGAACAATACCTGGTGAGCCTGTTTGGATTTTGGAGGCAACATATCCCTCATTTGGGTGTGCTACTCTGGTCTATTTATCAAGTGACTCAAAAAGCTGCTAGTTTTGACTGGGGTCCAGACCAAAAGAAGGCTCTGCAACAGGTTAGGCTGCTATGCAAGCCACTCCGCCCCTAGGACCATATGATCCAGCCAATCCAATGGTACTTGAAGTGCCAGTGACAGATAAAGATGCTGTTTGGAGTCTTTGGCAGGTCCCTCTTCATGAATCACAGTGCAGACCCTTAGGATTTTGGAACAAAGCCATGTCATCCTCTGAAGATAACTACTCTTCTTTTGAGGAACAGCTTTTGGCTTGTTACTGGACCTTAGTAGAGACTGAATGTTTAACCATGGGCCACCAAGTCACCATGCAGCCTAAGCCTCCCATCATGAACTGGGTGTAGCCTGACCCACAGAGTCGTAAAATCGGACATGCACAGCAGCATTCCATCATTAAATGGAAGTGGTATCTAGGAGATGGGGCCCAAGCAGGACCTGAAGGCACAAGTAAGTTGCATGAGGACGTGGCCCAAATGCCCATGGTCTGTACTCCTGTCACATTATCTGTCCTCTCCCAGTCTGCACCTATGACCTCATGGGGAGTTCCTTATGATTAGTTGACTGAGGAAGAGAAAACTTGTGCCTGATTTATGGATGGTTCTGCATGATATGCCAGCACTACTTGAAAGTGGACAGCAGCACTATAACCCCTTGCTGGGACCGCCCTAAAGTTCAGTGGTGAAGAGAGATCCTCCCAATGGGCAGAACTTCTAGCAGTGCACCTGGTTGTTCACTTTGCTTGGAAGGAGAAATGGCCAGATGTGCACTTGTATACTGATTCATGAGCTATGGACAATGGTTTGGCTGGATGGTCAGGGACTTGGAAGGAACATGATCGGAAAATCGATAACAAGGAGGTATGGGGAAGAGGTATGTGGATAGACTTCTCTGAATGGGCCAAAGAACCCAGCCTAAGACAGCGTCATACTATCCACTTGATTGTTAAAATCCTCCTCTTCCAATGTCACCCTTTGGTGAGCATTCACATGAGACACAAATATCTTCACCTCTTTGGCCCATTCAGAGAAGTCTATCCACGTACCTCTTCCCCATACACCCTTGTCACCAATTTTCCAATCACGTTCCTTCCATTTCCCTACCATCTGACCAAACCATTGGGCACAGTCCATGAATCAGTATACAGTCATATGTGAACCTTGACATACCCATGAGATAGGACAGTGAAGGTGTATTGCTGGCCTTGCAAGATGAAGGCAAAGTGCTTCTGTCGGTCTTTGAAACAGGTATGGACAAAAAGGTATTGTTTCTCCCATATCCAGGATTCATGGGTCCAGGAATCAAGGGATGAAAACGGGAGTGGCACCACTCATTATTATCCCTAGTGACCCACTTGTAAAATTTTTGCTTCCTGTCCCTGTGACCCTATGCTCTGCAGGTCTAGAAGTCTTCATTCCAAAGATAGGAATGCTCCCACCAGGAGACATAACATTAATTCCATTGAACTAGGAGTTAAGAATGCCACCTGGCCACTTTGGGCTCCTCATGTCTCTGGATCAACAGGCAAAGAAGGAAGTTACCATATTGGCCGGTGTGATTGGTCCCGATTACCAAGAGGAAATTGGATTACTAATTACATAATGGAGGTAAAGAAGAGTATATCTGGAATACAGGAGATTCCTTAGGACATCTCTTAGTACTCCTGTGCCCTGTGATTAAAGTCAGTGGAAAACTACAGCAGTCCAATTCTGACATGACTACTAATGGCCCAGGCCCTTCAGGAATGAAGATATGGGTCACCCCACCAGGCAAAGAATCATGACCAGCTGAGGTGCTCGCTGTGGGTAAAGGGAATATGGAATGGGTGGTGGAAGAAGGTAGTTCTAAATATCAGCTATGACCATGTGACCAATTGCAGAAATGAGGACTGTAATTGTTATAAATATTTCCTCCTTGTATGTGTGCACCAAATATTTTTGTTTTCTTCACTTATAAAATATAAGATGTAAACAGGGCTAGTGTGTTTTCAGTTGTGTGTGTCTTAGTTGTATCCTGTTAGGTGTAAGCATCACTTTAAAATTGTCTTTATTTAGAGATTGTGTATGGTTTCGCAAGATGCGTACAGGTGCCAAGTTGACAAGGGGTGGACTGTGATGGTTAAGGTTGTGTGTTAATTTGGCTTGCCATGATTCTCAGTAGTTTGGCAGTTATGATGTAGTTTGACAGCTATGTAATAATATAATCACCTCCATAATGAAATGTGATATAATGTAATCAGCTCCATGATAAGATCTGCTGTGAGCAGCCAATCAGTTGAAAGGGAGTTTCCTTGGAGGTGTGGCCTACATCCAATATATGTGGGCTTTCTGGCAAGAGGCTAACGGGCTTTTGCTTGCTCTGGATCCTGCAGCTGACTCCTCACTGACCTCTGGCTCTTGGACTTGAGCTAGCAGCTTAACTGTTAATCTCAGAATCCATCAGCCTCTGCAGCCTGTGAGCCAGAGGCCTGCTGTCTGACCTGCCAATCTTGGGTTTGCCAGCCCCTGCAGCTACATGAGTCAGGAGAAGACTCAGCCTGACCCACAGACTTGGGACTTTCCAGACTCTAAAACCATTTCCTTGATATAACTATCTCTCTCCCTTTCGCTCTCCCTCTCCTTCTCCCTCTCTGTCTATATACATATGCTTCACAGATTTTGCTTCTCTAGAGAACCCAGCCTAAGACAGGCCCTATGGTGGAATGGGGACTGACAAGTGACAGAATGGGTGAGCAGGGCAAGACTGGAGGAGCTTGGCACCAGGTGAAGTTAGAGACGAGGTAGGGGCCAGACCCTGCCCAGGCTTGCAGGCCATGTTAAGGAATAATGGGAATCATTTAAGCATATTTGCATTTTCAAATAATTACTCTGCTTTAAGCGAGTGGAAAGGATTGCTGGGGCTGTGGGAGGGAGTGGAAGAAGATCAGCTGGGATAACCAGTTAGGAAGCTATTGCAGTAGCCCAGGCAAGAGATGATGTTGGCTTGGGCTCAACTAACGGTGTTGATAGAGATGGAGAGAAACAAATGAGTTCAAGAAATATTGCGCAAATCTCCAGGATTCGATGATAGATGGGATGGGGAGGGTGAAGGGAAGATGAGTCCTTGATTTCTGGCTTGCATAATTGAGTGGATGTGGTGCCTGGGACAAAAAGTGCTAGAAGAGCTCCAGGCTGGGGCAGGAAGACAGGGCCACTTTAGGGGCAGGTTGAGTTTGAGGTGCCCTGTGTGTGATAACCAAAGGGAGTATCAAGTAAACCAAAAGAAATCTGGCTAGAAATAAGCATTTGTGAGTCATCTGTTGGTGGTGATTTAAACATGGGTGTAAATGAGATTGGGAGAAAGTTTGGAGTGAGAAGAGAAGAGGGTCTAGGAGCAGGCCTTGGGGAACCCAATATTCAAGGCCAGGTAGAGGGGGTTGAGATTGCAAACGAGATTCAAGAAGCTGGAGATGTTAACAATGGCTGTGAGATTACAGAGGCATGTTATTTTTACAGTGGAGTGGAAAATTTTAGTTAGGGGGAAAAAAACTTTTTTAACTCCCTGACCTTAGTTAACTTTCTAGGTTTTGGAAAATAGTACCTGAGGGCAAGAGGTAGTATCAAAATATTTAACAAGCAGGACTTCAGTGCACCAACACTGGACAGGCAGATTGGTGGTGGTGGTGGGGAGGTGGTCTTGGAGGCCTCCTCTGTGCCAGGCTTTAACCCTGTAGTTGCTGGATCGTCAAGAAGTAGAGAGAGGCTCGGTGACTGGGAGCCACATGGAGAGGTCTAGAGACAGGAGCTATTTACTGGTGCCTGTTGCTGAGTATTGGCTCTACCTAAGGGTCATCACCCTCTGGCTCCCACCAGCTCCTTTCCCCACCACTCTCTGCCTACTTAATGCCCCTCAAACTCTTTTTTTTTTTTTTTTTTAGCCACAGCAGTTTGTCATTTCTTGAGAACACTCTACCTTTTCATGCCTCCATGCTCTTCCCTATACCTGCAACGCCTTTCTCCTCCTTGTTTGGCAAATTTCTGTGCATCTTTGGAGATCCTTTGCTGCAAAGTTGATTTCGACTCATAACGACCCTATAGGACAGAGTAGAACTGTTCCATAGGGTTTCCAAGCAGTGGCTGGTGGATTCAAACTGCCGACCTTTTGGTTAGCAACCGAGCTCTTAACCACTGCGCAACCAGGGCTCCGGATAAAATGTCACCTATTCCGTAAAGTCTTCCTTAAATACCCAAGGCAAATTTAATTGCTTCCTCATCCTTATTCCATGCACTTTACACACGCTTTTATTATAGCATTTATCACATTAGACTGTGGTTGTGTTCCTATCTCCTTGAGGACTAGAACAGTGTCTCATTTGTTCTTGTGTTCCCAGCATCTAAAACAGTACCTGGAATATATACAAAAAAAAAGGTTGTTGAATGACTCTGAATGTGACGGAGGTCAGAAGGGATCTGGACGATCTTTTCTCCCAAGTTGCTATTTAAGATTTAGCCACAGTACTAATACATGCTATGATGTGGATGAACCTTGAAAACATTACGCTTAGTGAAAGAAGTCAGTCACAAAAGACCACATATTGTATGATTCCATTTATATGAAAAGTCCAGAATAGGCAAACCCATAGAGAGAGCAAATATATTAATAGTTGCCTAGGGCTGGGATGGCGGCGGGGGTAGGGGGGAAGAATTGGGAAGAAAAGGGGAGTGACTGCTAATGGCGTCAGGGTTTCTTTCTGGGATGACGAAAATGTTCTAAAATTAATTGTGATTATGGTTGCACAACTCTGAAAATACTAAAATCCATTGAATTGTATACTTTAAATGAATGAATTGTATAGTGTATGAATTATATCTCAATAAAACTGTTATTTAAAAAGGCACCTGAGCGACCCCTCTCACTTTGATTGAAGAGGATGGCTCAGACGTGTACTGACGGGGGGAGGAAGGTGGATGCATTGGGGGTGAGTGTGGGGGTATGCAGGGGTGTAGCTGTTGTGGGGAGAGGGCTTGGGAATGCAGGGCAAAAGTGGAAAACAAGTTGATTTAAATAATAGAATGGGCCACAGAATATTTCAGAAGGAGGGGTTCTGATGAAAACGGAAACTGCTTCAATGAAACCAGATTTCAGCAGAGAAGACTGAGGTTAGCTTGAAAAGGGAGAAATTTTACTTTGAAATTGGTGGTAAAGTGTGATCTCCTCACTTGGCCTGGGAATCTTTTTTAAAAAAAGGATTAGGAGAGTACATCTAAGCTAGGGTTGAAATCTTGATACACTTAGTCTAGAAATCCAGAATCTCTGCTGTAAGGAGCTTGAAGGGAGGGCTGCTCTGCTTTGCCCATTTGTACACTGCTGAGAGGTGATGACGTCAGAATGCTGGGCATGTGGACTCTGGAGCCAGCTGCCTGGTCTGAACGCTGGCGCTGCCACCACCAGCTGCATTGTCTTGGGCAAGTCACTCAATCTCTCTGCACTTCAATTTTCTCTACTGTAAAATGGGGCCAATAATACCTTCCTCACAGGATTGTTGTGGGGATTAAATCTGACAATATGTAAGGAATTTAGCACAGTGCCTGGTACATAGTGAGCACTAGGCTTAGGTGGCTAAACTGATTGACAGGGTAGTATCTGGAGCCAAGAACCTGGTTGCTGGAAAGCGGCCAATCCCGGCCAGCCCCAAGTGAGGTCGTTGATTCAGGGAAGAGGCAGTTGCCAGCTGGGGTTGGGTGGTGGCTGGGAAATGGTCTGGGGAGAGTTAGCAGCCTCATTGCTCAACCTGCCAGTGGGGCTCATACTTCCTGTTTTCAGTGTCTCTGAGTCCTGGTGCTGGAGCAGCTCAAGCGTGAACAAGATCTTTCATGGCCCCTGGGGGAGAACGCAGAGGCTGAGCAGCCACTCAGCCTGGGTTGGGCCCGTTAGCTTCATATCATGCCTTTTCTTTCCTAGCAAGTTCTGGCTCCTGTAAAACACTCCAATGCAATCCTGGGGTAGAAGAGGAAAGGGGGTTCCCATTCAATTCTACAAGAATTTATAGAGCTTTGTAATAATAGCCACCATTTTTATGCATTTACTAGGTGTCAGAATTACGCTAAGAGATTTTTTACCTACCTACCCTGGGAGGTAGATACATCTTTTTTATAGATGAGGAAACTGAGACACAGAGAGGTTAACAGTCTTTCCCAAGTCACACAGCTGTTGTTAGAGTCCAGGTTACCTGACTCCAAAGTCCATGCTCTGAACCACTGCATCACACTAAGGCAACACGCAAAATTGCAGAGATTAAAAAGAGGAACACGCTGGGCCCTTCCTTAATCTCCAGGAACCTGGGGAACCTTCTCACCAGGAAGGCTGGGAAACCTTGCACATACTGAACCCCTCAGAAAACAGTGGCTATTCATACAGAGAACTCATGCTGACCATATTTTGAATTTTCTGGGACCTTCACATATTCTAGTCAATCGTCCCCAAAGGTTCTCAATCGGAGATGCATATCAGAAACTCTTTGGGAGCTTTTTTAAAATCACAAGCCCTGGCACCAGCGCTGATCGTCTGAATCACAATCTTTCCAAGTGGGGCAGAGGCATGTGTATATTTTTTAAAGGTTCTCTGGTGACTTGGTTAAGAAACACTGCCGAAAACCATTAACACAACTTGGAAACACCAATACCTTGGCATCCTAATGTATCTCCCAGCTTGTCTTCTACAACCCAGTTCTTCAGAATTTGATGTTTGGTTCGAAATATATGGTCACCCCCATTAGGACATCACCCAGATTTAGATTCTGAGCCCCCTGATACGAGGGATAGCAATAGCTGGTCACGAGTTCCATTAACACACAGAGAACACTCAGTACCAGTCCCATGCACAGATGACGGGAACTTTTGTTTTTATTTCCCTGAATGCCACAGAGTCACTCAAGCTGAGTTGGGTTTTTGGATTAGCAATTTTCACCCATGGAGGTGCTGTCCTCGGTTGAGGTCAGCTCACAGATTATCGGGGGCAGAGTTAAAAGAATATGGTTGGGCTAATTCTAGAGAGGACCACTACATACAGTTGTATAAGGTGTGCATTGCACAAAGGAATCAGGTTAAGGAGGCAATTGGGGGCTGAAACCCAGCCTGCAAAACAAGCCATGGGCCCCTGGCTTGGGCCACCTTTTTATGTCTTACGTGCTTTGGAGGTCCTGCCCTACAACTCTCCTAGCCTCTACCTCCCAAAGGCCCATTAAGTCCAGATACACAGCCCCACAAGAAATTCTGGGGTACATGCCACCATTGCCATTTTTTACTTTTTATGCTCCCTAACTCCCTCCCAGACAAGGATAAGAGGAGAGCCAAAGTCTTCAGAAAAATCATATTTTATTGATCATCTTTATTCAAAATTATAAAAATAGATATAAATAAAAATGGCAGAATATAATTATTAAATATTCAGTGTACAGGAGTGGTCTTCACCCCACCCAGTGAGGATTGGATGAACTAGGCTGGAAGGTCAGATAGGATAACTGGCCAAAAAAGGACATCTACATGAAAGTGAAACGGAGACATTTAGTGCTGGGTATGGGTTGTGCCCCGGAACGATACATTCATAGGAGTCAACACGTGTGAGAGCCAAGAGGCCCTGGGAGTTACCCATGACCCCTCTGGACAGACCCACTCTGTGTGGCAGCAGAGTCCCCACAGTTTAGGGAAATGCAGTCAGACACAGGGACGCAGCAGCTCTTACTCACTCACGCTTAGAGCCCGTGTACAAGTGCTCGACCTACACACATACAGCATCTCCTGACACATTCATGGAATGCCAGAGCCCTGCCTTTAATTCATTAGTGTCTCTACTCCCCAAACTACTGTTCCCACATTGGCCAACCCCCCTCAAGAGACCTCAGCTCTGCTACACTTCCTAATTGGGAAATTATTCATTTCCCAACAGTGTGTCTCATGAATGCCCACTGATGAGGGAGCTGCCTCTCTTTCCACCCATGCACAGGAGATGACATTTTTAACGCCAGGAGGTTTTAGTCCAGAAAAAGACAAAACAACTGAGCAACACCATCCTGAGTCAGGACCACCCCTCCATCCTGGCCAGGGGGTTCTGGGCAGCCAGCACCCAGACCTGTATCTGAGGGTAAAGCTATCGTCGCTCACCCTGGCAGGCAGCACATGCAAAAACCATCTCTGCAGAGCCAGTCTTCCTCCCGTGTCTTCCTTCTATCTGGTGGAGATGGCCGACTGCAAAAGTGATGCTGAGCATGGGAGTAGGAGGTGCCTGTTTCCTCCCTCTGCTCCTTGGGGTCCTCAGAGGCTTAGGCCATTCTCCTCTTCCCCGATGTGAGTGTGGATCCAGGGCAGGAATCGTGAGACCCTTGTATAGACACCTGGCTTGTCCTTCAAGGCACAGCCACGGCCCCAGCTCACAATCCCAGTCAGTGTCAGGCGGCCTTCATTGGAGCAGACCAGGGGCCCACCTGAGTCCCCCTGTGAAGAAGCCAAGATGCAAAAGATGAGCTCTGGGAGTAGTGGGGAAGTAGGAAAAGGGCCTTCTGATCCTACCACCCAACCATGCCAAGAGAGATGGGAAGTTTCCCAGAGTCAAAGACTCTAGTGATTCCCCATTTCCTACATTATTAAGTTTAAAACCCTCTGCTTGGTTTTCAAAGTCCGGTTACCTGCCACCATTCCATCCCTGCTCCCAGGTCCTACTTCTCCTCCCCATCCTGGGATATGCCTGCTTATTCTTATTTTGTATCTTTCCCCTGAAGTGCCCGCCGTTCTTCCCTCTGCCTCCTCAAATCCCATTCAAAGCCTCCCTTCCATGCCCATCTAATCTGCACTCACCTCCCTCTCCCAAACATCTGATTATTTATAATTCACACCACACCCTCAATACTTAGTTATGTTGTCTTCTATTATTTTCTCTTTCTACAATCTTATTCCTCACTCCAGTCTGAAGTGCCCAGAACAGAGTGAGACTCATGGAAAAATTTTGGTAAACATCCAAGATTAGTTTAAACTCCCAAAGACCTGAGCTCTAGATTCTGGCTTCCTGGAGCTTTAACTGGCAAGAGGCTCCCCCACAACCCCCACTCACCAAGGCTATCAGGGACAGGACCAGGAGCCCTGGTGAGGTTTATGGGTGATGGATAGAGATGCTTGGAACCCTCACCTGGCAGGAATCTGTTTCCCACTGTGGGTCAGCAGCACACAGCATTTTGTGGGTGACTTCGGAGCCATAGTAGCTGGGCTGCTGACATACCTTGTGGGAAACCAGCTTCACAACAGTCATCTTCAGCTGCTCTGGATAAATATAGTCAGCTAGATGGAGGAAACAGGGAGCAGTTGGGTTAAGATGTGTCTGTCCAGCTTTCCCACTGGGACTCTCTGTCTGGGAGGGGACAAAAAGTGTCTCTACTAGAGAAAGCCCTTATCCATTTTTCCATTCAAATCTAAGCCTTTACCCCACCTATAACCCATCCCACCATCTGTTTACCTTTATGGCCCATAACTCCCAACTCCATCCCTGGGACCCATCTCCATAGTGCTCCCATCTCTCTCTCCATGGTCCTCCCTTGATCAAGCTGTGCTCACTTTCTGGTCACAACATTCCCCCAGGACCCCTTTAGCCAGCCCCAAATATCACTTACTGGGATTCTCTTTTCCGAAGCCAGTGATCTCACAGCTTGCACCAAAACGGGCATCGTCATTCTGCGGGGGCAGGCAGATGGTCTGGATGGTCCGGGATGGCTGCGCACACTGGCCCGTGTTAGAACGAATCTTCAGCAAGGCTGGGGAATGAGGCAGGTACGGGGTCAGAGAGGAAAGATCACCATCTGGTCAGGTGGCCACTATCTTTCCCCTCCAAAAGCGGAGGGAGTGGCTATGTCTAGCCCTAGGTCAGTTAAGGTCAGAAGTCATCCTGGGAGGTCTAACAGTAGATCACCTGGAACAAGCCTCCCTTGCCCCATGCCCCTAGAGCTTCCTCCCAGCTGCTGACCAAGGTTTGGGCAGCCAGGACTGCCGCATACAGTTGTACAGATTGTTTCCTGCAAAAAAGGCCCAGCTGAAGCTGCAGGACTGAAATCCAGCTCAATGTTCTATCACCAAATTCTACATCCTGATACAGAAAGAGGCTACATCCGACAAAGGGGTGTCTTGTTTCTAATTTTCACAAACAGGGCATTCTCAGCCCAAGTCATATGCCTATGGTGGGATGGGAGGCTATATCCACCCAGAGGAGGCTACCCATCTGGGAAATTTAGGGACTCCAGAGAGGAGAACCAGGCCCCTCATATGTTTTACTCTGAGTCTTTCCCCACCATTCTTTTGTTGTGTAAAGCAGGGTCTTCAAGTTTCCCCACAACCTCATCCTCCCACTTGGGTCTCTTCCTGGGCGCCTTCACCCTCAGTCATCATCATGTCAGTTGAGGGTTTTCCACTCACCAATATCGTTGTGGTGAGCAAGCGTCTCGGAACTATAGTCCTCGTGCAAGATCAGCTCTTTCACCTCAAACTTCATCTCCCCAGGCGTATTAGAGTTAAGCCTTGACCGACCCAGGTAGATGATGTAGTCCTCCTTTTTCTGGTAATTACTGTGGGAGGTGGGACATGTCAGACAGCCTGGTCTCATGAGATCTTTTCACATCCCCCTTCCTACCACAGAGACCTCAGAGTGTGACTTGTCCCCAAGGCCATGGGCTGCTGGAGAGGGGCTGAGGGGGGAGAAGTGAAGTAGAATCCTTTGCTGGGAAGGAGAAAGAGGTGTGTTTAGGGTGGGGCAGGAGGGTCAGTGAGGAGAGGCAGAGGAACATACATGAAGCAGTGTGTGGCGCTGACCACCCAACAAGGAGTGATGAGGCTGCCGCCGCACAGGTAGGTGACCGAGCCTCCCCGGTGCTTCCTGTAGATGGCCGCAAACCAGGGCTGGTTCTCAATGGTTGTGAATTCTCCCCCAACAATCTTAAAGCGGGGCTTCACAGCCTTCTGGCCACACTGAAACTCTGATTTTTCTGGAGGAGAGATGGGACTTTCTCCTAGAGGAGAAAAAGGTGGATGTCTTGAGGCGGCAGGTAGGATGAAGTGTCCTTCTCCTCACCCTCTGACCTCCCAGTTCTTCATGGTCAGGCAGGCCTCCTCATCCCTCCTGTGATGGACTGAGGGACCATATGGAGACACTGTCCCCTTGTCCCTACTGTCATAAGCAGGTCAGTGACACTCACCCAACGAACAGTCATACACCTGGCACTCTTGGACAAGCTGCTTTAGGCCAACCTGCACATAGCACCAAGGCCGCTTCTGATGATCTGGGTTTCTGGCAACACAGAGGGGTGGAGAATGTCATTCCAAGCCAGAATGCCTTTCCTGCTGCCTCCCCTCCAGGCTACACTCAGCCAGAAGCCTTGCTTTTCTCATGCTATGGCAGCGCTCTGGGAGCAGAGGCAGACAGTGACTAGGCTTTTGTGAGGCCTCACCTGCAGTAATTATGTTTCCCCAGGCCCAGCTGAAGGGCGTCTGGTCTGTGAGCATGGTATGTTTTCAGAAGGACGGAGACAGAGTTCCAGGCCAGGCAGGGCCGGCCCCTGGTGTCCATGTTGGCCTTCCCTCGATAAGAGTGACCGTTCCCTTCGTAGCAGGTTTTTGAAGTATCTACAGGAAGATGTGGAGAGAATGTTAGAGGAGGAAGCTCAGATGGACATAGCTGAGATCCTGCCTGGCCTCACATGATTTCAGATCTGGCAGAAGACACTGAGGGTCTCCTTCCATCCCCACCTCACATTTGTGCAACCATTGCTTTATAAGATAGTGTGTCTATGTATGTCTGACTGTGTCCATCAAACAGGGATGAAGATGCCCCACCCCACCCCCAGCTCCTAACTCCTGCCTGCTCTTGCATCCCACCCATTTTCCCTTACCCCCAAACCTCTAGTGCGTTCCCCCACCCCAGCTAGAGTCAGGTTCCTCATACCTATCTCACAGTGTTCCCCATGGAATTTCTTGGGGCAGTTGCATCGCTGAATGTTGGAGAAGTACTTGTAGGACACACATGTCCCTCCATTCAGACAGCCACAGTTCGCTGGAAAGCACAAAGGTGGGGTAAGCAAGGAGCGTGGGAGGCAGCAAGGGGCAAGCCAGTCCTCCAGCAGAGACAGGGAAGGGCTGCCCCCCAAGGCTTTTCCAAAGTGTCAGTGCAGCCAGCTATTGTGCAGGGGGAGATACTCACATGCACCAGACCCTCGAGGTAGTTCTCCGCTGCCCTGGAAGATGCGGAGGGAGGAGAGGGAACGGTCACCCAAGGTCCCAGGCCCGAGACTCCAGAGTGACGATAAACTGGTCCAATCCCAAAACTCACTCTTCCCTCCAGCTCTCTCTCTCCCTACTCTGTCTCTATCTACCTAGCCCTCAAGTGGAAGATCATGGGTTTCCAGCAGGGAGAAATGAATTGACTCAAGCAAGCTTCCCAAGTCAGGTGCCGGCAGGCTAGGGCAGCCTCTGAAGCTTCTTCCTCCCTTGCCCACAAGTGCGAACCCCCCTGGTTCCGTTTCTCTGGGATCCCACCCCCGCCCCACCAGTCCTATTTCCCCGGGACAGGCTGCCCCTGCTGTTGATGTCATTCGGAGAACTCCAGCTCCCTTTGCAGCCCCTGCCTTCGCCTGACGCTGTTCAGGGATCTTGCAAGCCCCCTCCCGCTGCCATAAGTCAAAGCAGGGAGACCACTCACGTCGGAGTCGCGAACAAGCAGGGCGCAGAGCAGCAGGCACGCCAGTGGGACCCTCATGATAGCGAGGCTGGGACTCTAGACAGCGGCTCTGCAAAGGAAGAAGTCAGGGGAAGAAGCGGAGGTGCGAGCTGCGGGCCGGTGGGTTACTGCAGTTTGGAGGAGGGCCGCGGTTACCCGGCTGCCGGGCCTGGGTCTCTTCTGTTTGGGGGCTCCGCGACCGGCACCCGCGGGGGCTCGGGGAGCGCGGGCACTCGGCACACAACAGGGGCAGCCCCGGGAGCAACCCGATGGAGATGGAAGGGCAGCGCGCAGGGGACAGGCCGCCGCGCATCCCCCCGAGCTCTGGGCGCGGCCCGCACTCACCGGCAGCGGCGGCGGCGGCGGGAGGGACGCGGGACTGAGAGCGCTGGGGACAGGGAGATACTCGGCGGGCTCCTGGGCTCCAGTCTCCGCACTGTTCTGCCCACCGCGGCACCAGCTCTATATTAGAATCCGCCCCCGCCCTGGCCCTGGCCCCGCCCCAGCCAGATTGCCGCGTCCACTCCCTTCCCGTCCCTTCCGCCCGGCCCGCGCGGACTTGGACCCCGCGTGCTTCGGCAACCTTGACTGAGGGTGGGGCCAGCAGGGTCTGGCAGGAGGAATCGAGGGGCGTCTAAATTCTCCGCCCCCTCCTCCCATTCACCTGGCCCTGGGCCCCGCCCCAGTGCAGGGAAGCCCGGAATTGCTGGGAACAGAGGACGTTCGGAAGACTCCGTCCGCCGGCTTCTTCCTGGGTCCTCTAAATCTGCGTTTCTCCATCCTCAGCCCCCAACCGCCTAGGACCCTGAGTTTGGTAATGTCTCGAAAGGCAAGGTCGGCAAAGGGGCGGCTTCTGTCCAGAGGTTAGATGGGAAGGCAGAGAGAGTAAGAGCTGGTTGAATGTTCATGGGGAATCAGGGGCGGAGGGGAGGAGTGTGCTGTCGCAGACTGGGGTGACCGGCTGGGGTCTCATAACAATGTATGTTAAAAAAAAAAAAAAAAAGAAAGGAAAAGAAAAGGAAGGAGAAAACGGAATATTGAAAAAGGTTATCAAGACCAGATACAAGGAATAAAGAAGAAGAATGGGTCAGAGATTACTCCAAATCCAATGACTACGCCCATGGTAATCACTGAATAACATGTTACATTGCGTTGAGAGGGAAAGGAGATGAGTTGGGTTTTAAATTCATAGATTATGAGAGGATGAAGCAAAATCCCAATTAAAATATGTCTTAACTAATCAAGGAGGAGGTCCCTAGGTGGCACAATTTGAACCCACCCAGTGGTACTGGAGAAGAAAAGGCCTGGCAATCTGCTTGCATTAAGATTACAGCCAAGAAAACCCTAAGAAGCAGTTCTGTTCTGTAATGCGTGTGGTCGCCATGAGTTGGAGTTAACTCAAGGGCAATTAACATCAAGGAAGTACATGGATCTCAGATGAGAGTCATAAAAATAACTACCTGCAAGAACGTGATACCTGAAGCCACGGTAATGGTCGAGCACTCCAAGGAAGGGGCCTATAGCGAGAGAAGATCGAGGCCAGGGCAAAGCTTTATTGCTATTATTCCTTAAATCCGAGGGCCAGTTATATTCCACATGAAGGTCTGCCCAGTACAGAGAGATTTCACAATAGTAGAGCTGTGTACATAATCCTACCATACTTAATTAAATGATATGATATGTTCTTGTGTGATTAAAAAAAAAAGAAAGAAAGGCAAGGGCGGTTTTATCGAGAATTTCACATTGGTTTAAGACTAGTCTTTGAAAGCAGGAGCTTAATTAGGATTGGATCAGGATCGTGATATAATATTGTAGGATTGGTGGGAACAAAGTCTTAGGGCACAAACTGTTGATGCTTTCCATTGAAGAGTTGACGGGTCTTTTAGAAAGTTCCTATAATGAGCAAGCAACTTATTTGCCTGGGCAGGTGTCCCCTGAAATAGTAAAGTTAGTTAATGAAGACAATGAAATGGTAAATTCTTATTAATGTAGGCAGTAATCTGCCAAGGGGTAAAAAGATTCCTCTCTCACCTCTGAGGTGAGGAACTGTGACCTGGAGGCCAAGGAAGAGAGGAAGATTTACTTTTCGTTGTATGCCCTTTTACACTGTTTAAAATTTTTAAAAACATATCCCTGTATTGCTCATTCCAAAAAGATAATTAAAAACTTTTAAATGTCTGTGTATTTTGTATACTACCTCATCGTAAAGCCTTGTTTTTATTAAGATAAAAAGTATTGGCTTGTGAAATAAAATTGGCTTTCTGAAAAGACAGACCATGTGTAAATGACTCCACTCACCCTTCCTGGGTGTGTGCGGATACACACACATACACAGACATGACTTTAGCACAGCTGGAGAAACAAAGCTTTCCCTAGTGCCAGTGTTAGAAATCAGAGCTTGGGGTCACTGTGATGCCACCCAGCCAGACTGGCTCCCCTATGGGAGGGGAGGGGGCTGTGAACCTGTAACTCACTAGGGGCCCAAGGCTTGGTCCCTTGTCCTGCCTAGGCCTGCAGCATTTTGCTGCCTGGCAAACCTGGGCCTTGGGTCTCAGTCCACTTGAAAGGGGCTAAAGGAGGGTAGGGAGAGCTCCGGGAGGGCAGGAAGGAGGAAGGCCCCTTTGATCCACGCCAGCCAGGGGCCTCAGGGTGCCAGCCTCCGGGTGGGGAAAGTGCAAGTTAACCATCCCACTTGCAGGAGGCAGGTGGTCCCTTACCCTCTGCAGTGAGTGCTTTGTGCCCGCATGAGCTGCCAGTTGTCCAGTGGCTGGACTGAGTCAGAGGTGCTCAGAGGTGGCCTTGCTACTTCCTCCAGAAAACTGTACATGTTTTGTTTGGATTTGAGAATCCAGTCATTGTAAATAAACGTGAGCAAATGTAAACAGAGATGTTGCAGCTTGAGTACTTACCCCGAAACTCCTCAGTTATCAGGAAATTCCCAGAGAGCTGTCGTGATTCATGGAGCTGCTCCGGCAGCTCTCATGACTCTGAATTACTTGGCTGGAGGCTGTCATGCTGAATCTGGAGAGCAGGATGACCTCATTTCCTTCTGGACAAAGAGGCTTGGAGACCGTTATTTAGCATGACATCCCTCTTCCCCCACCTCCCCCTGCTGCCTCTTCACCTGGTTGAATAATCCTAGTGCCTCCAACTCTTTCTGGAACTTGCCTTTCAACTCTCTGACTTTGTGGCTCACTGAAATCTCTGTATCCACCTTTTGCTGCACAGTCTATGGCAGACTTTACTTCTCTGAGGGCTGAGACCACATCTTAAATATCTTTGTCTCTCCCTCAGCACTTGTAATGCCTTGTGTACGGAGTGCTTTACTATGAATGAATCTTGAATGAGTAGGAAACCTCGGAAGCCTTCCTCCTTTTTGTCTTTTTTTCTTGCCATAAAGAATAGCACCTGCATTATTTTCGTCTTGTGCTAAAAAGTACTTTGATGTAAACCATTCCTCTTTCAACCTACAACTACCTTATGATATAGCCCAGGATTGTTATTCCCATTTTGCAGATGAAGAAAACGATGTGAAGAGAAGATACATAATGGATAAGTGGCAGAGCCAGCACTGGAACACAGGTCTTCTGATCCTTGCTCCTGGGCTCTAGAAAGAAAGGGGTACAAGACAGAATTTTGTAGAAAGAAGGGCCAGGTGATATAAGACTTTCCAGCTCAGGGGGGCCCTCCTGCTGGCTCTGGAGACCTCCTTCCAGAAACGTTTCTTAGGCTATGGGCTCTGAGCTCCGGGGAAGCCTTTGCTGTAATATGAGTTGCTTACCTGGACTGCAGGACTATTTTGGTGGTCAAGACTACCTGAAGTTTCTGTGGAGGGTAAGAAAATAGGAACTGAACGTGTGATTTCATTCTGTTCCTGACTCCCAGAGCGAAACCACCAGCCCCTGCCTCTGTGACCTCCTGAGTCATATATGGCAACAGAGACTAATGGAGGGGCCCCCTTTTCCAGGAGTTGCTCATAAAACGGCAAACAGATGCCAGGTGTGCAGAAGGACCAGGGTGTCCAAACTTTGCCCTGAGACTGTGTCCAGGAAACTGGGCCCCTGAAGGACTAGTCTTTCACCAGCAAGAAGCAAAGAGAAGTTCATGCCAAGCCACAGGATATGTTCTTGGATTGCTAAGAATGCTCAGCATGCCATTGTAATTTGCATTTCTAACAAGTTTCCAGGTGAATGCTGATGCTGCTAGTTAGGGACCAATTCTGAGAACCACTAGTAGAGCAGTGGTTCTCAAAATTTATTGTACATAAGAATCACCTGAGGATCTTGTTAAAACGTAGGTTTTGATTCAGTATGTCTGGAGTGGAAATGCAAATTCTCAGCAGGGGTTCAAACAGGAACAAACAGGTTCGAAGCCCTGGCTACATCCAAATTGTATGACCTTAGGCAAGTCACTTAACTCTCTTGATCTCAGTTCCTCCATCTGCAAAATGAGGCAATGCTCACCCTGCCTGTGTCTGACTTTGCAGACTGAATGAGATCATTCTTGTATGTGGACAGCATTCCTTAATTCATTCATTCAGTATTTATCATGGGCCTAAAACACATGAGGTTGCCATGAGTCGGAATCAACTAGACAGCAACAGATTTGGTTTTTGGTTTACTATGTGCCAAAGTTCCCCGTGTGGCACAAACAGTTTGCGCTCAACTACTAACCTAAAGATTGTCAGTTCAAACCCACCCAGCAATGCTTGGAAAAAAGGCCTGGCAATCACTTACATAAAAATTACAGCCAAGAAAACCCTATGGAGCAGTTCTACTTTGTAACACATGGGGTTGCCATGAGTAGGAATCGGGTTTACTATGTGCCAGGCACATTTCTAGAGATGGAAGGATGAACTTTGTAAACTATAAATCCCACCCCTAGTGCCTGCCTTCCCTTCCTGACTGTGGCTGTATTGACCCAAAAGACCAAGTCATTCCAGAATGCATCCCAGGATTCCAGTGAAGTGGGGAAGCTGTATCCTTGGCCAGCAGTTCCCAGCAATTGAGAAGCTGGGAGACGCATAGATGCATGTGCTGCTCACCCCTGCAGCCTTGGATCCCACGCTCCCTCCCTCCTCTTTGTTGTCTATGGCTCCTGTTGGCCCGAAGCTCTTCTCTTACTCTCTATGGGCAGGGCAGACAGAATCCTCAGCAGTTCTGGGGGTGTGGGGAGGCACTAGATGCCAGTCACACAACTTCCTTGAGTCTGAGGACCCTTTCCCCCCGCATGTTTAGTACTAAAGGGCAAAGATGGCAGGCAGTGAAGGCCACATCTCAGGCCTGTAACATGATACGGGAGCTGCTGGAGCTGCTGGGCCCCCAGCAGCCTGTGGAAAAGAGAGCAAAGCCACATACTTGCTTCCTTACTCATGGAAAGCTAAGAGCCCAGGAACTGGTCCCTGAGGTTATATTCTGTCATCAATAGCACCAGGAAGGCAGAGGGGAGAAGAAATTGGACCCTCCAGCTTCAGCCTATGACCCCCTATCCTTCCTCTCCCTTCCCTGCCTCTCCTCCCTGTCTTCACCATCTTCTGGCCTGATTCCTAGCCCCACACAGGCCAGTCAGCTCAGACGCCTGAATGAATGTTTTGAGCCTTGGCCAAAATTTTTCTTTATCCCTAACCCAAATCTAATTACTACCTAAGTCAAGAACTTAAAGGAGTGTTGGCCTGGACTTTCCAGATCTCCTGGATTCTGAGTCTCCCACCACTGGCTGGGACCAAAGCCAGGCCTTGGTCCTAGAACTTCTTCTTAGAGCTCAGATTACCATGTTGGATGGCAAGGGATGCTTCACCGGGAGCTAAGGGGGTTTCCCAGGAACAAAGGGCTGGGATGGGAAACCAGAAACTGGTGGGCTTGCTGAAAACTGTCAGAAAAGTCAATGGCATTTAGGAAAATATGTTCAGCTGGGAGTTGATATACTCATAAGTCCTGTACAGAAGATCCATAACCTATAAAATGGATAATTTTATGAGTTCATGGCTCTCCTAAGCTGGATTCTATATACTTCTCTATATATTTTATATACTTCTCTTTAAAACAAGTGCAAGCACTTCCATTTTCATTCCATCAAGGGGAAAATAGAGGCTAATGGAGGGAAGTGAATCATCTGAGTTCACTCACTGAAAATGACCAGAATTCACAATTTTGAGGAACCTCATGACACATTTCCCCCCCCCATTTTGAATCCTTGTCTCCTCCCTTCCTGACAATTCTCAATCCCCACCCTCAGTCTCTTTGTCTCCCTGCCCACCTACAGAAGGTGCTTCTATTCTCTAAGAAGTGGTTGATAACAGTTTGATGGGCCCCTGGGGAGGGTTTGGAGGCAGCAAGTCCTGGGAAGAGGGCAGTCTCCTTCTAGAAGGTTGATGGTACAAAATGCAATGGTTAAGCACTCAGTTGCTAATGGAAGATTGGCAGTTGGAACCCACCAGTGGCTGCTGGGGTGAAAAGAACTGGTGATCTGGTCACATAAAGATTACAGCCTAGAAAACCCTATGGGGCAGTTCTACTTGGTCCTCTAGGGTCGCTATGAGTTGGAATCGACTTGACGTCACACAACAACATAAGAAGAAATGTATGGATACATGTGGGAAGAAGAAGCAGGGACATAGCGGGGACCCCCTGAAACAAGTGTATGTGCGGTATGAGTGGGAGGAACAGTGAATAGGTAGGCTGCTCCTAGCCAGGACTTAGTTACTCTGGGGGCAGTGATGATAAGAAGTGTGACAGGAACTAAAGAAGAGGAAGTCTGTTCTCTCCAAGGGGATGTTATAATCTACCACTTGTTAAAGATAGATAATAATAACAATACCCAACTTTTATTTGCTTTACACTCATTTTCTTTCTAAATCCTAACAACAACCTTTAAGAAAGGTACTGTTAATATCATCATTTTTATGGATAAGAAAACTAAGGCTCACAGAGTGTATGCAATTTACACAAGAGCACAATATAGATAAAGGGTAGAGTTGGGACTCACACCAAGACCTGGTTGATTCCAGGGTTTGGAGAACTATCTCTGAGGTGGTATCACATTCAGTCAGGAAGATGGAGGTGTTTTCCTAATAGCTGGGAGTCTTCCTACTTCTAAGCCATGGCGACAACTCAGGGTACCTCCAGTTGTCCAAGTCATGTCTGCATTGGTTTGTACCTACAGCTTAAGCCAGACTTTGATAAAAGTGTTCATCCCTTGACTTAATATAGTCAGCCATAGTCATGTCTGCTGGGTCTACCCAGAGAACATGATCATTGGGTCTTCTAGCTGTGTTTATATATCTGTGTGGATCTATGGAACCATCAATGGCCAGTCTCCCTTTTTCACAACCATTATTCACCCATATTTATATGATACCTTAGGGGTCTTCTGTGGAGAAATAACAATAGCATCTAATAATTGAGCATGCATTTATTTCAAAGGGGTCAAGCTAATAGCTCTATATGTTATCCATTTAATCCTCAGTGAGGGAGATATAATATTATCTCCACTTTATGGATAAGGAAACTGAACCTTATCCATAGGTTAAGGTTAAATACCTTGCCCAAAGTCACACAGCCAATACCTGCAGGTCAAAGTCAGGTTTCTGACTCCAAAGCCTCTGTTGTTACTCACTATGCTAGCATTGCTCCTTTACCCCTTCTGGAGAAAAAGAAGTCCCCTGTTGAGTATGTGCTCAGGTATCTGAAAAAACAGATGCCCACTAATGTTGTGTTTTCCAAACTTGTCTGATGATAAGAATCACTTGGGTTGAAGGTTAAAAAATACAGGTGTTCAGGTTATTTCCTTGGAAATTCTGATTTATGTACCCCAGAGGATTCTTATTACCAAACAAGTTTGGGAAAAATGGTAGCCAATGCATACATACCTAGGAAGTGTTGGTTTATTTTTTCACCTGAGAATGCCCAATTAAAACACAAACTTTCTATCTACGGGGGCTTCTACTCCAACCCCATCCTTTGAAATGGGAGTCAGATGATATCACAGAGGTGAGAAAGTCCCCGGGGCTGGAAGGCAGAGTTTTGAGCAGAGTTCTCCAGACAAGGATGAATCAAGGAAGAGGGGTGTATACCTGAGAGCCTTTTGCCAGCTAAGCCACCCCAAGGTGACTTTTCTAAAGGATCAGTTCTCAGAAAGCTACTTGCTCCAGCACTTTTGTCCTTGTTCTTTTTTTTTTAGATTCTTAGTGATAGTTTCATTTTTAAAGTGCCTCACAGGTGGCTACACTGAGGGACTTTTTCATATCTAGAGACTAAAAGAACATGGGGAATCAGTTGTTCTGTGGCGTTGTCGAGTCAATTCTGACGCATAGCGACCCTATAGGACAGAGTGGAACTGCCCCATAGGGTTTCCAAGGCTGTAAGAGCAGATTGCCAGGTCTTTTCTCCCAGGGAGAAGCTAGTGGGTTTGAACTGCCAAACTTCTCAGTTAGCAGCCAAGCACTTAACCGTTGCGCCACCAGGGCTCCTTTGGGAAATCAGGGTACCCCTCAAAGTCATGGTAGTAGATAAGAAAGTGGCTCCCCAATGTCTCAGGAAATTGGAGGAAACTGAGTAGAAATTAGAAAAAAGCAGTGTTGAGGATACCGGTACTCACTAGTACCTTTTTACCTGTAATAGGGCTGAGCCAGGACCTGGGCTTAAAACACCATGACCTTATGACTGAGAGATCAGGAGCAGGAAATGGTCTAGGTTACTGCCCCAAACTGCAGATTTTCAAGCCTCAAAGTTCCTACACTGGCCTGCTTCTGAGTTTCTCAAGTTCTAGTTCCACATGAATAGAATTGGGTTTCAAGAGTGTTATACCATTGCAGGAAGGGTGGAACTACCCCCAGCAACAATGGACCCAGCAGCTTGTGGGATGACCAAACACTTGCATTGTTAGTCAAGGAGGAAGCAACAGTGACATTTTCCCCATGTGGAGTCTCTGCCCAGTGGTACTCAGTCTGTATCGTGGCAGTCAGCCGCCCTCATTGCAAAGAAAATTCCACCCTGAGTTCTAAGAAGAAAAGAATTCAGCTCGGCTCAAACTGTTAATCTCAACCAAAAAGTACTTTCAAATACCTAAGGCATGTCTGGGAGTCCCTGGGTGGTACAAATGGTTAACATGCTAAGGTTGGAGGTTCAAGTCCATCTGGAGGCACCTTGGAAGAAAGACCTGGAGATCTACTTCTGAAAAATCAGCCACTGAAACCCCTGTGGAGCATAGTTCTACCCTGACACACATGGGGTTGCCACGAGTTGGAATTGAGTCTTCTGCAACTGGTACTGGTGAGGTATGTCTAGCACTTCGGAAGGCCCTCCAGGCGCACAGAACATAACATGATCCCTTCCCTCAAGGAGCTTGAAATCAGGGTAGGAAGACAAAATAAATATACATGAAACAATTAAAAAACCATCAAGCATTATACAGTCTAACCATTGACAATAAATGCAGTAGAAGCTTAGAGAAAGGAGACACTAAAGTTAGAGAAGATTTCTGGGACATGAACAAGCTTTAAGGATGGGTCAAGTTGGGGTTAGGAGAAGGCAGGAAGAAAGAAGAATCAGGCAGGGGTCTTGGGGAAAGACAGGAGCTGAGAATAAACATTATACATATTGCAGAAAGTAAAGCTTGTATGTATTTTACTTGTGTGTGTGTGTGTAGTGTTGTGGGGGGGGCATGTGTGTGTGTATGTGTACGTATAAGCAGTGAGAATTTGGTCCCATTAGGGAGAGTTTACACTGGAGAGTAGTGAGAAGTAAGAATAGACAGATAGGGTGAAGTCAGATTATCAAGGGTCTTAAAAGCCAGGTGGAAGAGTCTACACTTGATACCATAGACTCCAGGAAGACACTGTACATTCTTGAACAAGGATGTGTATATATTTTTTAGTGAAGCTGAAAATTCCTACCAGTCTCATCGAACTATGGGAAACAAAAGAGAGTGACTTGGATTTTGTCTGGGCTTGGGCTAGAACGAATTGAGGGAACAACATATCTCTGAGGCTGGGTAGGGTGGTGGGAGTGAGAATTGAAATGAGAGGACCCCTGAAGGGAGGTGAGAATGGAAGGGAAGAGATGAGCACTCATACAGCTGTCTTCTTTTCTATTCTTAAGGAGCTCTTGTTTTTTCAAACTTGGAGGGTCGTGTGCTTTGCTTTAGAAAGTTTCTTAAAAGGCTGTACCATGAAATCCATATTTGAAGGCCAAAAATCTGGTGGATTGGGGTGGGAAGATCTGGGGATAGACAGCCCCACTACCCAGTGCCGGTGGCACCTGCCAAGGACAAAGGCCTCATCTCCGAGCATGAGCTGAGAGCTTCCTCTGGAGGAAGGAGTCACTGTCATGGTGAAAGCTGGGGTTTTGGAGTCAGAGAATGGAGCTCCATTTCCAGTTTGGTTGCTGACTCCATCTCTGGACCTGAGTGAGTCACTTCCCTCCATAGGCCTCTCTTTTCCCTTTTGTGGAAAGCAGAAGGAAGTTTTTTCCACCTGCTTTTGCAGAAGACAGAACTGGCTAAAAGAAGAAGAAATTTATATCAGGCACCTTTAAGCGAAGGGGTGAGGCTGGCCATTGAGAGCTGTGGGCCTGGCCTGGACTGAAGCAAAGTCCACGATGTATGAGAACATGGGGGCCAGGTCTGACCTGCCCTGATAATGACATCAGAATTCCACAAAGAGGACGTAAGTATTAAACAATATAAACATGTGTTTCACCAGAAAGCCTGGGTTCTGGAAATACGAACTGGGAATCCTGACCAAAATTCCAGGTCCCCAAAATCCCCTCGAGGAGTCAGGAGAATCACTCAGGAGGTGAATCACCATGCTCAGGATCTATCGTGGAGACCTAAACCACCAAATATGAGTCTTGGCCAAGAAAGGGACTGGAAAGAGGCCTGATTCAAATAGGTGGAGGGTTGCAGCCAGAGCAGTGAGCTATCCCCCCTGAGTCCAGATGGGACCAAGAAACAATTTTGCCCAAGGCTCTGGATGCTGTTCAAGTTCTGAGGTCAGTGGAAGGTCTAAACCATAAAGTCAGCCCCCAAGGAGTTAGCACAGTTGTCTCTAGTCTGGAAGACTACATGGAAAAAGGAGCTCAGAAAACTGTAGGCCTAAAGAAATTGAATTCATTTTCTTCCCAGTGTCTGTATTAATTCTTAGTCCAACTCTACATAAGCAAAAAGCAGAGAGATGGGCAGAGTGCACAGAGAGAAAGGAGCATATAGAATGCTCATCAGCAATGGTGGTTTTGCTTCCACGGGAAGATGCCAGTTCTCAAAACCAGTGGAGGCTAGTCGGGTGCCCAGGAAGAGTAGCAGACCCTGGGAGTCTGGAACATTCAGACTTCTGGAGCTCTGTGTTTAAAAGGGATCCCATGACACAGGGATCTACCATGCACTGAGAATAAGACTCAGAGACGTAGGACGTGAGAAGATGGCAGCAATGACATTTAGAGGTGTGAACGGAGATGGGGATGAGAACTGGGATGGAGACAAAGAAACCAGCCCACAGGGAAAAGAATAGAGTGTGCAAGTCAGAGATGAAAGGGAGAGAAGTTGACCAAAATGCAGGCCGGTTGGGGGTAGGGCTGAGTATGGAGAAATAAATAGGGAATTGGCAGATCTGATGTAAAGAAAGAATCTTAAGTCTGGATCTTTTCTTTGGACGGCACGTGGGTTTCCATGTTTAACCACCGCAGGATTTGTGGTGGTGATGCTTCTGGGATCTTCATCCACTCTGCAGTGGTCATCGGTCAGTTGCTCTCTGAGGCTTCCTGTCTCGTTTTAGAACTGACAGACACCACAGTGAGTCAGTTCTACCAAAGCCTGACTCATTTTTGACCCAGTTTGGGTGATCAAGCACAATACCCTGGATTTTGGCACTATGGCTCAAAAGGTATGGTGGGAATGTGGCTGCAAGACCCAGCCTTCCAATTGCTTCCTGTCGCCCCATCCCATTTCTTTGTAAAGATGAAGTGAACTGAATTTAAAGTCAGAAAGGCTTGGGCTCAAATTTTGGCTCACCTCTTACTAGCTGTGTGACCTTGACCTTGGGCAATTTACTTAATCTCCATAAGCCATGGTTTCCTTACCTGTAAAATGAGGCTATATAGCCCCATCACGTTGTTGTTGACATTATAAGAAATAATGTATGAAGAACTTGTTACAAAGAAATTTACCAGTAAATTGTGGTTATTATAATTATTATCACCACTACTATTAGTACCCTAAGATCTTTGATTATCCAGGATTACTCTGCCACAAGGGCAACAGACACCTATATCTGGAGCTTCAGCAACCCAGACTCCAACAGCCCTAGACTTAGAGCCTGAAGACCTGGATCTGATCTAGGCTTCCATATACTACCTGTGTGACCTTGGGCATTTTTCACACTGAGTCTCAGTTTTCTCATTTGTAAAATGGGAATGGTTATGTAGAGTTGTAAATGTCAAATGAAACAATATGTGTGAAAGCATTTTTATAAATAGCAACAAAAATTGCACAGACCCAGGACCAGAGGCAAGGATGTATATGGGCCAAGGTTAGGGTCATGATGGAAATCAAGTTTGAAATTGGCACCAAGAGTGTAAAAGCAATTGTGATCAGGATCAGGGTTGGCAATAGGGTCAAACAATGTTTGGGGCTAGGACAGGGAGGGAGTCAGAAGCAGGAACGCTTTAGAGGATTGGGTGAAGCTTGGGGTTAGGAATCCAAGCCAGAGGTGCGCACTGTCTGAGCCCTGAGGGGATACTGCAGTGCTGCGCAGTGACTCAGAGACAGCTGCACTGTCTCAGTTAAGACTCTAGTCCAGAGATGTTGGTTTGGAGGAAAGTAGAGTGTAGGACTTAACAAATCCTGGGAAACCTGCAGAAATCAGCCTGTTAGGGAGACAATCAAATTGGAGTAGGTCAGTCACCTCATTATTCATCCTCCTTCTCCCAACCTGGTAGGTAGCTAAGTCAGATTAAGTATTAGCCTATCTCCAGGTGCATCCTGCACAGTGCTGATCCTTTCACCTCTGAGTATCCCTCATCCCTTCTCTATTAGCCATCCATCAACCATCATCCATCATCCATCCATCCATCATCCATCATCTATCCAACAAAGATTTCCTGTGTACTTACTACATGTCCAGCACTTTGCTAGGCCCTGGGGATCCAACCATGATGGAAGCAAACATGTTCCCTGCTCTCACAGAGCTTCAGTCTAAGAGACAAGACAGATACCCAGCGGATTTCATCTTGTGTGCTTGTATGTGATGGGGGAGGGTGGTGGTGGTGATAGATTATAAAATCACCTCACGAGGCCAAATATTGCGAAATTGTTCTTGAAAGTCCCTTAGATCATCTAGGTATTTAGAAGCACAAAAGAAAAAAAATTCTCTTTTGCATTTTGGGTGTGACCCTGGGGCAGTAGATACCAAGATCTGGCTTTAATAGGAAAGTGTGACTTTAAATAAAGGAATTTCCTTGTTTCTTTCTCTTTCAGCTGAGTGTGCACAGTTGAGTTTGAGTATGTTAATGATGGAACTCCAGTGTGCTACAAATAAAACCAGTATGTATGCAATTATTGCACGTATGTTAAGGGGGAATACTGTGCACTGTGAGAATGTACAGCAGAGGGACATAACCTAATAAGGGGTGGAGGAGTGAATGATGTGGAAGGCTTCACTGAGGAAGTAACATTTAAGCTGAATCCTAAAGGATGCGTAAGAGTTAGCCTGTCCTAAGGTAGAGTAGAGCTCGGCTACTAATCATAAGGTCGGCAGTTCAAATCCACCAGCCACTCTTTGGAAACCCTATGAGGCAGTTAAAGAACTTTCTAGGCAAAGGAATTGACATGAGGCAGAAAGGAGCTCAGTGTATTCTAGGAACTGAAAGTTGGTATGACTGAAGCATAGCTCTAGGTGAGACTAGCGGTGTTGTAGAGATAACAGAGGGCCTCCCCTCATCCTTCCCCAACATGAGATCTACTCCAATGCTCTGACACAGTGTATATGACAGCATGGAGGTAAGGGGGCCTGGGACTCAGTAAATTAGATGATTCAAAGTACAGGGTTAGAGAAACAGGAATAATCAGCTAGCATCTTTTGTAATCACTGGCCTAGGTGCCATGCAGGATGCAAAGAAGAAACAGAGACAGTGGGATTTGCAGCTCTAGTGGTGTAGCTACACATAGACATACACCAGGAGTTATAAACTCAAATGCCCCAGAGGCCAAGCTTTGTTGTCGTTAGCTGCCATTGAGTTGGCTCCCAACTCATGGTAACCCCATGTACAACAGGACAAAACACTTCCTGGTCCCGTGCCATCCTCATGATTGGTTGCAGATCAGACCGTTGTGATCCACAGGGTTTTCACTGGCTGATTTTCAGAAGTAGATTGCCAGGCCTTTCCTCCTAATCCATCTTAGAAATCTCTGCTGAAACCTGTTCAGTGTCATAGCAATGCACATGCCTGTACTGCAGACGGTTGGTGGCTACACATGAAGTGCATTGGCCAGGAGTTGAACATGGGTCTCCCACATGGAAGGCAAGAATTCTACCAATGAATCACCAGTGAGAGGCCAAGCAGGTAATGGAAAAAGTAAAGCAGGTGTAAAAGTTGAACTGGCAAAAGTTGTCTGATATATATATTTAAAACAATGAAAAAAAAAAAAAAAAGAGTTGCTGCTGAGGCTGCTTATGCACAACCAAACACCACATGGATTTGGTTCCTTGGTTTGGAGGTGTAGGGTCATAATTTTCTAGGACATTCCAGTTAATTGGCCTAAGAACGTGTTTTGTGCTTCTCTTCTAACTCCTAGTTTGTTGTGTAGTGCCTGGGGTTTAAAAGCTTGCAAACCTGCCATCCAAGGCACAACAATTAGTCTCTATTGGCCTGGAGCAATAGAGGAAAAAGAAAAATCAAGAATAGGAGGAGTAAATGGAATGTGTGGTAATTGCCTCCATGAACAACTGCCTCCTTTGCCATGAGACAAGAAAAACTGGATGGTGCCCGGCTACAATTACTGGACATTTTGATCAAAGATTCTATAGAGAAATCCTGATCAAAAGCGGGAAAATGCAGAAAAGCCTTTCTGGAGCCATGGAGGCTGGATGAGCCTCTGAAACTATCGCCCTGAGATAATATTTAAACCTTAAACTAAAAAATCCCCTGAAGTCTTCTTAAAACCAAATAATAGTTTAGCTTAACTAGTAAAAAAAAGAAAGAAAAAAAAAAAAGTCTGCCTTCAGCATTATGCTCTTTTAAGAACTATCTATACAGGATCAAATTGACAACAGCAACTCAAAAGATTAGATAGGAAGCTTAGGAGATAGTGAGCTATGTTAATGGGGAAGGAACAACTCAAGAAAAGGAGGATGAGAATGGTTGTATAACTCAAAGAATGTAATCAATGTCACTAAATTGTACACATAGAAACGGTTGAATTGGTCTAAGTTTTGCTGTGTAAATTCTCAACACTAACCACAACAAAATAAATAAAACCGGGGGAAAAAAAGAGTAAAGCAGGTGGAGTGTAAGATAATAGGGAGGAGTCGGGACTATGGTAGAGTGGAGAGCTATTGCCCTGTCTAAAGCAGCAACTGCTACTCCATTCCCACTAATTGTTGCCAGGTGGAAACTAAGGACCAGTTTTACTAGATTGTCCGTATTGGAGCAGATGCTGTCAGTGCCAGCTTTCTCTGGCCTCTGAAGCCCACTCATCCCTAGTACACAGTGGCTGGTTGTTCCCCAGAATTAACGCTACCATTACCTTTTCTTCCCTGCACTGTAGCAGCCTTCAACAAGTGACTGATGGGTTTCGTGGACAAATATTCTAATTCCCTTGCCTCTCAGAAGAGATAATTTTGAGGCACATATTCTACACTGTTTCCCAGAGCTCTCCAGGAGAATTAAGCTCCAGCTGCCCAGATGGGAAGAGTGCCTGCCTGGGTGGCACAAATGGTTAAGCACTCCACTCCTATCCAAAAGGTTGGCAGTTTGAACACACCCAGCAGTACCTCAGAAAGAAAGTCCTGGTGATCGGCTTCTAAAAGGTCACAGTCTTGAAAACCCTACAGAGCGCAGTTCTACTCTGCAGCACATGGGATCTCTATGACTTGTAATCAACTCTACAGCAACTGGTTTGGTTTGGGATTTTTTTTTTTTTTTTTGCCCATATGGTTTCTTCCTTGATAACTCACCCTTTATTGACTGCTTCCATTCTCCATCTCACTTCCTCATCCCCTTACTGGAGTTTCCTAGGGTCAACTTCCAAGTAAACTACGTGCACCTGAAGCTTTGTTTCAGGATCTGCTTATGGGAGAAACCAATCTAAGGACACAAAATATTAAGAAATGTTTAAAATCTGGATTTTTTTTTTTTAATGTAAAAACTTCCCAGATAGTTATCTTCCAAATTTCTTGGCATGGACAAATGGGAATCTTCAGCACTGTATTCGTTTGTTGAACATCTCAGTTGGCATTCTGTCAATTCCTGGAGCCTTGTTTTTTGCCAATGCCTTCAGTGCAGCTTGGACTTCTTCCTTCAATATCATTGGTTCTTGATCACATGCTAGCTCCTCAAATGGTTGAACGTCAACCAATTCTTTTTGGTACATTGACTCTGTGAAAATTGGAATACAGCTGCCTGGTCAACTGACTGGAAGAAATCCATATTTGTGCCTATTCCAAAGAAAAAGGTGATCCAATGTGATCCAACAGAATGAGGAAATTATCGAACAATATCATTAATGTCACAAACAAGTAAAATTTTGCTGAAGATAATCCAAAAATGGTTGCAGCAGTACATCGACAGGGAACTGCTAGAAATTCAAGCCAGATTCAGAAGAGGATGTGGAACAAGGGATATCATTGCTGATGTCAAATGGATCTTGGCTGAAAGTAGAGAATGCCAGAAAGATGTTTACCTGTGTTTTATTGACTATGCAAAGGCATTCAACTGTGTGGATCATAACAAAATATGGATAACATTGCAAAGAATGGGAATTTCAGAACACTTAATTGTGCTCATGCAGAACCTGTACATAGACCAAGAGGCAGTCGTTCAAACAGGATAAGGAGTTACTGTGCGGTTTAAAATCAGGAAAGGTGTGTGTCAGGGCTGCATCCTTTCACCATACTTATTCAATCCGTATGATGAGCAAATAATCCGAGAAGCTGGACTATATGAAGAAGAACATGGCATCAGGATTGGAGGAAGACTCATTAACAACCTGTGATATGCAGATGACACAATCTTGTTTGCTGAAAGCGGAGAGGACTTGAAGCACTTACTGATGAAGATCAAAGACTACAGCCTTCAGTATGGATTACATCTCAACATAAAGAAAACAAAAATCTTCACCACTGGACCAATAAGCAACATGATGATAAATGGAGAAAAGATTGAAGTTGTCAAGGATTTCATTTTACTTGGATCCACAATCAACACCCATGGAAGCAGCAGTGAAGAAATCCAATGATGTATTGCATCAGGCAAATCCGCTGCAAAAGACCTCTTTAAAGTGTTACAAAGCAAAGATGTCACTGTGAGAACTAAAGTGTGCCTGACCCAAGCCATGGTATTTTCAATCGCTTCACATGCATGCGAAAGCTGGACAACAAATAAGAAAGACCAAAGAAGAATTGATGCCTTTGAATTATAGTGTTGGCGAAGAATATTAAATATACCATGGACTGCCAGAAGAATGAACAAATCCGTCTTGGAAGAAGTACAACCAGAGTGCTCCTTGGGAGTGAGGATGGCGAGACTTCGTCTCACATACTTTGGACATGTTATCAGGAGGGACCAGTCCTGGAGAAGGACATCATACTTGGTAAGCTAGAGGGTCAGCGAAAAAGAGGAAGACCCTCAGTGAGATGGATTGACACAGTGGCTGCAACAATGGGCTCAAACATAGCAAGTATTGTGAGGATGGTGCAGGACGGGGCTGTGTTTCGTTGTGTTGTGCACAGGGTCCCTGTGAGTCGTAACCATGTCAATGGCACCTAACAACAACAGCAACGAAAACTTCCCAGTTAAAGAAAATTGCTGTGCATGTCAACAAAAACTGGTCTGGGGGCTGGATTTGGCCAACAGACCATCATCTTGAGATTCCTGATATAAACTAAGACTTTATCTGTCTTTCTTACAGTGATCACCAAGGAAACGAACACATTTACTAAAGGAGTGTTTAAGAAAGAGTTGGATGAGAAAGTTCTAAGGGTAGAGACTCAGGTCACATGAAAATGGTGGTGCAAATGGTTTGTACTGGACTGCTAACTTAATTAGGGGTTTGAACCCACCCAGGGGTACCACAGGAAAAGGCCTGGGGATCTGTTTCCATTAAGATTACAGTCTCCAACCGGTAGGAGAAATGAAGTCTTGATACATTCTACAACATGGATGGAGCTTGAAGGCATTATGCTGTGTGAAACAAGTCAGTCACAAAAGGACAAATATTGTATGACCTCACTTATATAAAAAAACAAGAAAAGGCAAATGTATAGAGACCAAAGTTTATTAGCGGTTACTAGGGGCAGGGGGAGCCCTGATGGCACAGTGGTTAAGCACTCAGCTGCTAACCAAAAGGTTAGTGGTTTAAACCTATCAGCCATTCCACCGGTAAAAAATGTGGCAGTCTGCTCAGTTCTACTCTGTCCTATAGGGTCACTATGAGTCAGACTTAACTTGATAGAAATGGGTTTGGTTTTTTGGACCAGGGATGGGAGGGAGAAGGGGGAGGTTATTGCTTATGGAATACTGAGTTTCAGTTTATGGTGATGGAAAAATTTGCATTGATTAAGGGTAGGGTTGCACAGCTAACTACTGTAAGTGCTGTCAATAAATTGTACACCTGTAAAAAGTAGAACTGGCAAAAGTTATGTGATAGACATATTTACAACAACAACCAAAAAAAAAAAAAAAAAAAAAGTAGCTGCTGAGGCTGCTTATGTACAGTCAAACACCTCATGGGATTTCATTCCTTGGTTGGGAGGTGTTGTGGATTGAATTGTGTCCTCCAAAAATGTGTGTCATTCTGGCTAGGCCATGATTCTCAGCAGGGGTTGGCTGTACTCCATTTTGTGACCTGATGTGATTATACTGTGTGTTGTAAATCTTAACCTCTATGATGTTAATGAGGCAGGATTAGAGGCAGTTATGTTAATGAGGCAGGACTCATTCTACAGGATTAGGTTGTAGCTTGAATCAATCTCTTTTGAGATATAAAAGAGAGACTTGAGCAGAAAGGAGAGGGACCTTATTACCAACAAGCAAGAACAGCCAGGAGCGAAGCATGTCCTTTGGACTCAGGGTCCCTCAGCTGAGAAGCTCCTAGACCCAGGGGAAGATTCATGACAAGGACCTTCCCCCAGAGCCAACAGAGAGAGAAAACCTTCTCCTAGGGGTGGTGCTGGCACCCTGAATTCAGACTTCTAGCCGTCTAAACTATGAGAGAATAAACTTCTGTTAGTTAAGCCATCCACTTGTGGTGTTTCTGTTATAGCATCATTAGATAACTAAGACAGAATTTGGTACTGGAAGTGGGGTGCTGCTCTAACAGATACCTACAATGTGGAAGTGGTTTTGGACTTGGTAATAGGTAGAAGCTGGAAGAGTTTTCAAGTTCCTAATAGTAAAAGCTTATATTGCCTTGAAGAGACTGTTGGTGGAATTGTGGACATCAAAGACAATTCTGGTGAATTGTTCTCAGAAGGAAGTAAGGAGAGCTGTAACACCTGAGATGGCACAGATGGGGAGAAGCAGCAGAAGAGAAACAGCAGTGGCAGAACCAGGAGACCAGTGTGAGATGGTGTGGGAGCCAGTCCATGGAGGAAGAAAGCTGATTGCCTTTGGACAGGAGGCTTCCTGGTGGAGTAGGGTACCTCCAGGCACTTATTGGTGGAGCTAGGCTTGCCGACCCATGGAGCAAGAGAGCTGAGTGCCTTCTGGCCGAGGTTTACTGGTGGAGTGGTGTGTCTCCAGGCACTTATTGGTAGAGCTAAAGAGCTTTGGAACACTTGCCCAAGCAGGACAGCCTAAGAGGCCGGAGGGGCTGAGAGGCCAAGTAACCAGGAAGCAGAAGCTGAAGTGACAAGGAACAAAAGAAGCAGAGCTGCCGTAGTCTCAAAGGGTAGGGCCACAACCTCTGGGGTCTCAAAGTGTGGAACCACAGCCTGCTGGGTCTCAAAGGGTGGAGCCATGGCTTCCTAGGTTTCAAACAGTCAGATCCTCACTAACTTGGTTCCGGAGTGTGGGGCTGCCTTTCATGTGCACTAGCGGGATGGGGCTGGATCCACTGCCCAAAGCTAAGGGGGCAGAGCTGCCATGCCCAAGGGGCAGAACAGGGCCTGCTGGGGTTGGGGGGGTAGGGTCACCACTCAGATAGACTAGGAGAATGGGGCCACCCAAATCTGAGGGTGAAGAGTTGCCATCCCAGTGGGCCTGAAAGGCAGAGCTGAAGCCCAGGGTCGAGGGGCCTCCACCCAGAATCCAGAGAGTATGGCCAATGCCCAGAGTCTGGAGGGCAGGGTCATTGCCTAAATGGTCTCAGGGAAGAGAAGATTATTTTCAAGCCTTGAGAGCTAACGGAATGTGTTCTGCTGGGCTTTGGACTTGCTTGGTGCCTGTTATCCTTTCTTTCCCACCAATTTCTCCCATTTGTAATGGAAATGTCTACCTTGTGCCTGTTCCACCATTGTACTTTGGAAGCAGGTAACTTGTATTCTAGATTTCACACATGAGGAATTTTGCGGAAGATGAGATTTTGGATTTGGAGTTGATTTAAGACCTTTGGGATGATATGATGGGGCTAATGTGTTTTACATGGGTCAAGGACATGAATTTTGGGGGCCAAAGGATGGAATGTTATGGATGGAATTGTGTCCCCCAAAAATGTGTGTCCACTTGACTAGGCCATGATTCCTAGTGTTGTGTAGTTGTCTTCCATTTTGTGATCTGATGTGATTATACTATGTGTTGTAAATCCTAACCTCTATGATGTTAATGAGGTAGGATTAGAGGCAGTTACATTAATGAGGCAGGACTCAATCTACAGGATTAGGTTGTATCTTGAGTCAGTCTCTTTTGAGATATAAAGGCAAGAAGTGAGCAGAGAGGAGAGGGACCTTATTACCACCAAGCAAGAAGAGCCAGGAGCAGAGCATGTCCTTTGGACTCAGGATCCCTGCTGAGAAGCTCCTTGACCATGGAAGACTGATGACAAGGACGTCTCCTCAGAGCCAACAGAGAGAGAAAACCTTCCCCTGGAGCTGGTGCCCTGAATTTGGACTTCTAGCCTCCTAAACTGTGAGAGAATAAACTTCTGTTTGTTAAAGTTGTCCACTTGTGGTATTTCTGTTATAGCAGCACTAGATAACTAAGACAGGAGGTGTGGGGTCATTGTTTCATGCGACATCCCAGTTAATTGGCCTAATAACTGGCTCATTGCTTCTGTTCTACTTCCTAGTTGGTTTCGTAGTGCCTGGGGTCTTAAAAAGTTGCAAGTTGCCATCCAAGACACAACAATTGGTCTTTATTCTCCTGGAACAACAGTGGAAGAAGGAGAGTAAGGAATAGGGGGAAGATATAGAATGGGTAGCTAATCGCTCCATGAACCAGAGACCAGAAAATATGGATGGTGCCTGGCTACAATTACTAAACATTTTGATCAAAGATTCTATAGAAGAATCCTGATCAAAAGGAGAAAATGCAGAACAGAATTTTAAATGCTTATGGACTCCATACTTTCTGGAGCCATGGAAGCTAGATGAACCCCTGAAACTATTACCCTGAGTTAATCTTTAAACCTTAAACCAAATGTATCCCCTGAAGTCTTCTTAAAACCAAATAATAGTTTAACTAGTAAAAAAGTCTGCCTTGAGCATTATGCTCTTTTAAGAACTATCTATATGGGATCAAACTGACAACAGCAACTCAAAAGATTAGATAGGAGCCTTAGGGGGTAGTGAATTTATGTTAATCGGGGAGGAACAACTCAGAAAAGGAGGGTGAGAATGGTTGCACAACTCAAAGAATGTAACTAATGTCACTGAACTGTACATGTAGAAACTTGAATTGGTGTATGTTTTGCTGTGTGTATTCTCAACAACAACAACAAAATAGATTTAAAAATTTTAAAAAAGATAACAGCCAAGAAAACCCTATGGAGCAGTTCTACTTTGTTGCCATGAGTTGGAGTCCACTCGACAGCAACTAATAGCAAGAATAGCAATGATGAAAGTTGCTGTTAGAATGGCAGTTCCTACCCTTGGCTCTCTACTGCAAGCTTTCTCTTCTGAATGGGCCTCAGCAGCCACCACTCCCACAAGAGTAAGTCACATGAAGGCCTGTGGGATGTCTCAGAGCAGAGTCAGGCCCAGCAGCCAGTGAGGCACATCAGCCACATGCCAAACTAGTTCTACAGCTAGAGTGACAAGCCAGGACCTGCTGGTTGCAGGGTCTCAGAATTAGACCCTTCTGCAAACTTCCCCAGGGCCACGACAGCAGCTACTGTTCCTCATGATCTTAGCTCAGCTCTCCTGGCCTCTTGATGCAAGGCAAGGTCCTGTGAGTATAGGCATGAGGAACTGGTGGGGGAGCAGTGAGCCGCCTCCCCCGGCACCTCTAGGGTGCCAACTTTCTAGGTAGTCATCCATTGTAGCCACCCACACTGCTGACAGGAAGCCCTGTCATCCGGTGCTGCATTAAGAAGACAGTCCAGCCCTGGAGGGTGGAGGGCTGCACCTGGCTGGGATGCCCAGACAGGCCCACGGCTGACCGGCAATACCTTACACCCCAAGCCCAGTCTCCAGCCATGTTTGCAGAGCCTGGGCTATTTTAGGTTTTTTTTTTTTTTTTGTCATCCCTGCAGGCAAACTGGACTGGAGGAGTCTGATTAGGAGGGAAAAAACTGGTTTAACAGAGCTGGGGGTGGGGTTGCGGCGTCGCTGCCCTGAGTTGGCACCATAGTGCCAGGCAGAAGAGCCGTGTCAATGCTTCTGAGGCTCAGGATTGGGTTAGGATTTCAGCACTAGCTTCAGAGTGACTTGTCAGACAAAACAGGCAAAGAGGAAGACTTTGAGGTTCAGGGGCCAGCGGCTATAATTTCTGTCTCAGGAATAATCATGACAATAATGATACCTTGTTATAAATGTGGCTTATAGTTTATAAGGTACCTTCACAGACATTATCTCATTTGATCCTCACTGCAGTCCAATGGGGTGGGCAGAAGGAGAAGTGACTTGCTCAAGGTCAGAGACTTAAGAAGGTGACAATGGCAGGGTTTGGATCAATTGCAGAATGGGGTTTGGGAGCCTATAACTGCACATCTAAAGGTCTTTGCAGGAAGAAGGGGGCTCAGAAAATGAGAGGGAACCCTGGTTTTCTGATGGCCACTCCAGGAAATGAGGGGCTTCGAGCCTGTTGGTGGTCTGGCACTGCAGGGCCATCGCAGGGGCTCAGGGCATCCTCCTCTCTTCTCCTTTCCTGGCTGGTGGGTAGGAAGGGTTTTTCTGTTTCCCTCCCACTGGCCCCTGAGTCAGCTCTCTGGCATTGCCCTGGCATGTCCTGGGCCCCATGCCCAGGCAGTGAGGAGGCCCTGGCAGATTGCCCAGGGAATGTTGCTGTCTTAACTCAAGCCAAGTCCTATTTAAGACACCCTTCCCGGAGGCAGCCCAACAGTGGCTGTATTGGGGGCTGTGACTGTAGGCACAGGGTGACTCTCCTCTTCCCTTTGGACTTCCTGGCTCAGGTGCAGACTGGATACTGGGCACACAGTTTTACCTGAGGGCTGTGGCCCAAGAAAGAATGCAGGGACCAAATATGCTTTGTAGACTTTGGCTGAGCCAGGCTCCTACCCCAGGGCCCTGCTTGGGTTTCTGGTCACATCCAAATAGCTAGGGAGGGAGTTGCTTTTAGACAGCAAAAGGGAGAAGAGAGCCAAGACTCCAGCCTGAAGCTGCCTCAGCTGTTTCTGGGGCTCTGACTCAGAAGCTGCTTCTCAGGAATGTTGAGCACACGGGCCCCTAAGACCCTTGTCCAGGCACAGCGGAATGAGCAGCTGGGGTGTGGGGAACGTTTCACCCTTCTCTGAGCACACCCCTTTAGGAGAAACCCCACCATAGGGCAGGTCGGGGCTCATCCTACAAGGCCCTGGTCACCTCCTCCAGGAAGTCTTCCCAGACCATCTCAGCCCCCAGGGATCTATGCCTTAGCACTGACTGCAGCAACCACTATGTACTTATCAAAATGTGCAGTGTGTGGGTACTTATCTCTCTATCCCTCTCTATTTACCTTATCTCCCCAACTCTGTTTAACTTCTTGATCTCATGCTTCTGAATCAGAGTGCCCTGAACATAATATTCATTTGACAAATATCTCTTGGTTGACTGATAATCTGAGAAAAAAATGAGCAAAGAAGAGAAAGAGGCAAAGAGAAATCAGTGAGAGAACAGTTTGGGTCACACCCCAAAATCTGGTCGAATCTCCCTTCCTTCCCAAGCAAAGCTTGTAAGCTGCTTGGAGAAAGGAGAGCAGAGAAGCTGCAGCCAGGTAGCCTGGTACTTCCCCACCCCCAGTGTCTACCCCAACCCAAGATACCCTCAGATCTACCAGGAGACCCTGGGAATCCTTCCACTTCCAGAGAGGAGGGAGTTCTGCAGTGATTTTCCAAATATGGGCAAAGGTCCTTTACCCTGCCTCCGGCCTTTATTTCATTTCTCTAAAGCAGGTAGACATCCCATGGGATAATCCACAGTGAAATGAGACCCAAGGAGAACAAACCCTGGAACAGAAGTCACGTCAGTAGCTTCTCACACAATACAATAATTTTAGGTTTAATGTCTGTATGTCTGTTAGACCATAAGAGCTGGGAGGGCAGGCAGGGAGTTTATCTTGTTGTCTGAGCCAGTGCCAGAGCCTAGTACACTGCATGGCACACAGCAGGGTCTCAGTAGGGTGTTCAATACACGTTTGTCGGTTTGGCAAGTCGAGGGGCCTCTGGAATCTGCCAGTATGGTCATGCTAGCTAGCTGCTATCAGCAACATTTATTCCTGAGGTAATTCATTCCAGGTCTGGGAATCTGACCCATCTATTTGAAGAAACTGAAGCCAGGGCACAGATAGGCTGTCTCTGGGGCCTTGGGTGCTAGGACAGACTTGCTGTAGAAATAACTCCTGGGGTGGGGTAGGGTGGGCAGAGTAATCTTACAGCATCCTGGCTCTGAAACCGGGCCTATGGCGGCCTCTAGTGGACAAGTGGAATCACTGCCCTTTTGGGGTAGAGGCCCAGCTCCCCAACCTCTTTGCCCTCAGGATGTCAAGGCTCTCTATCCTTGGGCCCGGGGTCCAGAGCATTCAAGATGCCACCACCAGCAAGATAACTGGACCATATCAGAACAATAGGCCAGCCATCCAACAGACCAATCCATTAAAAAGCAGCTATTATGTACAGTACACCGTGCTCTACTGAAAGCTATGAGAGGAAAGAGATATAAGGAAAAAAAAAAAAAAACAAAGGCTGTACCCTTAACCAAGCAAGAAAAACTAAAATTTAAAAAAACAAACAGTGAGCCTAGAATCAGGTACCAAGTATTTCACGATCTATTAGCAACCAGAGAATCAGTGCAACCTCTCTGAGTCTTAGTTTCCTTATCTGTAAAATGGGGATAATAAAACCTACCTTCAGGGTTGTTGTGAAGATTAAAATAAGATGATGGGGAGAAAATACGGCATTGTTGTTGTTGTTGTTATTCGAGTAATCTATGTTTATCATAAAGAAAACACATTTAGGGAAGAGAAAAAACTTTATACTAATATGACTATATAGAGATAAGTACCATTAACCTAACGACGTACCTCCTTAAGCATGTTGAGCATGTCTGCAAAACAGAGGTATGCTGGGAGTGATACAAAATCACAAGGTTGACTAGAATTACGGAGGATCAAGAAAGCTATACGTAGGCATTCATACTTCAGTCTGCAGGAAACAGTATCTCAGCAACCATGTGATCTACTGAAAGTGACATTATTTCCTGCAAGTCTCTGCCCACATGTCCACCTTAGCAGAGGGACCTTCTCTAACTACCCTATATTAAATAGCATCCCCGTCACTCTCTCTCCTTCCCTTGCTTTAATTTTCTTCACAACATTTATCACTGCTTGACATACTAAATATTTACTTGCCCATTTGTTTATTGTTCCTCCCTCTCACAAGAAGGTAACCCTCCTGAGGGCAGGAACGTCATCTATTTTGTTCACTGCTATATTCTCAGCTCTGAGATTGTGCCCTGAAAAGAGTAGGTGTTCAATTAACATTTCTTGAATGAATAAGTGAATGAAAATGGGATGCAAAGTGAAGTCAGCAAAGTTAGGAGGAAAACTACTGCCGTAACTCTGGAGAGTAAGGTAGGCTTAGTAGGACGGTGAGAGCGAAATAGAAAAGAAAGGATATATACAAAGATATTTAACGGGAAAAAATATACTGGTGTTGGTTACTGATGGTACACTGTTGTTGTCGTTAGGTGCCATTGGGTCGGTTCCGACTCTTAGCGACTGTATGTACAACGGAAGGAAACACTGCCCGGTCCTGTGCTATCTGCACAATCATTGCTAGGTTTGAGCCCATTGTTGCAGCCACTGTGTCAATCCACCTCACTGAGGGTCTTCCTCTTTTTTGCTGACCCTCTACTTTACCAAGCATGATGTCCTTCTGCAGGGATTGGTCCCTCCTGATAACACGACCAAAGTAGTGAGATGAAGTCTCACCATCCTTGCTTCTACGGAGCATTCTGGTTGTTCTTCCTCCAAGACAGATTTGTTGGTTCTTCTGGCAGTCCATGGTATAGTCAATATTCTTCACCAACACCGTAATTCAAATACATCAATTCTTCAGTCTTCCTTATTCACTGTCCAGGTTTCAGATGCATATCAGGCGACTGAAAATACCACTGCTTGGGTCAGATGCACTTGAATCCTCAAGGTGACATTTTTGCTTTTTAACACTTTAAAGGAGTCTTTTGCAGTAAATTTGCCCAGTGCAATATGTCATTTGATTTTTTGACTGCTGCTTCCATAGGTGTCTGATTGTGGATCCAAGTAAAATGAAATCCTTGGCAACTTCAATACTTTGTCCATTTATCATCATGTTGCTTATTGGTCCAGTTACGAGGATTTTTGTTTTCTTTATGTTGAGGTGTAATTCATACTGAAGCCTGTGGTCTTTGATCTTAATCAGTAAGTGCTTTAATTTCTCTTCGCTTTCAGCAAGGAAGGTTGTAGCATCTGCATGTCACAGGTTATTACTGAGTCTCCCTCCAATCCTGATGTCGTGTTCTTCTTCATAGAGTCCGGCTTCTCGGATTATCTGCTCAGCATACAAATTGAATAAGTATGGTGAAAGGATACAACTCTGACACCCGTCTTTCATAATACGTAGGATAATGTCTTAGTCATCTAGTGCTGCTATAACAGAAACACCACAAGTGGATGGTTTAACAAAGAGAAGTTTATTTCTTCACAGTAAGGTAGGCTGAAAGTCCAAATTCAGGGCGTCAGCTCCAGGGGAAGGCTTTTTCTGTCGGCCATCTCATCAATGTTCCTCCAGACTAGGAGCTTCTTGGCACAGGGACCCCAGTCCAAAGGACACGCCCCTGGCACTGCTTTCTTGATGTATGAGGTCCCCCTGTCTCACTGCTCACTTCTGTCTTTTATATCTCAGGAGATCGCCTCAGGACACAATCCAGTCTTGTAGATCAGGTCCTGCCTTACTGACACAACTGCCACCCATCCTCCCTCATTAACATCATAGAGGCAGGTTTACAACATACAGGAAAATCACACAGTACCAGGAATCATGGCCCAGCCAAACTGATACACACATTTTTGGGGGGACATAATTCAAACCATGACAGATAATAATAATAACTACCATTTATTTAGCATCAGGCATTGAGCCACACACCTCCAAATATTACCATTAAATTTTTTAAAACAACTCTATAAAAGTTGTTGTTGTTAGTTGCCATCAAGCCAATTCTGACTCATGGTGACCCCATATGTGCAGAGTAGAACTGCTCCATAGGATTTTCAAGACTGTGACCTTTCAGAAGCAGATCACCAGGCTTGTCTTCTGAAGTGCCTCTGGGTGGCTTTGAAGTGCCAACCTTTTGGCTAGTAGTCGAGCGCTTAACCATCTGCGCCATCCAGGGACTCCTAAAATGAAAGTTACAACATCTTTATTTTACCAGTGAGGAACATGAAATTCAGAGAACTCAATAACCTTGCCCAAGGTCACACAACTATAAATGGCAGAGCCAGAATTCAAATCCAGCCTGGCCTCCCAATTGAGATAAAAGCTGAGTCAAAGTCAACTCCAAGATTCTGAACTTAGGTCATTGGCAAGATAGTCATGTCATGGTCAGAGCCAAGAAAGCTGGTCTGGGACGGTAGGGGGAATCGTTATACTAGTTAATATTTATTGATCCCTTACTATATGCAAGACACTGCTTTATCTTTCATTATTCACCATTAATAATTTGCTCCTCATAAAATCCTGTGAAGTGGGCACTATTATTATCACCACCATGTTGCAGATGCAAAAACTGAGGCACAGAGAAGTTATAAAACTTGTAGGCTCCCACAGTGAGTAAGAGGCAGAGCCAGGATTGGGCTTCAGTGCTCTTAATCATCATATTATACTGCCATGGATTTAGGTCATAGTGAATTTGTGTGGACAGCAGGACATTCAAGCAGGAACGTCTGGTAGGCAATTATCTATAACCCAAGCCCGGGACCTAGGAGCCTCTGGGCCAGCTCTGGAGTCCCTGCTGAAGCTTATCCCTGCCTGACCTATAAGCCTAAACACAGGCAGACACTGCCTGGTCCTCAGCTTTATGACCAGTTTCTCCCTTCTCCATACCCTTCCCTCCAGCTCACCTGACCACCCAGTTTCCCAAACATTTGCCAAGCACTCAGTATCTCAGGGCCTGATTCACACTCTCTCCTCTACTAGCAATGCCCCCTTACTTCCACCTCCAACTGCCAACATCCTTCTCCTCCTTCGATCTCCTCCATTAAATCTTTTCTGATTTTTCCAACTGATCTAATCACCCGCCTTTGAAATAGTTTGCTTTTACCTCTCATGCATTTATTGAGCACATACTATGTGTCAGGCACTCATTAGACACTGGGGATACCATGGTAACACAAACAGATACAAACTCTGCCTCACTGGGGTCTGTGATCACACAAATACATGTAAAATTACACTTGGGACAAGTGCTTTGAAGAAGTGGTGATTTGTCTGTATTCTCCTGGAGCAACAGAGCAAGGAGAGCCAGGAATAGAAGGAGGAAATAGAATGTGTGGCTAATTGCCTACGTGAACAACTGCCTCCTTTGCCATAAGACCAGTAAAACTAGTTAGTGCCCAGCTACCATTACTGAACATTTTGATCAAAGATTCTATAGAAAAATCCTGATCAAGAGGGGGGGGAAATGCAGAACAGAATTTAAAATTCTCCTAGACTCCAGACTTTCTGGAGCCATGGAGGCTTCATAAATGCCTGAAACTATTGCCTGAGATAACTTTAAACTTTGAACCAAAAACATCCCCTGAAGTCTTCTTAAAACCAAACAATTGTTTAGCTTAACTGGTAAAAAATGTCTGCCTTGAGCATCGTGTTCTTTTAAGAACTATCTACATGGCATCAAATTGACAACAGCAACTAGAAAGATTAGATACAAAACTTAGGAGGTAGTGAGTTTACATTGATGGGGGAAGAACAACTCAGAAGGAGAATGTAACTGGTGTCACTGAATTGTACTTGTAGAAATTGTTGAATTGGTGTATGTTCTGCTGTGTATATTCTCACAACCAACAACAAAAGATAAATAAATTCTTTTTTAAATGTTAAAAAAAAAAAAGAAGAAGAAGAAGAAGATCCTTGGAGAATAATTAAAAAAGAAGTGGTGGATGGTGCTATCCGGCTGGCCTCACAGGGATTTCAGCAGGTCAAGAGGCCAAGGAAGTGCTACTTTCAAGTGAGGCCTTGAACGTGATGCTTTAGCAGAAAACTAGAGAACAGGCAAAGGGCAGGGAAGAGCAATTCAGGCAAACCACTTGTGCAAAGATCCAGAGGTTGTCTGTGGTTACTAATCTTTTGTTGTATATTGTTGCTCATTGCTTGTCTACTCGCCTACAGTGAGTAAAGCTCCCTTAAGGCAGGGCCTATTTCTGGCCTATCTTTCTATCTCTTGTAGGATATAGGACTACAGCTTGCCCAGCGCAGCTTTATTTAGTCCATTTATTTAGATCTAAAGGAACAGAAGGGGCATTGGCTATTCCTTCAGGGACCCTTGGCACATCACCCCCCAGATCCCCTCAAGTGCTAAGAGGTCATCCTGTGCCCATCTCCACCATCCTCCCTTGTGGTGGTCAAGGAACAGCACCATTTCTGGCTCCAGGACCAGGTATATGTCTGTCCTTGATGAAGGCATCTTCTTGAGAGAGATACCTTCTTGAGCTGGGGCTTCAAGTCTCACTCCTTTGTGATCATGGGAGGTAGCCTGCTCTTGTGGACTCCCTGCAGCCCATAGAGTGTGGGACCACCGCAGGAACACTAGGGTAGCTGCACAGGGTAGTGGGATTCATTAGGGCCTCTAGGACCTATGCTTATTGCTTTCACTCTTGCCCACTCTGCTCCTGCCACACCAGCCTTCTCTGTGCCCCTCGAATACACTAGGCCCATCTTGGACCTTTGCACTACTGTTCCTTCCACAAGGAATGTTCTTGCCCCAGATCTTCAAATAGCTATCTCCTTACTATTTAGATCTCCCTTAAAAGTCACTTTTGGAGGGCAGCCAGGTCTGAGCACCTCAGTTAAAGGAATTCTCCACCCCAGTCACTGTCTGTCCCATTGCTCCCTTTCATTTTCTCCGAAGAACTTACTCCAGGCTAAAATCGCCTCTTTCTAGGTTCTTTGCCTGCCTACAAGAATGTAAGCTCCATGAGGGCCAGAATTTTGTCTGATTGTTCTCTTCTGTTTCCCAAGTGACTAGAACAAAAGAGGTGCTCAACAGAATGAATGAATGAATGTCCCCTCTGAGTAAGTGCCTGGATTTGGAACTGGGACTAGTTTTGGGATAAGTCCACATTGCGTTTAAGATTCTAATCTAGATCCCACTGGTGGTATGAGAACATCTGAATTGTTGCCCCTGTCATTTTCCGCCTCTGCCCATATCTCTGTTCACTTCCCTTTAGTTAAGTCAAGCTATTCGCCCTCAGGCAGGTCATTTCACCTTTCTAAACTTCCATTCATAAAACGGGGCTGAAAGCTCCCACACTCACAGGGTGGTGGTGAGGGTTAAATGGGATAGCTTACGCAGTGTGCCTCCCACTTACCACCAAACCTGTTGTCATCAAGTCAATTCCAACTCATAGTGACCCATTAGGACAGGGTAGAGCTGCCCCATAAGGTTTCCAAGGAGCAGCTGGTGGATTTGAACTGCCAGCCTTTTGGTTAGCAGACAAACACTTAACCACAGCGCCACCAGGGCACCCGCACTTAACAAGTGCTCCCCAAACTACAATCGTAGTTACTATTATCTTCAGCTACACCTCCCTTTGTCACTCACACCCGCTGGCTATCTCCGTCCCTCTGAATTCCCTGCTCGCCTCCTGACCGTCCACCAGGGGGCCCCACACGCCGCTCTTCCTGCCCTGGCGGTCCCGGCTCTTGTAGGGATGGGGCTCCCCTCAGTACACAGTACCTCCCTTTTGGCTCAGATGATAGCTCAGTCACCCTTCCAACGGTGATCCTACGGTATGCCAGGCAGACATAATGAGAAGCATACCCCCTGTGTTTTCAAGGAGTGCTCTTCTGTAGTGGGGGAGGATGGGTTGAGAGGCAGAAGAAGCCCTGACCTGGACTTGCAGGTGGGAAGGTAGAGATGAGATTGCCCTGTGGGACCTTTCCCATGGCTGCATAGATTGGAGACCCTCCCTGCCAAGCCCTCAGACCCTCACTCCAAATACCTCAGCTCCTGGCATTAAACATGCCTACACCTCACCTGAAATTCTGAGCTCAGCTCTTCATCCCCAGCACCTCAGACGCTATCCCAAATACCCATAACAAACGCTTCCACCTTCACCTCAAGTATTCTTAGCCTCTCACTCCAAAATTTCAGTCCCTCAACCCAATCTTTCAGAAGCTCAGCCCCTCACCCCAAATGCCTCATCTTCTCCTTCAAAAAACGCCTCAGCCATTCATTTAATCCCTGCTTCTTGACTCTTTTTTTCTGCTCTTAGACACATAAACCAAACTCAAACCTGTTGCCGCCAAGTCAGTTCTGACTCATAAGGACCCTATAGGACACCAAGGAGTGGCTGGTGGATTCCAACTACCAACCTTTTGGTTAGCAGCCGAGCTCTTAAGCCACTGCGCCCCACGAGGGATAGGAAAATACTCCCACCATCGACAGTGGCTCAGCTGGCAATGGCGGGAGGGGCCATCCAGCTTTCCTGTGTGTAGCTGTGATTCCTTGAGAGAGCCATCTCTCACTCCCTCCTGGTTTGGGGATTGCTTATTCAAATGTTTTCATTTGTCCTTCTCACTCTTTTCTGTTCCCATTGTCACCTCTTCTCTCTGGTTTCAAATGCTTCACCACTAATGACTATCTCAGCGTCCCTCAGAGAGAGGGTGTGACCTTGCCACCCCTACTCTCCCGAACTATTCATAGAATCTAAGAGAGGACCTCAGAAACCACTGGCCAGTGAGTTTCCAACTTCTTTTTAGCCAGGGACTCTTTTCTTCAACAAACTCCCAAATGGAACTCCAATATATATGTTAAGCAGCAGCTGGCACATAACCATGTAATCCCTAGAGTTTTGTGGAATATGGATTGAAAGCCTCTCACAGACCGAAAACTGAATTTCCTTAAGTATTTCTTTTATAACATCCCAGCAAGTAGGTAGCTATTCTGTTTCCAAGGACTTCATCCCCCTTACATTCAAATACTTCACTTTCTACTGCCCCATTTTCCTAAGGTCTGAAGAATAAGTACCCTCACACCCTAAAATTGCATTCCAAATTTAGGGAGGAAAGCTTCTCTCTCTCATTCAGGGGGCAGTCCCATGTTCAGAGCCTCCAAAGAGAAACATCGGCAGAATGACGAGGGTCCCACCCAGTGGGGCCCCTCTGGTGGTTGTCAGGGCACCGATTTCCTGTGTAATTCCCTGTTCCCAGGGCTATGGGCACGGCTGGACTGGCTGCAACCAGAACAGTGCAGCCCGTGGACCCCAGGAGGTTGCCATAGATACTGATACGCAGGGAGCTGGTGAGCTCGTTATTATTTATATGTATCTTCCTTCTAATTGCTGTGGGGTAGCTGGAGGTTGTATGGGTGCTACAGCAATGGGGATCAAGGAGGGTGTCTGTGAGTGTGTGCATTTGTGTGTGTACACAGAGGTGTCTAGAGGCTGCTCCAGATTGCCACTGCAGACACATCAGCGTCTGAGCTGTTGAGAGAAGCAGTGAGGGAGAAATGAGGTAGCAATAGAACGGAAAAAGGAGAGAATGGATGGAGTTTCTTTCTGACTGTGTGAGTTCTAATTGTCTACCTTATTTGGATGTTTTGCCAAGAGGTAGTACAAAGCACATAGTAGGCAGTTAATAAATATTTGCTGAAAGGCAGCTAGCTGCACTTACACAGCACAGTGAGTCATCAACAGGACTTCACCCCAATATTTTTCTTATCACTCTTCCTTTTATCCACTCAATGCAAAATGCTTTATATGGTTAGCCTGAAATACCCAGTGTCGAATCCTCACCCTCAGCCGGGATGATACCCTCTCACAGCAGGCATGTGAGAACAGTCAGGGTTGTAGTCCTGTTTTGACTTTTTCCCCTGGGATACCCTCAGGGGACTCCAAAGCAGCCCTCGTCTGTGCCTGTTCGGACCTCTCTCCATCTCTTCACTCTACCTCGCATTAATGAATATAAAGTTTCAAGGATCAGCGTCTGGAGGTCAGGAACCAAGTTGCCTTGAGAGCTGGAAGGGCACATTGATGATTAACTGATATGTAGCCCAGAGTTCTGAGTTCCTTGCGTTTACCCAGAGCAGGGGGCTGCTGTCCCCATTTCTGAAGCGCAGTCTGAGTAGCCTCATTTCTGCCTTTAAAGTGGATGACAGAGCTCAAGACTTACTGTCATCCCCATACATACACCCTTGTTGCCCTACCCCACACTGGGCTAGGGACCTGGCTCTCACCCTGGTGCTCTGAGACAGGAAGTGGCCTTACTCCTCACCGCTTTACTTCCTGTTGCCCTCAGGAGGGGTGGGGCATGGTGCTTTGTCACCTCTACCCTTTCCCTTGGCCCTCTCTGCCCTCCTCCCAGGAAATGTGTCAATGCTTTTCCTCTTGGGTTCCACTCCTGCCTATTCCCTGATCGCCCCTCCTGGGCGGTCTGGTTCTTGGATTAGCTCCTAGGGCTGTTGGGTAAGGGAAGGAGGGGAGTTCTCCCTGGGAGCTTTGCTCCACCCACCCCCTGGGGAGGCGGCTTAGGAGGCTGGGACGCAGCTCAGCCTCTCGGCGGCCTCCTCTGGCGAAGAAGACTTCTGACAATGAAGGCTCCACTCCCAGTGGGTGTCCTGCTGTAATCAAGACAGCTGCAGCACTTGGTGCCAGCTCTGCCCTGCCCAGTGGGGCTGATTGGGGTACAGCTGCCTGGGCAGGTCGGGAACCTACCAGGGAGACAGTTATGTGCCTCTGTCCCACCACCCTGCAATGGTCAGGACAGAGGAAAGGGTGGCAGCTCCCTCTGCCATGGCCCCAAGGAGCCCCTTCATTCCACAAATATTTATTGAGGGCCCGGGCTGAATATACAATGGTGAACAAAGGAGGCAGAGGCCCCGCCCTATTGCAGCCTACAATTTAGCGGGAAGGCAAATATTAAATAATAATAGCTAACACAGCTCTGATTAGGTGCCAGGTGCTATGCCAAGTGTTTACATGATTCAGCCCATTTAATGCTCACAACCCTATGAGGTACATACGATTATTCCCAGCTTTCAGATAAGGCAACTGAGGCACAGGAAGATTAAGTGACTTGCCTAAGGTCACACGACTGGCCAATGAGTGGCCCAGAGTTCTAAGTCAAGCAGTCTGACTGCAGAGTTAACGCCTTCAACAGCTAAGTTCTAGCTCTACTGCCTCTCATACCAATAAACATATAATTACAAAATGTGATAAGTGACATAAAATGAAAGTACAGGATGCTCCGCAAGAAAATGGGAATGCTTTCTCCTTCCTTCTGCTTTCTCTTCCACTTCCAATGCACAAAGCCTTTTCTAATCTTTTGCACTTCATCTCTTTTATTTCTGGCCTGAGAGAAAACGTTCTCTCATCTCTAAAGTTGGAGAGCAGAGAAGCACGGTTCCATTCGCATCCTTGCCCCTGGCCTGGTCTCCCTGATCAAACCGTGCCTGAAGAGTTTCTTCCAATAATGGCCCTGATGCTTGCGCAAGTCTAGACTGTCAGCTCCCCAAGGGAAGGCTGCTGGGAGCTGGAACTGCACAGGCTGGGGGGCGCCTCCCACGTGTGCAGTCTGACACAGGCTCTTTGACCTTGGCCCTCTCTGCACATGCTGTGAGCCAGACTAGGGGCTTAGGACCCCGTGTGTGGGGCCCGCTCAGTAGATCTCGTTGCTCTAGCCCCCTACATCCCAACACCAACACACGCCACCCTCGCGCGCACAGTCCCGACCCCTTGCAGGTTCTGCCCCGGGACGAGCCCCCAGGTCGCGAGCCTTCCAGTTCCCTCCGCCTCGGCGAGTGGCCGCGGGTTGGGACCCCCCCCTCCTCTCCGCTCCCCTGAACGCCGGGCCGGGCCCGGGCGGCTCCCGGGGCAGGGCGGGGCCGGTGGCAGGAGGCCCC